>NC_064574.1:72008508-72333280 GCF_937001465.1 Orcinus orca
CAAACTGTGTAGGTAACCTTGAACTTGTCAGTGAGATAGAATTGCATCATTCTATGAGAGAAGAGGTGTTTTAGATAATGACAGACTTCCAGTGTAAACCCTGACCCTGCCGATGGATTAGCTGTAGGACCTTGGTAGTCACTTACTTCTGAGTCTTATATCCTTATTTTAAAATGGTGCTAATACAGCCTAACCCAAAGGGTTGTGAGAGTTTAAAATAAGAACATGGGTGGAAAGCACTTACCACACTTCCTGGCACACAGTGAGTGCTCAGTAAGTGGTAGTTATTGTTATTAATTAGAAAAGTAATGGCTGAGGAAAAAACTGGAATGTTTGCTCTGGTTTAAAACAAAAACAAAAACACCTTAAGCAGGAAGACAAAATCACTAACTTTATTTATTTATTTTTAAAATAAATTTATTTATTTATTTGGCTGCATTGGGTCTTTGTTGCTACACTCAGGCTTTCTTTAGTTGTGGTGAGCAGGGCTTCTCATTGCGGTGTCTTCCTTGTTGTGGAGCACGGGCTCTAGGCACGCGGGCTTCAATAGTTGTGGCTTCTGGGCTCTAGAGCGCTGGCTCAGTAGTTGTGGCGAACGGGCTTAGTTGCTCCATGGCATGTGGGATCTTCCCGGACCAGGGCTCAAACCTGTGTCCCCTGCATTGGCAGGCAGATTCTTAACCACTGCGCCACCAGGGAAGTTCCAAAATCACTAACTTTAAATACTTGGATTGTCATATTCTTATACTACATGTATCCCCCTAGTACCCTCATGTTATAGTGCAGATACCCTGTATTCTAATTTTTAAATCTAACAGCTGTAGAACTTAAAAGGCATGTAAGTCTGGTATTTGCCAGGCTTCAGTCACTTACCTGTTTGCTCATTTATTTAATGCTCTTCTTCAGATAGATTCACATTGTTTTGTTAAATAAATTTACCCTCATCTGAGCAATAATACTGATGAAATTGTGGGTTTCATGTGATCTGTTGTTTTTCTAATATCCATGAAAATAAATACATAATGATCATAGTAAGATAAGAGTTAGCCTACATAACACTTAGAATCCTCTTGCATTCTGTGATGTGCATACCTCAAGTCAGGAAATATTGATCTCACCTAGCCTACCTTGCCTTCCTTGGTTCACTGAGGCAGGGGAAGGGAGGGACTTGCCTGGGGTCTTAATGAGCTCGACTCAGCCCCTCTTATGAAGATTCTTCCTAGGGCACCCAAGGCCCCTCCTCCTGGAGCTGGAGATACCAAGGGTACTTGTGTGAAGAATTTCTTTTTCACAAGATAGTGAATCCAGCATAAGGAAGTCCTCAGGCTGGTCAAAGTCACCTTAAAGAAGGGTGCCAAAGAAAAACGGGCCAGAAAAATACAGATATAATGAGAAAAATTCTCTCCACGATGGCTGACGTGATGAAATAAACCCAATAGATGTCAAAACCGGGGCAAGACTGGAAAGCATGACCTTGAATTCAGACTGCCGAATTTGCTGTGGAGAGTTTCTCGATTTAAAGTATCAAGTTGTATTTTAACCTTGAATTCCTCTTAGAGAGTGCCAGGCACTTGGAGTCCAGCGGCTGTCACATCTTCATGCTGTGTGTGCAGGGAAGCAGTGTAGCCTACTGGTTAAGGGTGAGAACTCTAAGGTCAGTCCTGACTCCCACTGGCTATGTGAATTTAATCTCTCTGAGCTCAGTTTTCTCAAAAGATAATGCCTGACTCAAGGGGGAGTGACAGGAAGATTTAATACAATAATGTACATAACATAGCACTGTCAGATCTTTACACTGTAATGTTATCATTATTATCATTATCATGATAATAGTATTTAAGCCAGAGTTCCCTTGGCTGGTGACCAGTTTCCCAAACTGCCTTGTTTTCAAATTTCTGAGGTGGTTACCAAAAAGCTACTGTCTTTTTAACAAAGGATCTTGAAGGCCCTGAAGGTGCCCTCCTTACAACTTCAGAAAGAAGAGGCCTCGCCACTCCCTAGTTGTCATTTACCCTCTCTTAACCTGTTTCCTTATCTATAGAAGAAGAATAGTGATAATCACTTGGTGGAGATGGAATATGGGGAGAAAGAAGCTAACACTGTCTTATCCTTAATATGTGCCTGGTTTTTCATTTGGTCATGAATTAATATCCTATTTGCTTAGTCCATAGTAGAGATTTAACACCACTTTTGCTAGGATGAGCCTTCTCTTTTCTAAGAAGGAAGCAATGTTTCCCCAGTATTCCTCTTTACTGTTAGTACAAACTGTTTTCCCTTCATCTGCCTCTTATAAAGCATTTCTTTTTCTGATTTTATCTCCAGAGGCCCAGACCTCATGAAACTGGCTTATTTTTGAATTTTTTCCATTTCAGGCCTCAGAATAGTATTTGGGTTTCACCCTGGCTGCCTTTTTTGCAGCTTAAAAAATGATAGGTGCTTGCTCTTGAAAGTTTATTAGAGAGCCTGGACTTGATGGTGGCCTGGTTTCTAAGACACCGTGCTCTCCCGGGTCTCTTACCTCACTGGCTGCTTCTGCTCAGTCTCCTTTGCTGGCTGCTTTTTGTCTTGCCACCCCCACTTCTCTCTGCCTTTTCCTTGGGCGAACTCATCCAGTCTCAAGGCTTTAAAAACCACCTCCACGCTGATGCCTTCCCAATTAACATCTCCAGCCTGGGCCTCTCTCCTGAGCTCCAGATGTGTCAAGGAGAACTGCAGATAAGATCAGAAACGCATAGTAGGTACCAACTTGCGCCTCCCTTCACCCTCAGCTCTGTAGATGGCAATTCCGCCTTTGCAGTTGCTAAGCTCAAAATCCTTGGAGTCATTTTTACTCCTTTCTTTACACCTCATGTCTAGTCTACTATCAAATTTGCTGTCTCAAACTGCAGAATATGTCCAGAAGCAGACCACTTCTCACCACCTTCACTTCCCAACTTTGTCACTGGGTCTAAGCCACTGTCTTCTCTGGCTTGCAGTACCGTAGCCTCCTCACTGGGTTCCTGCCCCCTCCCCTCCTTTATTCTTTTTTTTTTTTTAATTAATTTTTTGGGGGGGGCTGTGTTGGTTCTTTGTTGCTGTGCATGGACTTTCTCTAGTTGCGGCGAGAGGGGCCTACTCTTTGTTGTGGTGCGTGGGCTTCTCTTGTTGTTGGAGCACAGGCTCCAGGCATGTGGGCTCAGTAGCTGTGGCTCACAGGCTTAATTGCTCTGCAGCATGTGGGATCTTCACGGACCAGGGCTTGAACCCTTGTCCCCTGCATTGGCAGGCGGATTCTTAACCACTGCACCACCAGGGAAGCCCCTGAAACCTTTTAAAATATGAGTCTAATCTGTTCCCCTCCTTGCTCAAAACCGTCTAACATCTCTGTTGAGTCCTCACCTCATTCACATGCAAGGCCCTATGCTAAGATATCCCCTTCAGGACCACTCCATGGATTACTCTTCCCCTCCTGCCGTCCGCCCTAAGCACTGTTTCTGGCCATTCCTAGAACAGGAAAACTCCTGTCTCAGGGCCTTGCTTTTCCCTCTGGAACCTGCTCTCTCACCTCCTTAGGTCTTCGCTCATGTGACATCAGCGAGGTTCCTCAACCCTATTTAAATTTGCAGCACCCCCTCCAATACCAGCACTCCTTATCCATTCTTCCTGAAACTAGGAATTAAAAAAAAAATTTAATGTTGAATCCCCAGTTCCTAGAACAGAGGCTGGCACATTGTACGCGTTCAATAAATACTGTATGAATTAATAAAGAATAGCTAGAATTACACTAGGCATTGTGCTATGTGCGTTTATGTTAATCTCATTTAAAGCGCACAACCGTCCTGAGAGGCGCACCCCGTGGCTTTTCCTACTGTACAAACGGGGGACGGAGAGGCTGCAGCCGGCAGAGCCCCAGGTCTCTGGCTCCCGAGCCTCTCGGTCAGGGCTGACCTGTCCCCTGTCCCCTCTCCCCGCAGGTCCCGAGCGAGGCGCCAGCGCCGTCGGCGGACCCGGCGCGCCCACACGCGTGCCGGGACTGCGGCCGCGCCTTTGCGCGCCGCTCCACATTGGCCAAGCACGTCCGCATACACACGGGCGAGCGGCCCTTTGCGTGCACCGAGTGCGGCCGGCGCTTCTCGCAGAAGTCAGCGCTGACCAAACACAGCCGCACGCATACGGGCGAGCGGCCTTACGAATGCCCAGAATGCGACAAGCGCTTCTCGGCCGCCTCGAACCTGCGGCAGCACCGGCGGCGCCACACGGGCGAGAAGCCGTACGCATGCGCACAATGCGGCCGCCGCTTCGCGCAGAGCTCCAACTACGCACAGCACCTGCGCGTGCACACGGGCGAGAAGCCGTACTCGTGCCCGGACTGCGGACGCGCCTTCGGCGGCAGTTCGTGTCTGGCGCGCCACCGACGCACGCACACGGGCGAGCGGCCGTACGCATGCGCCGACTGCGGCACGCGCTTCGCTCAGAGCTCGGCGCTGGCCAAGCACCGGCGCGTGCACACGGGCGAGAAGCCGCACCGCTGCGCCGTGTGCGGCCGCGGCTTCGGCCACCGCTCCAACCTGGCGGAGCATGCGCGCACGCACACAGGCGAGCGGCCCTACCCATGTGCCGAGTGCGGCCGGCGCTTCCGCCTCAGCTCACACTTCATCCGCCACCGTCGCGCGCACATGCGGCGCCGTCTCTACATCTGCGCGGGCTGCGGCCGGGACTTCAAGCTACCCGCCGGAGCCACTGCCACTGAGCGCTGCCCAGATTGTGAGGGCAGTTGAACCGCCATTCTTGTCTCCGCGGGGTGCGAGCTGGGGAGGGGCACGGTAGTATCCCGACCTGGGGCTGCGTTAACCTGGACAACTCCCCGCCCCGCCTCCTGCGTCTCAGATGGGGTGGGACGGCGGGCCTGGCTGCCCTGGAACTGGGAGACAGGGAGGATCCCCCACCGGGGGTCCCTGGAAACGCGCCCACCTCCCCTTCATTACATCCCCTCGGCCCGTGTTAGAGTGAATAAAGTATTATATCCTCACCCCACCCGTGCCTGTGAATGAGGTGGGTGGGGTGTGAATTAGGAGGAAAGTTGGGGGTCTCTCCAGGCTTAGGTGATTTAGGTGAATTGTCATGGAGTCAAGTGGGGCTATAAGCCCAAAAGTGTTCCAGGAACTGGTTTTGTGTGTGTGTGGAGTCATTCCACGCTTGGCCCTTGGTTATGTCTTCATGACCTCAGACCTAGAAGGGTCCATAAATTTAGCGCATTTGTGATCAACAGGCACTGCATTCTGCAGAGCTTTGAGTGAGCCGGCATGAACCTCATGGAACTTGGTCTAGTAAAGAGAAGCAATAGTGGAAACTTTAGCACGAGGTTAAAGGACTTCACTGCTACATTATTATTAGCTCATTTTCATCCTCAAAGCATCCCAAAGTGAGGTAACTCTTTTACCTCCATTTCTGCAGATGAGTAAATAGGTACCGACAGCCAGTGAATGGCACAGTGAGGATGAGTACACAGGCAAGTGCAGTCCCTTGTCATTGGAACTCTGTTGGGGGAGTTGCTGGATAGGAGAGGTCTTCAGTGCAGTCTTGGAGTTTAGAGAGGCTCTTCTCAGAGGTGGCATTTAAGCTGGTCTTAAGGTCAAGAGAGTTGGGGTTGGGGATGTATGGAGAGAACCCCTGAACCTGCATGCCAGACTTGTTAGAGCTTGCAGATGTCCTCTGGGGTGGAAGGCAGGGACAACAAGCAAGGACGTTGGCAGGAGACAGACCACTAAGGACCCTGGAAGCCAGGTTAAATGTTCCAAGGCCACAAAGAAGCCTTGAGGGATTAGAGGGGAGGGAGGCATATGGCATATTATTGAGCTAGAATTAATAGGAGTTAAAGTGGACGTGCGGAAAGGAGAGATGGGGCTGATTTCATTTCTTAGCTTGGGTGACCGCAGGCAGTGTCATTGAGATGGGGACACAGGATGAGGAGCAGGAGCAGGAGTTGAAGTGGCAGCAATTGTTACACCCCAACCTGGACACATTGAGTGTGAAGTAAATGTGGACGGGTCAGGGAGGCGATTGGAAGTAACACCTTGGGGATATCAGGTCTGGAGGGCATGGCACCACATCCAGAAGAGGGTAGTAGAGAACTTGAGTCTGTGACAGAACAGCCAGAGGTAGAAAAGCAGAAGTGTCTTGTCTGGGAAATCTAGAGGAAAGTGTTTTATGGAGGAAACAGCTCAGTCAGATGCCTCTGTGGTGTCCACTGTGTGTGAATTCGGGGAAAGTGATGAGAACGGTTTCAGTGGAGGGGTGGGGGTGAAAGCCAGCATTGAATGGGTTAGGGTAGAAATGAGACAATGAAGAAGCAGAGTGGATGGGTATAGATCCATTTCAAGAGGTTTGGCTGTGAAAAGCATGAGGGAAGTAGCTAGAGTTTTGTTGGTTTTGTCTTGTCAATACGAAAGAGAGTCAAGTATGCTTTTTTTTTTTTTTTTTGCGGTACGCGGGCCTCTCACTGTTGTGGCCTCTCCTGTTGTGGAGCACAGGCTCCGGACGCGCAGGCTCAGCGGCCATGGCTCACGGGCCCAGCCACTCTGCAGCATGTGGGACCCTCCCAGACCGGGGCACGAACCTGTGTCCCCTGCATCGTCAGGCGGACCCTCAACCACTGCACCACCAGGGAAACCCTCAAGTATGCTTTATGTGCTAATGGGATGGGCTAATGGAAAGGAAAAGACTTTGATTATATGGAGGAGAGAGGAGATAACTGATCAAGGAGACAGGATGAAACAACAGATCAATAAGCTAAGGCTCCTGCTATCACTGGTGGGCAGAGGAAAGGAGGGTTTGGGAAGTTAAAGCTAAAGCAGTTCCAATCTGATGGATTCTCTTTTACCTAGGAAGTAAGAGAGGTCACTGGTTAGGAGGAAGTGACCTCATTAATAAGAGTGAGGCCAGTAAAGGGAAATGCTTTATTTTACTGATGTGGAATCAGGTTTCACCCTGTGAAGGCAGCAGGCTGCTAGTTCCCTGGGTAGCTCTGAAAAGAAAGTGATGTGCCTGGGGTCACACAACGGGTGAATCATACATACCCAACACTATCTTTAGGTGTAGAAGTGGAACAAGCAAATTGGCCTTGGGAGAGAAGGAGGGGGCTAAGGGGTCCAAGCCCCAAAAGAGAGGAAGCCCTGTTCTGCTTCATATCAGACAGACCTGACCCTGATTTGTGCTGGGGGCCAAGGGAGAGGGGCAGAGAGCTCTCTCAGGGACAAGGCCCACGCCTGCCTTAGCTGTTGAAATTTCCTGCTCTGTGCCCCCGAAAGTTTTGAATTGAAAAAGCAAACAGATAATGACAACTGCAAACTTACACTGTCCTAAGCACTCTGCTTAGAATAACTTACTTAAACCTTACAACCCTCTTAGGTAGATAACATTATTTTCATTTCATTTAATGTATTTATTTATTTATTTTTGGCTGCGCGGCACGTGGGATCTTAGTTCCCCGACCAGGGATGGAACCCACGCCCCCTGCGGTGGAAGCGCAGTCTTAACCACTGGACCATCAGGGAAGTCCCTTATTTTCATTTTAGATGAGGAAATGGAGGCACAGAAAGATGCCAGTATAATCCAGAACATCATCCGGTATCAAAGATGGCATTTGAACCCATACAGCCTGGCTCCAGAACCTGGGCTCTTATCCAACACTACATAAAGCCTCCAGTCTTGTTTAGAGAAGGGGAAGGGACTTACTTGCATGAGGTCAGACAGAGAACTTACTAGAAATCAGATCTCTCTGCTCTGCAGGTGCGCAATATAATAGAGAAACATGGGCTTTGGGCTCACAGGTATCCCTGGTACCCCTCTCCAGCATGTGCTGAGACAGAGAGCCTCCCCAGCTGCCCCAGGAAGAATCCAGAAGTTGCTAACCAAAACTTTTATTGAGAGAGAAAAAAACAGGAGGCTACCTACTGGAGGTTCTTGGGCCTCAGACCTCAAGAAGGGTAGCGCCCAGGCCCATGATCTGTTAGGAAAGGACTAGAATGAGGTAGCATGGCTGGAGCACCCTCTGCTCCTCAGATGCCGTGCTGAGTTGCAGGTTCTGTGCCCATGTTTCTAGGTTGAGGCCTGACCTGTGGACTCACAGGCAAGGTCTGCAGGCCCCACAGCCTGGTTTTCAGAGGTGGCCCCATGGGGCAAGTCTGTGTACTTGCGGGCAGAGCCGCGGGACAGATGCACTGGGTAGCGTCGCCGGTTGGTGTCCATCTTGGAGAGCACTGCTCGGGGCAGATCTACACGGCAGCGGGCTGCCAATGCTACCAGGTAGATGAGGACGTCACTGAGCTCCTCTTGAAGGGCTGCTCGTTCCCTGGGGGGCCAGGCTTGGGGCCCAGGCTCCTCATCCGGCTTCCACTGACTGGGGACAGGACACAAAGACAGGCACACACACATAGATGCTAGCTAGGCCAGTGGGTTCCACCTCTCAGGGGCACACCCCAGGCCTTGCAGCAATGAAATCCCACCTCCTAGGAAGTTCCTCCAAAGACAAGTCAACCCAGCTAGGCCCTGGAATCTTCATGGTGGGGAAGAGACCCCATCAGATGATTCACCCAGACCTCTGTGTCCCTACCTGAGCCAAGGAGTAGCCAAAAGGACACTTCACTTATCGAGACACAATTCTACTCCTCCCCTGCCGGCCTTAGCCACTGCCACCCCAGACTAAACCTTAGACCTGGACCACTGCAGAAGCCTCTAACTCATCTTCTTACCCTGCACCATCTTTTAAAAGCACAAATTACATTTTGTCCCTCCCCTGCTTAAAACTCCCCCAAGTGTGCTTGGAATAACATCCAAACTCCTACCATGCCCTCCAGGTCCTGCATGAACTGACTCCTTCTTCCAGTGTCATCATCCACCATGCTCCCTCTCACTCCCCACCTAAAGCCACTCTGGCCTTTTCTGCCTTGCAAACGGGCCAAACTGTCACAGGGCCTTTGCACTTACTGCTCCCTCTGCCTTGAATGCTCTTCCCCCCATCCTTCCCATGGCTGGCTGTTACTCAGGTCTCAGCTCAGATGTCACCTCCTCAGAAAAGCCTTCTCCCTTCTGTTACCTTCTTTCTCATCACCTTGTGTTACTTTCCTCATAGAACTTGTGACAATTCCACATCTTTTAAAATTAGTTCACTTATCTATTGTCAGTCTCCTTGCACTGTGATGGTAGGAACTGTGTCTATCTTGTTCAAGGCCATATCTCGATTCTAGAGGACATAGCACACAGATGGTGGTCATGAATCTGTAATGAACGAATGGCTTGCCCTCACACACATCAGTGCCCTCATTTGTCCATCCCACAGTGACTGCCCTGATTTAGGTCTCACCACCTTTTGCCTCATCTACACCAGCTTCCTCACTGGTCTCCCCTGACCCAATTCTCTTGGGGATCCAATCCACCCTGCAGACACAGTGACCTTTCTACCATTCAAATCTGGTCAGGTGTTCTGCCCAAACTCCATTACTTCCCAGCCCTGATTCTATCATTCTGTGTTCCTATCCTACCCCTGTCCTCCACAGCCACAGTATATTGAGTGCCTATTGTATCCCAGCCACTTGGGACACACCAGAGACCAAAACAGACAAAATCCTTGCTCTTCCTCAAGAAGCTTACACTGAAGGAATCTTATATTCTCCCTGAATTTAACTTGCCCTTTCCCACCTCACTACCTTTGCAAATGTAAACTCCCCCTGTCTGGAATGCCATAGGCAGGTCTTCTATAGAATACCTGCCTTTCCACCCCAGAGGCAGAGGTAAAGGACAGTTACCACTGTCCCCTCTTAGACCTGGACCTGCCTTGCTGTTTTCACACCTTTCTCTCCCAGGAGACTGGGCACCCCTAGAGGGCAGGGACCCATAAGTCATCTTTGTATGCCCAGCAACCATGTACAGAGCTTGGTAGTGAGGAGGGGAAATTGGATCCAGGGATATCTAATGGTCAAATAAATCCTCCCCTCCCCTCCCCAACACACAGACTCTTCCGGAAGCCTGTCATCTACTCACAAGAGCTCTGCCAGCTCCCCTACTTCCCCTACCAAGGCCAGGAGGAGGTTCCGAGGTTGGTGGAACTGGTCCCAGTCTCGTTCAGCAGCAAACTCGGCATGGAGGCGGCGGCTGGAATAGGAGAAAGGGGTGGAAGTCCAGGTCCCAAGGTTAGGGGATGGGGGAGGAGATGCAGGGCCCTGGCAGGTACCTCAGTGATATGTGATGGGGGCATGGGTATCAGGGGGGATTCTGCAACCAATTCCTTGGGTGGCCTAAGCAAGTCGTTTCCTCTTTAGGGAACTTGGTTTCCTCATCTATAAAATGGGTGGGACCTTACACAGACCCTAAATTGTCGAAATCTAATAATACCTTCTTTTTCATTTTTCCACCTCCTGCTGCTGCTTCTGCAGTTTTCCTCCATCTGGAATATCCCTATCTCTGTATATCTAAATCCTATTGATTTTACAGAATACAGCTCCAGGACACTTCCCCTAAGAAGCCCTCTTTGATTTCCTCCAGCAAGAAATGCCTCCCACCTCTCAACACTACATTTACCACCGTCCTACCTCCCGCTCCTGGAGGGCAGAGACGGGGCAGAAGCAGCATCGTACTCCGGTATATCCCCTGCCTCAGGTGTGCATTAAGCCCATTTTACAGAGGAGGAGGTTAGAAGGCTCGCCTGCGGGGGTCAGCCAGCAGAGCTAGGACCTGAGCACAGCTGCTAGCCTTCTTCCCGACCACGTGGAGGGGCCCTCCCCAAACGGAGGGAGAAAGGGGGCGATCTCCCCAGCCCAGCCTGGGCAAGGACGGCTTACATGTCCTCGAGCGTTGGTTCCGAGCTGAAGCTGAAGGGGGCGGCAGCAGCAGTGCCCTCTCCTCCTGCATCCCCACGCGTCTCCCCACCCGCGGACATACCGCCCACCCCGCCGCAGCCCTGACTTGCTGAAGAATCTGGAGCCAAGCTCGGAGCCCCCGCCTCCAGAGCGCCTGACCAATCACAGGCGTCCATGATTGCTTCACGGGGGCGGAACCAAAAGAAAGACCAATTTCTTACGTGGAATTTGCTACAGCCCGCCCCTTACCCGGACAGGACCAACCTAAGAGGACTTGCGTTCTTTGGCGCCGGCCCCCGAATTCTTCAGTCTTGACCAAGCATCTTAAAGGTATAGGTACCAGATTCGACCAAGAGAAGAGACAAAAGGCAGAGAATGGAGAGCGCAGGCGCATCACTTCCCTTTTGGGCGCCAGATGGCGCCAAAGCAAAATGATGGCGGGGAGCCCCGTGGAGAACCCCAGCAATGAAGGGTTTAAACGAGAAAGGGGAATTTATCAAAAGGATACAGGAATGTCTCCAGGATACAGCTGAGCCTGAGAGTGAACTAGAAGTAAGGTAGCTGTTTCAAGTATTTTACATATTTATTTATTTTTTGGAGGCCCTGCTAAATCTATAGTTTCTTTTTGTTTTTATTTATTTATTTTTTATACAGCAAGTTCTTATTACTTATCTATTTTTTACTAGTGTATATGTGTCAATCCCAATCTCCCAATTCATACCCCCCACCCTGTGCCGCTTTCCCCCCTTGGTGTCCATACGTTTGTTCTCTACATCTGTGTCTCTATTTCTGCCTTGCAAACCAGTTCGTCTGTACCATTTTTCTAGATTCCACATATATGCGTTAACATACGATATTTGTTTTTCTCTTTCTGACTTACTTCACTCTGTATGACAGTCGCTAGGTCCATCCAGGTCTCTACAAATGACCCAATTTCTTTCCTTTTTATGGCTGAGTAATATTCCATTGTGTATATGTACCACATCTTCCTTATCCATTTGTCTTGTCAATGGGCATTTAGGTTGCTTAAGCATTTTACATATTTAATCCTCACAGCAACTCATTCAATCCTCAAGTCAGCCCTCTGAGATAAGTAATACTATAATAATCATCCACATTTTAGAGATACGGAAAATGAGAGATTGAGTAGTTTAACTCAACACCTAGTAAAGTGGTAGCCAGGTTTCAAATTCAGGCAGTTTGGCTTCAGAGTCTGTTAACCCCTATGTCATATTGTCTCAAATGGTGATAAGTACGATGAAAAAAGAATCTGGGACTGGTAGGTAGCAAGACAGAAAGGACCGGGATCCTTGATAACATAGCTGAGCCACTTACTTTTACAAGTTACAGAGATGCCCTGATTTAGGACTCTGGTTATATAATATAATAAATCCCTTTATCGAAGGACTTCCCTGGTGGTCCAGTGGTTAAGACTCCATGCTCCCAACGCAGGGGGCCCGGCTTCAATCCCTGGTCAGGGAACTAGATCCCGCATGCTGCAACTGAAGATCCTGCATGCCACAACTAAGACCTGGCACAGCCAAATAAATAAATAAAATATTTTTTAAAAAATTGCTTTATTGGTCAAGCCACTTTTAGGGTTTTTTGTTTGTTTTGGGTTTTTGTTGTTGTTGTTACTCGTCTTTGAGGAAGTGATATTTAAGCTGAGTAAAAGTCAAGGGGAAAAATCAAGAGTACTAGGTAGAGAGAACACCAGTGCTTAAAGCAGGAAAGGCTTGGCATGTTCTAAAGGCAAAAAGAATTGCAGCATGGCAGGAATGCAGTGAGCAAGGGGGAGAATGGTGGGATATGGTGTTGGAGAAGAAAAAAGAGGCTAGATCAGATCAATCAACCATGGATTTTATTTCATATTTTATTTTATTTTGGATTTTAACTATTACGGGAACCCTTTGGAGGATTTTAGGCAGGGGAGCAGTATGATCATGTGTTGTATTTCTGAGCCCTCTGACTGCTGTGTTAAGAATGAACTGAAGAGGGGACTTCCCTGGTGGCGTAGTGGATAAGACTCCACGCTCCCAATGCAGGGGGCCCGGGTTCCATCCCACGTGCTGCAACTAAGGAGCCCACCTGCCACAACTAAGACCTGGTGCAGCCAAATAAATAAATATTTTTTAAAAAAGAGTAGCATTCAAAAAAAAAAAGAGTAGCATTCTATGAAATTTGACCTTATATTTTAAAAAAAAAAAAAACGAATGAACTGAAGAGGGCAAGAGTAGAAGCAGAGAGATGAGTTACTGCAGTTTTCCAGCAACAGATGTTGCTGCCTTGGACTGCTGATGGCGGGTGAAGATGAAGAGAGGTGGATGCATATTTTGGAGACAGATCTATAGGCTTTGGTGGTTTTGAACTAGTGAGATGGGAGAAAGGGTAGAATCAAGCATGGCCTACAGGTTTTGAGTGTTGAGCAACTTGGTGGATGGATGGTGACTCATACTGGGATGTGGAAGATGAGGTTCAGGATTGAACACATGAGGCATCAGAAGCGTGTTTTAGGACAAAGCAAGTTGAAGACGCGTATCGAATTGGCAGGTGGATTTATGAGCCTAAGTTTTAGAGGAGAGATCAGGGCTAGAGATTCAGATTTGGTAGTCTTAGTCATTTAAACAGTACCTAAAGTCAGGGAATTGGAGAAGAATAACTAGTACCAGAATCTAGGTAGACGAGACCAAGATTTGGGCTACTCCAACATTTGGCAGTTGAGCAGAAGAGAAAGGTGAGGTAGGAGAAAAATTGACGGAGTGTGAAATTTCGGAGCCTGAGGGAGGAAAGTGTTCCAGAACGAGCGGACATCTGATGCGGCTGAGCTGCTGGGTAAAATGAGAGCACAGAATTTGCTAGATTAGGCAACATGGAAGTTGGATATAGGGTGTGGGAGATAAGAGGGAGTCCTGAGTAACTCCTTGGTTTCTGGCTTGAGTAAATGGATGGATAGTTTTGTCATTTGCTGAAATGAGGACACAGAAGACCTGGGAGTTGGGGTAGGAGGGAAGATAACGAATTTTAGTTTGGAACACGTTGGGTCCGAGATGACTCTAGAACATCCAGATGATGTCCAGCAGGCAGGTGGACAGACAGGTCTGAAGTTCAGAGCATTGAACTGCCTTATGGATCTGGGTACTGAAAGTTTCAGGAGCCAAGTGCCACCCCTGGCACCTTCCCTGGTGTTTGCTAAGCTTCTCCAGACCAGAACCCAAACTCTTACTGGAATGTAAAACACCCCTTGGAGAGCAGTTTTCTCAGGAGTCCTCTGCATCTCAGATTTTTGAACAGTCAGGTTTCCAGGACTTCTAGAGTTCCCAGGTCAGATGGTCCTTGGAGACGGACCCGAAGGAGGAGCCGCTCTCTCTGAGACTGCCTCTGCCCATCTCCCCTAGGAGATTCCCTGGCTGAGTTGTGAAGCTCCTGCAAAGCATCCTGCAGGGACATCCAAGTTCTTTGCTCCAACGGCATCATCCTCTAAAGACCAACCAAACTCAGCATCAGCACGGCATGGAGTTGGGGGTGGGGGCGGGGGAGACCCTCACGAGGGAGAAGGAACAGACATGACTATATGATTGGCCCCATCATCTGGACTTCTCATCCCAGGCTCTTCCTGAACCTTCACCCCACATCCTGTTAGTTTTCTCCGTTCTCCTCAGTCACGTCTAGGCAGCCAGACTTCTTTAGTCAGGGCCTCAGTGTACTTGGTTTTGCTTTTTGGTCCACATTTGTGATTAGCCCTTTAGAAGCCTATCCCCCCAGAGACTAGGTGCCCTAGTCTTTTCAAACCAAAGGTGTTTCCCCAGTGCAGGCTAATAAATGTTTAATGACAGGGTGGACGGGCTGGAACAGGCAAATGTGTCAATGCACACCTATGCCCTTCTGGTACTCAAGAGTTTGGCCACCTTCCCCACTACAGCCAAACAGATGCAGCTGGTTCCAGTAAGGCTCTTTGGGAAACCCTTGAGTAGAAGTGTCAACAGCAGCTGGAGAACAAAATAACAGAAGCCCATAAGCTGGGTAGGTGGTATCAGGGTGGGGGAACCTAAGCCAGTCGGAGGTCCCAGAGACAGCAGAGTGTGATGGGAAACTAGGAGTCAGGTGATTGGGAACCTATCTACCAATGCTCTTGGGAAGATTGTTTCTCTTCTCTGAGCCTCAATTTCTCTATATAATGGGGGTCAGGCCTAGGTGGCCTCCAAGGACCCTCCACAAGTGTGCTGGGAGGACCAGGACAATATGTATTTTGTTCATGGCTGGATCCCGAGAATCTACTGCAGTGCTGTTCTTATTCGAGGTAGATCCATAGGCCTTGTTGGTTTTGAACTGGGGGACAGGAGAAAGGGTGCTGCTATAATTAAAAATATTTCTTCTTAAATTTTTCAGGAGGAGTCATGACAGAGGCTTTTAGGAACCTCTAGCCTAGCTCAGTCAGGCCAGGGAGTCCCCAACACCCTTAGAAGTCCTTCCCCAACCTACTTACCCAGCTGTATCCCCCTACACACATGCTGAGCAGGTGTTCCCCACTCTCCCTGCCTTTGCTCACATAGTTCCCTCCATCTGCAATGCCCATCCCCCTTCTTTGCATAGCCAAATCCAAATTCCACCCATCCTGTAGAGCCCTGCTTCAAAGCCACCTCCTCTGGGAAGCCTTCCTAAACTTCCTCCAAAAGGACATAATTTGGTTTTATTTTATTTTATTATTTATTTATTTTTGGCCACGTTAGTTCCCGACCAGGGATTGAACCCGCGCCCTCGTCAGTGAAAGCACAGAGTCCTAACCACTGGACCGCCAGGGAATTCCCAGGACATAATTTGGTTTTATAAAGCACTTCATCCACTCTCACTCTCGTGGCGCTTACCACTTCTTGCCTTAATTTGGGGCTGTTTGGTGTTCCTGTTCTAGATCTCCCCCTAGACCGGGTCTCCTGGAGAACAAAAGCAGTGTCCGGCTTTTGTTTCCCCGGGACCTGGTACTTGAGTAGATCTAATAAATATTAATTTAGGGAGCAGGTCTCATGGGATCCTCTCCGTAACTCGCTGCCATAGGTGGGTATGGCTGCACCTATTTTACAGATGAGGAAACTGAGACCCAGAGAGGTCAGGAGACTTGTCTGAGATCACCCAGAAAGGCGAAGGCTGAAGCTCACCAGCACTCCCCAGTGCTCTTCAGCAACTGAAAGACGTCTCCCCACAAAGGAGTAAAGGAGGCAGCTCACATGTGCTTGGGTATCTGCTGAGGTCACCTTGCCACTGCCTTTCCTTCTGCCCTTCTGTCCTTTCTTTTCATCTTCCTCTCTCTCTTTCTCTACCTTCAACTTCCTCTCCTTTTTCTTTTCTTCCTTTGGCTCCCTTTTCCTTTTCTTCCTCTTTCTTTTCCTTCATCACCGTTCTTACCTCTGTTTATACCTGTGATTCTGTTCTGATTTCCACCCGAGGCCTGTCACCTCCACTACCTCCATTTTGCTGCCCAGCCCCTCCCCAAGGAATAGTTGGGTGCCTACCTTGCTTCCAACCCCTAACCCTTTCTGGGTTAACTAAGAGGACCCAGGCCAGGGAAGCATCCAGTCATTTTCCTGCCCTTTTCTACTGCCCACCCCAAGCAAGAAAATAAACCAGTTAGAGAGCTGTGTAAATTGATAAGCAGAACCAAGGCCCAAATTTCTTCTCCAAAGCCTTGTCTTAAGAGATTGGTGGTACCAACTTCCACCACTAGGAGACACCAAGAGCAAGGAAAGTGTGAAAACAGAGGGTGCTGGGGTCCCCAGTGTATACCTCACTCAATCATTGATTCAGTATATTCCGAACACTAACTGTGGGCCAGACTATTCTGAACACTAACTGGGGTCCAGACACTGTTCCAGTGCTGGGATACAGAACGTCCTCTGCCATCCTGGAGCTTACATACAAGCAGAAAGGGACAATTAAAGTAAACTAAGAAATTTTCAAGATAATTACAGATTAGGATAAAAGCTATGAAGCCAATAAATACGGTGATGAGTTGGGAGAGTAGCTGGGTGTTGGCTGAGGTCAGAGAGGGCTTTTATGAAGAGGTTTTGTTTGAGCTGAATTAGGACTAAGAGTGAGCCAGCTGCATAGAGGTGAGGTTCCAGGCGGAGAACAAAGGATCTTGATTTGTTTGAAGCACCATGGAAAGGCTAATGGGCTAGAGTTTAGTGACAGAGGTAGGGAGAGTGCTGTGAGATGAAGGGTCACAAGATGAAGCAGGGATTTTGTGGAAAGCTATTTGAGAGCTTTGAGCTCTGAGCAGGAGAAAACCCGATTGAATTTATCTATTTATTATTTATTTGTTGTTGTTGTTAGATTACATTTTGTTTATTTTTCAAGGTTTTCTTTTTGGCTGGAGTTGATAACTGCCTCATTCTTTTTTTTGGCTAATTTTCTACATAATTGGTAATTGTCACTAATTCTATTTACATCTTCTGATAACCTTCCAATACAATTTATCACACAACTAAACATACCAATCCTCTATCAGTTCCATTTTCCTTTTCCTGGAAGCCTTCCAGGCTTCTGCTCCAGCATGGGCTGGTTCTTCTCTATGCCTGCTGGACCGCTATTACCTTGAGAGCTCCCTTCACCTTCCACCTGTGCTGGGTTGGGTTTCCCGGACCCCATGTTTTTCTCTTTCTCCGTTTGCTCCCTTGTTTTTCTGGAGCACATCTTCCAGTAGTTTCTTGAGAAGGAGTGAATGGGATGAAACCACTTTGATACCTTCCATGTCTAAAAAATATCCTTATACTATTTGTTTGAAAAACGTAGCTAAATATAGAATTACACAGAGATCATTTACCCTCAAAATTTTGAAAGCATTGCTTTTTTGTCTTTTAGCTTCCAATTCACTGCTGAGAAGTCTGATACCAAACCTTTGTTTGTGATCTTCCCCTCCCCCCAGAAGATTTAGGAGAGCACAATGATTAGAAGCATGGACTTTGGAACCAGGCTGTTTAGGAGACTGCCAGGGCAACCTTGGACAAATTTCTCAATCTCCCTGCACCTCAGCTTCCTCATTTGCGAAATGGGGTGGTTGGAAGTTTACAGGAGTTAATACATATAAAAGCACTTAGAACAGTGCCTGGCAAAGAGTATGTACCAGGTAAGAATTTGCTATTGTTATTATTAGGGCCTCTTTATCCCTGGCATTTTAAAATTTAACAGTAAAATGAGTGTAGGCCTTTTTCCACTCACAATGCTGGGAATTCAAAAGGCATGTGACAGTCGCAATTTTAAACTTTAGAAAACTTTCTTGTATTATTTTTTGATCGTTTTCTTTCTTCCATCTGCTTTATTACCTCTTTCTGGGACTCTTCTCAGACGTTGAACCTCCTGGCTCATCTCTGATTTTCCTACTTTTTTTTCCTTCTATCGTGCATCTTTTTGTTTGTCTCCTTTCTGATGTCAACTTTACCGTCTAAATCTTCTACTGAACTTTAAGATGGTAGCTATATTTTTCTATTCTAAGTGCTTTGCTCTCTTATTATCTTTTAATGGATACTTTATCTTCTTTTATTTCTGCTCTTTTTTTTCTTTTGCTCCCTGTATTGTCTCCTTCTTGAGTTTGTTTGTTTGCTTTGACTTCTTTCAAGTTGGAGGCTTGCCTCAAATATCTGGTGATCCTTGCCTGCTCATATTTGAGAATGAGGCATTAAAAAGAATGTGCTTGAGTGAAGCTTTTCAACTGGGAGGCTTCCCAGTACAGGGATTTTCACCGGGGACTCCCTAAATGTTTGTATTTATAGGTCTTTTTTCTGGGCAGGTTTATATTCTCCAGAGGAGTCTATTCCACCTGCGCCAGGCAGGGGCGGTATAAGCTTCCTGGACAGTGTTTCTAATAGCTAAGCTGAGGGAGGGGGCTGGACAATCTCATTTTTGTCTTTATTCTTGTTTTTGGTGAGGCTCCCTGTCCTCTGCTCTCCCTGGTGCCCCTGACTTTACAATATTTTTTAAATTCACATTTTCCAGAAAACAAACCTCCATTTACCTACACAGGTGAGAGGCAGTCACCTGGTTGTATGACACAGGGGAGAAGATTGAGAACTGCAAAGATCTAATTGCCCTGTGCATAAATTTTTAACCAGTATCTCCGTTTTCATCCCCACCCTTTGACCCCACCTTCCTTAGTACATTCGGAGCGCATTTCCTTGCTTCCTGTTAGTGTTCCCCAACTCTGAAGGCATTTATACTTCGCCTTCCTCTGTTCTTCTAAGTCAGTTACCCCTCTTCCACCCACTTTCCATGTTCCAAGATTTGTTGACACCTTTCTTTACCTATTTCCTCTCCCACCCTCTAGTCCTTGGGATTTATGCCTGTTCTCGAGTCCTTTACTGTCAACGCTAAATGTATCAGTTGGTTCATTTTATAAGACTGTTAAAGAATCAGAATTCCAAGGATACAAACATTAGCCAGAAGAATTTTTCAACAAAATCCTCTTTATTTCATTAGAAATCACTTTATTGATTAAATCACCAGGAATTTTCAACACAAGAATTTAACATCTTAATGTCCACCAAGGCCTGGGCTCTGGGGCTTGCTCTGCCTCTCCCAGTCCTTAAAGGGGTTTAGAGGGAGAGACGTCATTAACAGAGACCAAGTAAGGTGGCTGGAGGTCCTCCTTTCCCAGTCATTGGACAAGCTGCTCAATTCTTGTCCAGAGTAGGAAAGAGCCAGTATTTCAGAGTAATCTAATAAGAATTTGACATTGCATTTTAATCTCCCTTAACAATTTAGATTTATCAACAGTACTGGTCCAAACTTATTTGCTTCTGATCTAAATGTTTTTCTTTTTGCAACTTATTTTTGGTGTCTATGTAATTTTAAATAATCTCACTCCCTGGGCAGAAATCAATGAACCCTGTGCTGAGAAAAATCTCTCAAACCTGAGTAGCCTCATCTTGCTCTTGGAAAGAGGAAACAGAGGGTTTTCTGCTCTTTTTCCACTCGAGAGATTAGCAAACCTACCCCCCGAAAGTCCAAAATGTTACTTCTGGCCTTGGAATGTGCAGCTTTTGATGGGCTGATTCAAATCACCTACAAAGGGCAGCTGGAACTATTACGCAGGCAGCCTTCTTTGGAAATTTCCTAAAATCAACTCTTGAGAATTGTCCATGATTCTGTACAAAGGCTCTACAGTCCAAACAACTTCCCCTATTCCATCTCACAAGCTAGGCTCAGAGGAGGTACTGGAATTCTCAGGAGCAAGAGCGGTAGCAGAGGCTCCTCGAGGCAGGACCTCGATAACTCGAGGCTTGTCAATGATCCGGGCTGTCCGGTTTCCCTTCTCCACGATGCCGACGATCCAGGCTTGGTGGCCCTCTCCATACTTTGAAGATTTGATTTCCGAACAAAAGCGAGCTGCCTGTTCTCTTGGCAGACAAATCAGTAACCCCCCAGAAGTTTCTGCTGAGGTTCCTTGAAGGAGCCCGAAGCGCCCACTGGCCTTGCTGATGGCAGCCATCTTGGCAATGATTGGCAGATTATGAATGACAAAGGACACCTCATTTCTTTGCTGTTTTGCAAGGTTCTGAGAGTGACCCAGAATGCCAAAGCCTGTGATATCTGTGGCTGCATGGGCATTAAACGTGTGCATTAATCCAGCAGCAATTCTATTTAGGGTAGCCATGTTGAACATGGCTTCCTGATAGGCCAGCTCTACCTCTTCTCTGGAGACCACCATCTTTATTTTAGTCCATCTTTCAGGATTATCCAGCCATTGGTGGGCATTGACAGCAACTTGGGTTCCTAAGGGTTTGGTTAACACAAGCACATCCCCAACAACAGCACTGTCAGGCATTATGAATTCATTTGCTTGACACACCACAGTGGCAACTCCACCGACGATAATCCAAGGGTTTACCACCGTTTGCCCACCAGTCACTGCAGTTCCTCCTTCCTCTGCAGCATCCCGAAAGCCTTTGATCATGAGTGGTGTTATCTTTTCCCGTTCCTCCTCAGTCATACTCTGGCTGACGCTGAGTAGCATCAACATGTTGTCACATTCAGTAATGCCCATGGCGTAGAGATCACTCAGCACGTTGGCACAAGCTATGCGCCCCATCATGTAGGGATCTTCCACCAAGGGGTAAAAGAAGTCGGTAGTCTGCACCAGGGACAGGCCCCCGTGCCTCAGGGGTATGACGCACGAGTCCATCCCAATGCCGAGGGTTGGTAAGGTTGGGCTGGGTTCCGCCCTAACCGGCAGGCCGGCTTCCTGGGCCGTCTCTTCACGGCCTCCGACCAGGCCCCGGCCCGGCGGAGGCCGCACCTCTGGCCGCGTCAGTCCCGCCAGGAGTTTGAGCAGCGTCTCCTGCGGGACCTTGCAGCCTCAGCCCTTCATGCCGGAGAAGCCGGTCAGCCGCCAGCTCGGGCTGAGGCCCAACGCCTGGGGCTCGAAGGGCCGGTAGCTCGAGAAGCCCCGGCCTAGAGGCAAGCCTGTCGGGCCCGAGGAGCCTTCCCCCGCCGCCACCGCCGCCATCGCCTCTCCGCCGGCGCCCGTCGCCGCGGCTTCCGCCATCACGCCTGCCCGGCAGGGAGAGGAAAAGAGGAGTGAGGAGCAGAGGTCCTTTTTACTTTCCACTCCAGTTATTAAGGAGTAACAGTCAGATATTACCGCACAGCGCCTCCCCGGCACGACTCGCGCAGCCTGACTGCCGCCACCCCACGCGCTCCTGGCCGTCCGGGGGGAGGAGTCGCCGGCATCCCTTATTTATACCCCTTGTGATTGACAGCCATACCAGCCAATGATCACTTTGCCCTCGAGAGGCGGGCTTCCTTTGGTCTAAAAGATGTATTACTAACTAATCAACCACCAGCTTGGGAAATTGACCTCGGAGAGATTACAGAACAAATACCTTGGTTCATTTCCCTTGATGTAATTTAAATGATCTCTTGGGAGTGGCTGGCGGAGCTCTGTTTCCCTAGAGGCAGTTTACCAAATCCAGCATTTTCTAAGACGAGGGCAGATGGGTCACTTGGCAAACCTCAAGCCGGTCAGAATTGTCCAAGATAGCGCGCATGATCAATCCAGGGTAGGAAAATAGCCCAGGGAAAAATCGGAAAGAATAGTGAGAAATTAATTATTAAGTTACTACCATTATATAAGCAAGCCGCAGCATCAAAATAATGAAATGTTAACATGGACTTTAAAGCATTTAAGACTCCAAGTCCAGACATCTGCATGGGTTCTGGTGCTGTTTCCACTACTAACTGCCTGTGCCAGTCATTTTCCCTCTCCCGTGCATCAGCTGACTCATCTGAACAACAAAGTAGCTTACCTAGGTCTATTCTATTCCAAAGTTTCTACCTCTTTAAGTTAATATATATGAGAATCTGTGATGTATTCATGAAGGGCAGTTTGCCAATATCCATTAAAATTATAACTGTGTTAAATACCTTTGACCCAGCAGTTCCAGTTCCAGAACTTTATCCTTTAGATGTACTCACCTATGTGAGTGGGAAATAATAGTTATTTACTGCTGTGCTATAAACATACAGGAACAACTTAAATGTTTATCAATTATGATTAAAATAGTGATACATTTATATAATAGACTATCAGGCAACTGTAAAAAAGAATGAGGGCTTCCCTGGTGGCGCAGTGGTTGAGAGTCCGCCTGCCGATGCAGGGGACACAGGTTCGTGCCCCGGTCTGGGAAGATCCCACATGCCGCGGAGCGGCTGGGCCCATGAGCCACGGCCGCTGAGCCTGCAAGTCCGGAGCCTGTGCTCCGCAACGGGAGAGGCCACGACAGTGAGAGGCCCGCGTACCGCAAAAAAAAAAAAGAATGAGAAAACATCAATGTGATTATCCTGATAGTAGTTACAGTTCTAATAGGCAGGATTCTAAATACTTTACATATATTAACTAATTTAATTCTCTTAAAGACCTTATACTAATAATTCTATAAGTAATAAGTAATTTTGATTGCCTCTGGGGAGAGAATGAGGTGGTTAGGGGACAGGAGATTTTTTCATTGTATTGTCTTTTTGTTCTTTTAACATTGGAACTCAAAATAATTTTTTTAAACATTTGAATGTAATGCATACTTGAAAAATAAGTAACTGCCTATGGGAGTATAAATTGGTGCAAACGTTTTGGAAAAAAGTTTGGCCTTAACTGATAAAGTTGGACACATGCAAACCCATGGAATTCCACCCATAGGACATGTCCTGGAGAAAACTCCTGCACGTGTGCCCCAGATGATATGTTCAAGAATGGCTGTAAGAGCTCTGGAGATGTTTGCACGACAATGTAAATGTACTTAACACTACTGAACTGTACACTTAAAAGTGGTTAAGATGGTAAATTTTATGTTATGTGTGTTTTACCACAATCACAAATATAAAAAATAGAGTAGATAATTATAGATAGTATAGTTCATCATTACATTTGGTTTTTATTACTGCACAATACGGTATTAAGTCCTGGAGTGAATTGGAAGGAACCAGAACGTTAGAATTAGACCGAGTTGCAATCTTGGCTCTCCTAATGACCTTAGGCTAATTGTCTAACCTCTAGGGACCTCAGTTTCATTGCCTAAAAAAAAATAGTCCTTTCACCTGAAGATAATAATACATATCAAATAAGAATGTTAAGAGAATTAAATTTTTAAAATGTGTGTAAATCTCCTAACACAGTTCCTGGCTGATGGTAAGCTCAAAATAAATGATAGAACCTACTATCATACAGTACTGATAATGTGGGTGTAGGGACTGGACTTTAGATTCACAAAACTTATAACATCTTCAAAAGTTTTTTATAAAAACAAATTCATTTATCTCCCAAAGGAAAAAGAAGAGCTATAATGGTAAAACACTGGAAATGATCCAAATGTCTGTTAGCAGGGGAGTGCACAAATAATCACACAATGGAATATTATTTATTTGTAAAAATGAGATATAGGCATCATCAACATGAATAATCTCAAAAACAAAATGTTGGCAGTAAGAAGCGAGCTATAGAAAACATAAACTAAGATGCCATTTATAAATAAGCAATAATATATCGCTGAGATGCATAAATGATAAAAACTCTTTTAAAAGGTAAGAGAATGAATGATTAACAAAATTTAGCATAGGAGTTACTTCTGGGGAAGTGTATATAAGGGGACTTCTGAGCTATGTTAAATTCTGTTCCTTGGGCTGGGTGGTAGTTACATAGGTACTCCTTAAACCATACACATATATTTCCCCATGCTTTTTGTAAGTAAACTATATTTCAACATTTTAAAAAGAAGGAAGTATGCTGTATTTCAGAATTTTAAAAAAATGATATACTGTAAAAGCAATAGATGTGGAAGCAAAGGACTTCTGGGTTTTGTCTGATCTCTGGGTGTGCTATCAATGAGCTGTCTGGCCTTAAGGAAGTTATATAACCTCTCTACACCCTAGTTTCCACTTCTGTAAAATGAGGGTCATCATCTCTGCTTTGAATCATATGAAAATCTCATCCACGAAAAGTTCTTTGCAAAACGTTCAGCATATTGTACATGTGAAGGATTCTCTTATCATTAAGGGAAAAACAAAAGCATTCTATTTCATCTGTAGTCACCTCTTCTGGGTTAAAAAGTGCTAGATCAGGTGCCCCTGGTTATATGCTCTCTTAGTTCTTTGGACTTTTCCTTCTCGGTATTTAGTGCAATTGTAATTCTTTATTCATGTGATTACACCATGACTATCTGTTCCACTAGTCTGTAAGCTCCACAGAGCAGGGGCTGCTCTGTTTCGTCCACCCTAGCACTTTACATGGCAATAACATTTGTTGAATGAATACATCATTTTATACAATACAGTTTGCTGAGCCATATAATGAGCCATATGATGGTGCTGAGCATTTTGCATTTATTTATCTCCTCATTTCCTCCTCAGAGCAGCCCCAGGAAATTGGCTTTCTTAACTCCATTTTACAGATGCAGAAACTGAGGTCCCTGATAGGTGAGGAGTCTTGCACAGAGTCACCAGCTGAGAATCAACCTAGTGAGAATTGTAAACCCAAGTCTGTCTGACCGGAAGGCTGGTGCTCTACCCCTCATTCCGGGGGTCCCCTTGATAATACTAACAACCCTTACCATGCCCCTCAAGGAAGCAGGACTCTTTTGGGGGAAGATTTGCATCCATATCCCTCCCTGTCACTTCTACCTGGGAGCAATGTTCACCCGGGCCAGTGCAAAAAAAGTCATGAATTTGCCTTGGCCAGTGACCAACCTACTGGGCCAGAACGACAGGTTGACGTGCCTTTGTGCAGACCATCCCCCCGGGTCGATCCTTGTGACTGCATCATGAGCTTTCGAAAGCATCCTTTTTATCATTTTCTTATTTTTTCACTGAGAGATTCATTGAACCACATTTATCATTTGGGTCAAAGACTGCAAAGATAAAAACCTGGAGGTGGGGTTGGGAGAGCAGGCAAAGGAGAAGAAAGAGGGGTTTTAAAGAATAAGAGAATCTGAGGTATAGTTGATTTACAATATATTAGTTTCAAGTGTACAGCAGTGTGATTCAAAACTTTCATAGATTTACTCCATTTAAAGTTATTTTATGGACTTCCTTGGTGGTGCAGTGGCTAAGACTCGGTGCTCCCAATGCAGGGGCCCCAGGTTCAATCCCTGGTCGATGAACTAGATCCTTCATGCATGCCGCAACTAAGAGTCCACATGCCACAACTAAAGATCCTGCACGCCACTACAAATATCCAGTGTGCCACAACTAAGACCTGGTGCAGCCAAAATAAATAAATATTTTAAAAAATAACATTATTATAAAATATTGGCTGTATTCCCTGTGCTGTACAATACATCCTGTAGCTTACTTATTTTATACATAGTAGTTTGTACCTCTTAATCCCCTACTCCTATCTCACCCCTCACCCACCCCCATTTGATTTTCACATACAACAAGAGCCTTGGGGCTTTTTTCCATTATGATAATCATTCAGAATTATAACACTACACTTTAGGGTTCAGTACACTTTTTTGGGGAGGGGGCCTGCCCCGCACCTCGAGGCATGTGGGATCTTAGTTCCCCGACTAGGGAAAGAACCTGCGCCCCCTGCAGTGGAAGCATGGAGTCCTAACAACTGGACCACCAGGGAATTCCTGAAAATATACATTTAGTGCATTTTCAGTACACTGAAAATACTTCAGTAGGCTCAGTACACTCTCCATTAAAATTTTTTCTTGTTACAAAATCACTGTCTTGTCATTGTAGAAAAATCACAAAATGCAACTTAGTAAAAAGGAAAAAAGTTAAAATCACTTGAAATCCCTCCTCCCGGAGAGAATTGCTATTGAACCTTAGTGGAGCAGAGCTAAGTTTAGACATTTTTCTTCCCATGCTCTATAGAGGGCCACCACCTCACAATGGGCCCCAGGGGGCGCCCAGCCATTCCCTCCAGGCTGTATGGAGTGACATAGTGTGTGCTCTGTGCATTATATATACCTTTTTTTTTTTTTTTAAACAAAAATGGGATCATCCCATTTATTTCTAGTAAGAAATAAAATAATGGCTGAAAAATATCTGGCATGAAATAGATGCTGGAGACTCTCCCTGGGTTCATTCACAAATATGTATAGAAGACCTCCTTTGTGCTAGCCACTGCACTGGATATTGGAGCTATATCAGTGGATACAACCGACAGCAATCCCTGTCCTCATGGAGCTGACATGTTAATGAAGAGAGGGATAGCACTAGATAAGAGCCATCCTTTGTTGGTTAGGGATAGATATTAAGGAGAAAAAATAAAGTCTGGAGAGAAGGAGGTAAGAATTCTTGTATGTGAGTGTGTATTGTATGATTGTGGTCAGGGAAGGCCTCACTGAGAAGGTGACTTTGAAATAAAGGCCTGACTGAAGAGAGGAATAAGGATGCAGATATTTGGGAAAGAGTGTTTCAGGCAGAGAGACTGGCAAGTTCAAACGTCCTGGGGCAGGAAGGAGTGTGCCTGGGGTGGTCTAGGAACAACAAGGAGGTCAGGGTGACTGCTGCATAGTGAGTAGGGAGTGTTAAAGGAAATGAAGTCAGACAGATGTGGCACAGGGTAGGGAGGAGGTAGCACAGGACATAGTGCTTCACAGGTCATTGTAGGATTGACATAATCTAACTTTGTTATGGTTTTTAGTCTGCAGTCAAACCCCAAAGGTCCAAACTTTTCCCATCGGCCTGAGCCCCCACCGCTCTGGCCTGACACCCAGGTCAGTGTCCCCATTGGTGGTCCCTGCCTTGGACCTGACCCAGGCCAGGTTCAACCCTAGTTCCCAGCTCCCACCTCTCCTGGACTTGCCTCATGGGATTTTTAGCAACAGGCTCTGCCTCAGAAGACTTGAGAAATGACACTCATGGCCACAACTCTCACATTGTTAACCACCTTCCACCATCCCAAATGCCAGGAAGTTTCATCTTTGTGTCTGGGGCAAATGTGAGAAACCCTAGTGAGTGAACTCCTGCCATAAGACCCACAGAGAGAAAGAGACTCGGGGTTAGGGCAGAACTTGGAGAATGGAGGATTCTGAGACAGAGATAGAGATCACCAGAGCGGCTTTGAAGATGAGGAGGGAGGGAGTCATGTGATCATCTAGGGGAACGGCATTCCAAACAGAGAAACACCCAGAGCAAAGGCCCCAAGACACAGCAAGCCTGATGCGATGGCGAAAGAGTAAGGAGGCCAGTGGCTGGGCAAGAGAAGGGCAGGAAGAGGTGATGTCAGAGGGGCAATGAAAGGCCTGATATGCAGGGCCTGTGGGCCACTATAAGGACTTCAGCTCTGGCTCTGGGTGAGAGAGGAGCCATTGGAGGGTTTAGACTGGAGGACTGACATGATGACTCTGCCTACGGTAAGGTCAGATGGGCTCGGGAGGTGGAATCAGAGGGACAGTGAGAAGGCTCCTGCAAAAACCCAGGAGAGAGACAATGGTGGTTTGCACCAGTGGCTACAGTGAAGATGGTAAGAGGCAGTCAGAGTCAGGGCATTTTTTGAAACCAACAGATTTCCTGATGGCTTGAGTGCAAGATCTGATGGGTCATGTGGAGGATTTTTGGACTTTTTCTCCTAATAGAAGGAGGAAGCCACAAGATTAGTTTTGAGCAGGGGGATGACATGGTTGCCTTTGTGTTTTTGAGAGATCACTCTGGCTGCTAGGTTGAAAATAGACTGGAGGAGAAGAATGCTGCAGAGGATGGTGAGGGATGGTGGTGGCTTGGACTAGAGGGAAGAAGGTAGAGGGGTTGGATGGAGGACAGCACAGCTCTCCCTGCCTCCAGGCCTTTGCAAGGCTGCTCTCAATCACCCAAAAGCCCTTTATGGCCAATAAACACTATTATCTTCAAGACTCCAGGAAGTCCCCCCACTGTGATCCCTCAGCTCTGTCCTAGCATTTATCATGCTAGGTTTCTTCTGACATCTGTGAGATTCTCACAGGTGGAATCACACTTCACTAGCCTCTAGAAGCCCGAGGCCCAGCACCAGGTCTGGCACAGAAAAGGCCTTAGAGAGCGTTGGTTGAATGAATAAATGAAAAGAATGTGAAGGAGGAAATAGATCAACACCCTGATAATCGGAGCTCACCAAAGCATTGCAAATCCTTTATTAGTGTTGTTGTTGTTCTCTGATTATGAAAGTAATACGTGCTCTTTACAAAAAAAAAAAAATTACAGACATAACAATCATAGCATGAAAGATCCCCCAAACCTTATCCTCTATATTCTAGAAATAACTCAAGACATCTCTAGAATTTAGAAATAACTATGCAGAGTTCAGTCATTATCCTCCCCCCAATTTGTTTTATATATACACGAAAAAACAAAATGTTTAAGAGACAGAGAGATGGGAGAGAGAGAAGCTGAGAAAGACAGACTTCCTGCCTAGCAGACAAATAAGATGTAACACACACTGCTCTGTAACTTGCTTTTTTTCTACCATGACAATCTTTCTATGCTAGTATATGTAAATCTACCGTATTTTGATAAAGGCTGAATAGTATTGTATAAAATTGATTTGTTTAATCAATATAAACAAATTCTTATTATGTTGGAGATTTAATTTATTTTCTTCCTTTTTTAAAAAAAAAATTTAAAGATTTCCTTGACTATCCCTGTTGTATTTATTTTGAGGCACCAGATTTTAGGAGGGTAGTTGACACGTGTTCCTCCTAGGATGGTCAGAGGACTTGAGACTGTTTTATGGGGAATATTAGACATAACTGAGGATGTTCAGCCTGGAAGAGAGAAGACTAAGGGTTGACATGAGCCATATCCAAATTGCTGAGGGGTTTCCTGGTGGGAAGGTGAAAAGATTAGTCCTAGGCATTTCCACAGGGCAGAACCAAGTCTAAAGCATGGAAGTCACAGGAAGGCAAATTGGCATGTAATACGAGAAAGCATTTTCCTGCAGGCAGAGACACCGGAGACACAATGGATCTCTTTGAGAAGTCATGAGCATCCCCGCTCTGGAGGTGTGTGAGCGGGGCCTGGTTGAAGATTTAGTGGGAGGTAATACATAAGGGACTTGTGTGAGACGAGGGAGGGTTGAATTCAGGAGATCTTTCATATCTGAAATTGTTTTTAGTACACTTCTAGTGGAAACTATCATAAAGGATGGCATGGAGAAGTTGGCATGAAGCCTCAGAGAAAGGCTCACGGGCCCAGCCGCTCCGCAGCATGTGGGATCTTCCCGGACCGGGGCACGAACCCGTGTCCCCTGCATTGGCAGGTGGACTCTCAACCACTGTGCCACCAGGGAAGCCCAAATTTATTTATTTATTTATTTTAAAGCCTTAGAGAAGATCTTGGGCAGATTTTGACACGTGGTGATGGGGAATGCACATTTTAGGCAAGTGGGATAAGCTGATGAGAGATTGAGGAAGAAAAAGTGGGACGTGAGGCTAAAGAAAGTTTGAGCCAAGTTATGTTGTAAGACTGAAATTTACCCCACGAAACAAATAACTTTTGGCGTTTCTGCCTCACCCTAGCCCCACAACCTCTGCTTGAGGACTACTTCCCCACCCAGAGATTGAGGACGAGGTGGCCAGATGCTGGTTTGTATTTAGGATGTGACTCTGTTCCCTTGGCCTCAGCTGGTTACTGTGGGGTTGACATTTGACTCTAGCTGGTCAATCAGATTCTCCCTCTTAAGGGTGTGGAAATTCAGAGATCTTAGCCCCCTCGATTAAGTATATATAAAGTTGGGATGAGGTGGTCAATAAAGGGCAAACTTTTTTGAGCTTTGTTGAAGATGCGGAGAATGATGGCCTGCAGAGAGGAAGGGAAGAATGGGGGAAGATGGGGTGCCCTCTCCAGCCACCCAGAAGACCCAGTTGTTTTGGGGTTCCCCTAAGGGTTTTGTGATATTCTTCAAACAAATTTATTCTTTTAATTTTAGCCAGTTCAAATGGGCTCCTTTTACTTACCGCAATGTGAGATTTGGCCAAGACCCTCCAAATTCATAGGGAGTCATCCGAGGCCTTGAAGGGAGTCGCCCATAGTTCCTGAAGGAGCTTCAGGAATATTCAGCTGGAGGAGGGGCGGCAGAAAGGGTTGAGGAGAGTCTGATTGGTCGTGAGACCTGGGAGGAGGCCTTCCTAATGATTTAGGTATTCCCCCAAACACTTCAGACAGTGCAAACACATCCTACAATAACCAGTCTTCCAGGTTCTGTTTTTCTTTTTTCTTTTTTTTTGGCCATGCGGCACGGCTTGTGGGATCTTAGTTCCTGGACCAGAGATCAAACCTGGACCCACAGGAGTGAAGGCACGGAGTCCTAACCACTGTACCACCAGGGAGTTCTCTTGACCTATTTTCTAGATGGACTCAAGCTACCCAGTGAGAAGATGGGAAATGTTTTCTTTTTTCTCACTGAAGTATAGTGATGGCAGGGAGTCATTTTCCTTGTTTTAACAAATTTTTCCTTGTTGGAAAAAATTTTATCAGGCGGGCATTACTGATATCTTCATTGTACACAAAGCAGGCCAAACTTGGGTTGTGGCCACTTTGGAAGTTCAAGAATGCCTGGGCATGCCTGGAAAACTTCCAAGGTGACCCTATAGAAGACCTGTTCAAGAGGGAGCAGAGGAGCTTCCTGAAGGTGGGGGAGACTCATATGACAATGAGCTTGACCCAGGAATGAAGTCTTAGCTGTCAGAGGGGAGTAGAGATCCTTCTTATACACAGTGGCTATTATCTAGGCTAGAGCAGCCAAGGTATGAAGTCTTAGCTGTCAGAAGGGAGTAGAGATCCTTCTTATACACAGTGGCTATTACCTAGGCTAGAGCAGCCAAGGTATGAAGTCCGGAGCAGCTTACACACCAGGGAATGGTATGTGAGACTTCCTGAAATAGCACAGAAGATTTGCAGGAAGCTGGAGATCTTGTACTAGCAGGTGGGGGTCATAAAGCAACAACATGGGGGTATGTAGATGAATACGATCCTATCAGAGCTCACAGATTAGTGAGTCCCATGGAAGTCTGGGCGATGTACAGAAGAAGGAACCAAGGCCCAGAGAGGTGAAGAGATTCACTGGCACAATATAACCAGACAATACGGCCCAGAACTGATTCCCAGATTGCTGGCCCCGAACTGTATGCTCTGTTGGCCACAAAAATGAACCCCACACGCAGATGCTGGAAATGGAGCCCTCGAAGTGAGGTCAATCAGGGACAACGGGGGGCCCCATGGACTACAGGTGAATGCCCAAGGGCTGCTATCCTTAGAAGATCCCTACCTGTGGTGTGTTCAGCTCAACCCTCCCTCCAGGTAAAGGGAAAACCCAGGTAGAGTTTCTAGAACCTTAGAATGCACGGTCCACCTAGCCATGAGATCATAAGGGCCTTGGAATAGGGTGGTGGCCTTAGTGACCTCCTCTGCCCTGAGGCTCCAACTCCTCCTCTGGGGAGTTTCTCCTTCTAACCTCCTGGCAGGTGGGAAGAAGGGGAAAGAGCCCTGTGGTGACCCAGATACTTGTGTCAGAATCATCCTGACCAAAGCAGCTTGTGTTGATACACCCAAGAGGAAGTCGTGGGTGAAGAGCCTGGGCCGAGAGACAGCAGCTGATGGTAACCAGCAGCATTTGCACAAGCGGATCTTCTGTGTGAATCTGAAAAGAGACCTTTGCCCTGATTTGTCTTGGGTTTCGAGGCAGTTGGGCCTGGTGGTTTCATGTGGGAGGCTGGGAGGCCCCAGCCTGTGTTTCCTGATGCCAACTACATCAGCCAGAGGCCCACTGGTCCCTGAGCGCCCAGAAGCTTCCTGCTGCCACACCCTTGCCTAGTCAATATTTTATTCATCCAAGAGCCACAGGAGAGAAAAGTTTCAGCATGAGGGTCCATGTGAACTGGGGCTAGAGAGGCCATTAGGAATGGACGCCGCCCTCCAAGTTATCGCTGTTCCTCATTCACGGAGCTCATATTTATATCTCTCATGACACATATTTCTATGAATGTCTGAACTGCCCTCTCCTCTCTTATAACTGGCCAATCCTCTCTCTATTCTCCAATTCACAGTCTGGAAGGAGCCAACAGATTGCTTACCTGCCCCCAGTGTATTATGTCATTTTATATAGTCATTAAATAAATTCCTGGCTCTGGGAACTCAGCCCTCTTTTTTGTTTGTTTGTTTGTTTTTGTTTGTTGTTGTTGTTTGTGGTACGCAGGCCTCTCACTGCTGTGGCCCCTCCCGCTGCGGAGCACAGGCTCTGGACGCACAGGCTCAGTGGCCATGGTTCACGGGCCCAGCCGCTCTGCAGCATGTGGGATCTTCCCGGACCGGGGCACAAACCCGTGTCCCCTGCATTGGCAGGCAGATTCTTAACCACTGTGCCACCAGGGAAGCCCCCAGCCCTCTTCTTTCAACTCCTTCAACCTCTCCGTTTTAAATGATACAGATTTTTGCTTCTGAGAGCCTAGACCTTGGAAAGCAAAAGCCTTTTAACTATCCTTAGGGACAAGGGCAGCCCCGAGTATTCATTCATTTAGTAAACATTTACTGATTCAGTATTTATCCACTCTGTTCCAAGCACTGTTCTAGGTACTGGGTGTACAGCAGTGAATAACAACTGTCCAAGTGGAGTTTACATTCCAGTAGGGAAGATGGACAATAAACTGGATGAATAAGGAAATTAGATAGTAGAAGCAGTTTATAAGTGCTAAGGAACAAAGACCTCGAGGAGATGAGGGAAGGAGCCAGCAGGAGAACAAGTGCCCTGAGGCCCTGGAGTGATGGATGATCAAAGGGCCGGGACAGCAGTGAGGCTGGAAAGGAGTAAGCTGGAGGGGGACGAGCTCAAACAGATGATGAGATGTCTGATGAGTTAAGCCTTTGTGGGACATGGTGAGAACTTTGGCTGGTATTTTGAGTGACATGAGGAACAACTGGAAGGTTTTGAGCAAGAAAGTGACGTGATCTGACATATTTTTAAAGGACCCCTCTGACTGTAGCAGAGGCAAGGTTGGAAGCAGGACCCATTAGTTAGGAAACTGCCACAAAATCTGGGCACAAGGAGCTTCTGGGTTGGTGAGCATGTGGAGGTGCCTGGAGAGGGCAGGGAAACTCCTCACACCCTGCCCTGTGCAATTTTTCCATCTGACTGTTCCTGAACTATAGCTTTTTATAATAAGCCAGTGATCTAAATCTCCTACTTTATCATCTGTTATAACTTTGTAAAAGAAGGGAAATTTTTTATACATCTTTATTGGAGTATAATTCATTTACAATGTTGTGTTAGTTTCTGCTGTACAACAAAGTGAATCAGCTATACATATACATATATCCCCATATCCTCTCCTTCTTGAACCTCCCTCCCACCCTCCCTATCCCACCCCTCTAGGTGGTCACAATGCATCGAGCTGATCTCTCTGTGCTTTGCGGCTGCTTCCCACTAACTATTTTATATTTGGTAGTGTATGTATGTCCATGCCACTCTCTCACTACGTCCCAGCCTCCCCTTTCACCCCTTGTCCTCAAGTCCATTCTCTACATCTGCGTCTTTATTCCTGCCCTGCCACTAGGTCTATCAGAGAAGGGAAATTAAGTTAATAAGATATATATATATATTTACATATATGGCTTAATAGACAAAACTGGACATTACAAGGTAAACAAAGAATGTTGCCCCCCACCATTCCAGTTCTATAAGGATTAAGTTGCAACCCACTGCAGTTGCCCACCGACAGTGCACCTGGAAGGGAATTCCGGAAGGAGAGCAGTAAGATGGAGCTTTCTTTTGGATATATAATTAAGATGCATATCTAAGGGAGAATGTCAATGACCCTAGATTCTTGCATCTTCCCAGACATAGAAAATACTAAGATCATTAACTTGAGATAGCTGGGTTTTATGATTAGATTAGTAATCTTTTACCAAGATATATGCTTGACTACATGTCTTTCCCAGCCAAAAAAATCACATATATACTGGGTCCTCCCCTACCTCTTCAGAGCAATCTGAGAGGCTGTCTCCTGGGCTATAGTTCTCAATAAGGTCCCCCAATAAAACTGAAACTTGGGCTTCCCTGGTGGCACAGTGGTTGAGAATCTGCCTTCCAATGCAGGGGACACGAGCCCTGGTCTGGGAAGATCCCACATGCCACGGAGCTACTAGGCCCGTGAGCCACAACTACTGAGCCTGCACGTCTGGAGCCTGTGCTCTGCAACAAGAGAGGCCGCGACAGTGAGAGGCCCGCGCACCGCGATAGTGAGAGGCCCGCGCACCGCGATGAAGAGTGGCCCCCGCTCGCCGCAACTAGAGAAAGCCCACGCAGAAACGAAGAAACGAAGACCCAACACAGCCTAAATAAATAAATAAATTTTAAAAAAACCAAAAACTGAAGCTCACTGCTTTTACGGTGTGCAGTGTTTTTTCAGTCAACAACAACATCAAGGGGAAAAAAGTGAGATATTGACAAATAAAGAAGAGGAGAATTGGTAGAATTGCCGTAACTACTCTGAAAGACAATTTATTATCAGGTATTATTATACATTGTCTTTGAAGATGTGTATGCCTTATGACTTAAAATTTATCCTTGGGGGTATACCATAAGGGAATTTATAAAAATATACAAAAAGACATACACTAGGATTTTTACTGAAACGTTGCAACTCAACATCTATCAGAAAAGGAAGACTGCATATGAGCATATCAAAACAATGGAATATTATACAGCTATCAAAAGGAATAAACCAGAATTATATATATTCACTTTGATTGATCTCATAGACATAATAATGAGTTACCAAAGTGCAGAACATTTTATACGGTTTTGAAATCATTTTATGTCAATTAAAAGTCATAAATATCACATATATATAGATATATATTGTGATACTTATACATACTAAAATATAAAAGCATCATTACCCTCAAACAATTGTAATTATTGCTTCTAGGGCATGAGGAGAAGGGAACATGGATTACAGTATTATTTGCATTGATATATTTATCAAAAAATATAAAATAATCTGATGCAAAAAAAAAAAAATCTGGGCACAAGATGGTGATGGCTTGGACCATGGAATGAGCAGTGATGAAGATACAAAAGAGCATGATACAAAGTCCTGTTTGCTCTCTTGAGTGGAGCAAGAGAAAATTCTCTCTCATCGTTTTCAGATGAACCTACAGAAAAATAAGACATCATTGAGATCATTTTACCCCACAGAGGACACACAGACTTGAGGCATCCAGCCCACTGGCTCAGTCATAGTTGCATGGATTCTGTGTAACCTGGAACTTCCCAATCTGAGATCTCATTTGTCACTCCTCTGTGACGTGATATGTTTGAGTCCATTTTCACGACCCTGTGGGGAACAATTCGTAAGTGGAAAAAGCAAGCCATCCTGGAGAGAGCTGCATGTGTTGGGTCCAGTCTATCCGTGGCCATCTTTGCCCCAGGCATCACCTCAGGTCCATTCAGCCATCACCACGCCAACAGAATCCGTTCCACACTGTTCATCTGATGCAGTCAATATGACATCATACAGAAACCACCTACTGAAGCTGCTTTCCTCAGAAAGGGGTGCGAGTATGGCCAACACTTTGTGTTTCATAAACTTTTCTCTAGATGCTCGGTCTGTTTGCCCACTGAGAAGACATTCAGTAGGTTAGACCATGGGGCACAGAGAGGCAACAAGGCCCCTGAAAGCCATACCAAGGAGCTCAGACTCAATCTTGTGTGGGCAAAAGGGGAATCATCAGGGGTTTTAAAGCGTGAGAGAGACACGCTCAGGTTTCTCAAGGCTACTGTGCGAGTAGCTGGGAGGTAGAACCTTCTCTAGGGGGAGGGGACTGAGGGAAAGAAGAGCTGCAGTGGCAATAGATTGTTCAGGTGAAAACTGATGGAGGTTCTAACAGAAGGGATGGAATGGAGAGACAGTTCAGAGGATCTGGGCCCTCAGTTATGATGAAGGCAGCTGGCGAACATGACTAGGGAAGAAGTTGTGTGTGTGTGTGTGTGTGTGTGTGTAAGATGCATCCTGCCCCTCAGGCCTTCCCCATGTGGTCTCAGCCTGAGATCCTTGCAGCCCAGCTCTTCAGGGGAATCACCTGCTCTCTCCTGCATTGGGCCCCTGACTTCCTAGAAGCTTTGGGGCTTACTTGTACTTTATAGTTCCTCAGCCTTATAAACCTTGAAAAGAAGTGGGGGAAAAATATATATATTATATATATATGTATAATTCTTTTGTTTTTTTAAACTGAAAACCAGAACATGATAAATACACAAATGAGTATACCCACCTGCTGAAACATACACATAAACTAATATAATCCAAGCAATGGAGACTCTGAGAGTGTTTCCTGAATCCTTTCATCCCAGGTGTTCTATTCGTTGCTACTGATACACTTAAAGTTTCTATAAACTTAAGCCCTAACTCAAGCATCTAAAATTTGAAGCTGGTGTAAAGGAAAACCTTCACACTGGAGATGGCTAATTTGACTATTAATTCTGGATTAGATGTTCCGTGGTGAGAGGAGAATTATAGTTTTTCCAAACAGATCAAACCTCTATGGTTAACTACTAGAACTAATAATTTTTTGTCATGAAGAACGTAGGGCTCCAAACTGGTAACCATGGTTATTCTAGAGTTTTATCCTTTTACTTTATACACTTCTGTGATGTTTGAATTTTAAAATGTATATTCTTTTAGTAATTTCAGAACAAAACAAAAGAATTTGGTTAGCTGTAAATTGAAACTGCTGTACAGAGAATCAAAGAAATCAGTCTGACTTATCTGATTTTAACTGAATTTGAAAAAGACTGTTTAATATCACCTAATTAACAAGAGCCAGCCCGTCAAGTTGTAACTGCCTGGCGGTAGATTATGGGTAATCTGACTGCAAAAGTCTTCTCCAGGGCAGTGGCCTTGCAGGTTGAGCAGGATTTCCTCACAACAGAGAGAATAAGAAGTGTATCAGTATTGCTTTCCCATAAACAAATACACTTCCTCTATTCTGTTGTGTTTTTAATATTTTTATTTTTTTTAATTACCCAAGTTATACACCCTCTTCCAGATAATGCAGAAATGTGTAATCCGTATTCTGCAGAGGTAATCACTGTTTAGAGTTTGGTTGCGTGTCCTTTCAGATTTTTTTTTTACAAACACACCCATAATTTCAACTTCCATTTATCTTTCTTTTTTTTCCAGATATAAATCACATACCATTTAGTGTTTTTTAAAAATATATTCAGAAAGTTGTGCAACCATCACCACTATCTAATTCCAGAACATTTCATCACTCCAAACAAAATCTCTATACCCAAGAGCAGTCACTCCACATTCTCCACTCCCGCCGCCCTGACAACCACTCATCTATTTTCTGTCTCTATAGATTTGCCTATTCTGGACATTTCATGTAAATGCAAGCATACCATATCTGACCTTTTGTGCCTGACTTGTTTCACTTAGCATGATTTTCAAGGTTTGTCCATGGACAAACATTGTAGAATGTTTGTAGAATGTACAAACATTCTACATGGACAAACATTGTAGAATGTTTGTAGAATGTACAAACATTCTACATGGACAAACATTGTAGAATGTTTGTAGAATGTACAAACATTCTACATGGACAAACATTGTAGAATGTTTGTAGAATGTACAAACATTCTACATGGACAAACATTGTAGAATGTTTGTAGAATGTACAAACATTCTACATGGACAAACATTGTAGAATGTACCAATACTCCATTCTTGTTTTAATGACTGAATAATATTCCACTGTATGAACAGACCACATTTTGTTTATCCATTCATCAGTTGGTAGACATTTGCATTGTTTCCAGTCTTTGGCTAATATGAATAATTCTGTTATGAGCACTCGTGTATAAGTTTTTTGGTGAACATATTCTCAATTCTTTTGGGTCTAGACCTAGGAATCGCTAGGTCACATGGAAACTATGTTTAACTTTTTTGAGGAACTGTCAAACTGTTTTCCACAGTAGCTGCACCAGCTTAAATTCCCACCGGCAAAGCACAAGAGTTCCCATTTCTCCACGTTCTCACGAACACTTAGTTTCTTTCTTTTTTTCTCTAGCCATCCTCGTGGGTGTGAAGTGGTATCTTTTGGTTTTGATTTGTATTCCTCTAATGACTAATAATGTTGAACATTTTCGTGTACGGAGTGGCCATTTTATATACTGTCTTTGGAGAAACGTCTATTCAAATTCTTTGCCCACTTGAAAACTGGGTTGTCTTTTTACCATTGAGTTACAGGAGTTCTTTATATATTCTGTTTTGTTTTGTCATTGTTGTTTTTTTCCTTTTTTGGCAGTGCTGCACAGCATGTGGGATCTTAGTTCCCTGACCAGGGATGGAACCCGCGACCCCTATAGGGGAAGTGCAGAGTCTTAACCACTGGACCACCAGCGAAGTCCCACAAGAGTTCTTTATATATTCTGGATACAAGTCCCGTATCAGATGACTTGCAAATCATATATCTCCCATTCTGTGGAAATTATTATTTTTTGTTTGTGTTTTAGACTCAAAACGAATTATTAAATATACTGTTCTGTAACTTGTTTTTTTTCTTCGATGGTGAGTGTAGCATGGGCATCTTTCAACATCAAGAGAAAGCTATATCATTCTTCCCCCCCATCTTATTTTTTTTCAATCCTCCTTTTTGGTGGCTACATAGCATTCCATTACGGTTGTACCACAGTTCATCTGACCAGTCCTCCACTGAGCTTGAACGAATCTTAAGTTTGTGTGCTGGTGAAGGATTGAGACACAGCAGCTCTCGGGCAGCACTACTGTGCTGCCTGCCGCTGGATGATAAGAAAATGCAAGCAGGCACAGGAAGTGTCTTTAACCTGCTTACACTTCCTCTCTGAACCCATGCGGTTTCACAACCCCTCCAGGCACAACCCTCTCTCCCCCAGTGCAGTGTCACCAGCCTGGCGCCTCTGTGAGAAATTTCCACTGCAAGAGGCCCTGAGGCATTATCATTTCCCTCTTTCACCCTGTCTAGGTTGCCAGTAAATCCCAAGAGCCCTCTGAGACTGCACCTAGGTCGGGTCCCTCCAGCCCCTTGAAAGATGAATTCCTGCATCATGGTGATGAGGCTGCTGCTGTCTGGGCCTTTTCTCTTTGGTAGGCAAGAGAGGTGGGGAGGGGAGGGGACATGTGTCTGTGACCAGGGAAACTGCAGGGCTTTGTGGAACCAGAGTAAATGAGCAGCTGTTTTAAGTGTGGGATTGGCCATAGGTAACGTGGGGCCCAGGAATTCTGGAGGGAGAAGGGGGGAAAGAAATGACATCTTAAGATGTGAAATGAGCCTGAGGCCTGGAAGGAAAGCAAGGCCAAAAAGAACAGTTTGGGGCTTAGGTGGAGGATGTGATGGGGGAATTTGAGATCTAATGGTTATGGCAGAGACTGGTCCATGGTGGGATGGGGAGGCAGGGAGCAGTACAAGAGGGAGGAGGCAGCTTCACAGGATCAGGGGATCTTGAACTTTCACGGGGAGGGAGCCTGAGGCTAATTATCTGAGTTTTCAGGGCGACGGGGCCCCAAGCCCAGGGGAGAAGTGGGTGTGTGTGGGGAGATACACCCTGCCTTGGGGCATCCCCACCGCCTCTCTTAGGGGCCTCTGCCTTCTCATCCTTCCTTCTTTGCTGATGGGCCAATCGGGAAGTTGTGTGTCCTCCCCAGGCCCTGGCGCTGCCAGAGCTCTGGGTAGTAGGGAATTGCTTTCACATTTCCTGGAGTCCAGGAAATGGGCTGCCAGCCCTGCCCGGGGTGTGGGTGGCCTGGGGAGAAGGAAGCGAGGTCTTTGCGGGTGAGGCCGCCTACTGGGGGCACGTGGGTTGCGGCCAATCAACGCCCGCCGCTCTGAGGTGGTCGTGGGGGGTCCCTGGTCGGAAGTGGCTGACCTGGTCCTGGTCTCCCTCAGCCCCAGCCTGGAGCTACAACCTAGATGTGCGACACGTGCAAAACTTCTCCATCCCAGACGCCGGGAGGCATTTTGGGTACCGCGTCTTGCAGGTTGGAAATGGGTGAGCTGTCGCCGCAGGTCCTCCCTGCCCTGGCCAGGACCTTCCGGTTTTGAGGAGTCCGTGGTGGGACCCAAGCAACAGGAGCAAGGCCATCAGATCGTAGGATGTGGACCATCCATCATTAAAGCACCTTATAAGTGCCTAATAGAAGGGGATATGTATCACAACCCCTAAAACACTTGGCCATACTTCCTAGATTCCAGACTCTTTCCCAGACTAGACAGTGAGCTCCTCGATGGCAGAGATTTGGTTTTTCTCTCTAATCCCCACCCCTCCCTAGTACATACCACAGCCTAGCACATAGCAGGTAAGCCATAAACGACTTTTGAATTGTTGGCTGATTAAATGAACTCGTATCGTGACGTTCTAGCAGATCATTCTCTGGGCCTCTGTTTTTCTGGACTGTAAATGGAAAAGATCCTTAACTTTCTAGAATTCTGTCACATCGGATTATTTATCTGGGATTCAATAGGGACGAGATGGGGGCTGAGGAGTCACCCAGAAGAGGAGTGGCTGAATTGCTTTGAGATATCTTGTGGGGGGTCCAAACGCCCTTAGTAGGTAGGAGTGGCGGGGGGGCGGTAAAGGCCTGGGCAACTCCATCTCACAGATGCGATTTCTCATCAGGGTTGTCGTGGGAGCTCCAGGTGAGGGGAACAACATGGGAAACCTCTATCAGTGCCACCCAGGCACTGGACACTGCTTGCCAGTCAGACTGAGTAGTGAGTAACAGATTTGGGAGCTGGGAGGAATGGTATTGGGAAATTGAGGCTGACCCCATGACACCTGGATTGCCTAAGTTCCTCCAGACCAATCTTCTGGTGCCTGCAGGTTCCAACTATACCTCCAAGTACTTGGGAATGACCTTGGCGACAGACCCCACAAGTGACAGCCTTTTGGTAAGAGTTCTGTACAGTGTGATATCAGCGCCTGTGAAGATTGATGCTAGGAAAGGGAGACAAAGGAAAGAAAAAAATGGATTAAAGATCCTATAGAACAGTGGTCCCCAACCTTTTTGGCACCAGGGACTGGTTTCGTGCAAGACAGTTTTTCCACTGACCGGACTTGGGGGTGGGGGTGGGGGATGGTACAGGCGGTGAAGGGAAGCCATGGGGAGAGGCGGATGAAGGTTTGCTTGCTTGCTCGCCGCCGCTCGCCTCCTGCTGTGAGGCCCAGTTCTTAACAGGCCCCAGAAGGGTAGCGGACCGAGGGGGTGGGGACCCGTGCTATAGAAGATTATAGGCATCAGAAAGATTCAGATTCAGTCAGTGTTTATTGAGAGCCATCTATCAGTCAGCTATTTTTGAGACCTTAGTTATCTCAGTGTTTTTTCCAAATGTACAATCTCTGTGACCGTTAACATACAGGTGATTTGTGGTGGTACACAACTTTTAATGTTTTAATAGTCATATATTTATTTAATGGCTTATTAGAAAAAATATTCAACAGGTTCGTTAAATTCATGATTTCTTGCCTCGCATTGCATAGGATGAGGCTAAAGTTTAAAACAGTAAATTTTAAACAAGTTCCTCTTGGGTTTTGTTTTTTGTTTTTGTTTTTAATTTTATTGAAGTATAATTGATTTACAACGTTGTGTCAATTTCCGCTATACAGCATAGTGACCCAGTTATACATATGTTCTTTTTCACATTCTTTTGCATTATGGTTTATCACAGGATATTGAATATAGTTTCCTGTGCCGTACAGTATGACCTTGTTTATCCATCCTATATATAATAGTTTGCATCTGCTAATTCCAAACTCCCAATCCTTCCCTCCTCCATCCTCCCTCCCCCAATAAGGTCCTATAGTACAGCACAGGGGACTATATTTAATATCATGTCGTAAACCATAATGGAAAAGAAAATATGAAAAAGAATGTGTATATATATATATAGCTGAATCACTTTGCTGTACTCCAAAAACTAACACAACATTGTAAATCAACCATACTTCAATTTTTTAAAAAAAGTAAATTTTAGTTAAATAAAATATTAATAATAGTGTGGATGATATGCCCATATGACAGAAATTGTGAACTGGTACACAAACGCCTAAAGTTTGGGAAACACTGCCTTATCTCTTTTAATCCTCAAGACACTCAGGTGAGATAGGGATCAGTATACAGATTTTACACATGAGGAAACAGGACCAAAGGGGTTAAAAGACCTGGTCAAGGTCACATGGTTTTAAAGAGGTAGAGCCAGGATTTGAATATAATTCCTATTTGATTACAAGTCCATTACTCTTTACAGCTCATCCCAGCAGCATCCTTCTGACACAGGTATATAAGAAATAGAAGGCTAAGCGAGTGAAACAGTTATCCAGTATTTAATTGGAGCTTGATTACTTAGCTACTCTTACATGCCTGGCATTGTGCTGGGTTCTGATGGGGGAAGGGGAGTGAGATGCAAAGATGACCATGACGTGAGCCCTGACTTTCAAGAAATTACAGTCTGGCAGGAAAGATAGTCATAAATGAAAGAAACATCATTGTATATTCTGGGAATAGGGAGTCATTTGATTTGGCTTAAACTCGGAATGTGTAATTGGAAATAGAAGGGGATGGGTTTGGAAATGTAGGATAGTGCCTACTGTGAACTATATGAATGCCAAACTAAGGAGTTTAGACTTTGTCCTATAGGCAGCGAGCATCCGTTGGCATATAACATTGGTAGTGGGGATGGAGAGACTGATACAAGATACCTGGAGGCCGAATTACCTTGCCTTAGTAACCAGTTGGATGATGGGAATGAGGTCGGGGGATGATGACCCTGAAGTCTTTTGTTCTTGGTTGATGATGCCCTAAAGACACACAGCAAGAGAAAGCCCCAACCTTTTTAAAAATCTTTGATTCCTTCAGGCCTGTGACCCTGGGCTGTCTCGGACATGTGACCAGAACATCTATCTAAGTGGCCTGTGTTACCTCTTCCGCCAGAATCTGAGTGGTCCGGTGCTGCAAGGGCACCCTGGTTATCAGGGTAAGGAACAGGGGATCCAGTGGGTAAAAATACCTCCAAGTGGTTGCCCATACATGGGAACTGGCATGGGCAGGCCAAACCCCAGAGACTCTTTACCAAGTCCCTCTGTGTCTGGCCTCTGTAGAATGTATAAAGGGCAACGTAGACTTGGTATTTCTGTTTGATGGCTCAAGGAGCTTGCAGCAAGATGAATTTCAGAAAATTCTGGACTTCATGAAGGATGTGATGAAGAAACTCAGCAACTCTTCCTACCAGGTAAATATATCAGTTAGGATTCCTGGTTGTAGGCAATAGATGCCTACCTGAGCTAGCTAAGGGCATAAAGGGAAAATTTAGTACAAGTTTTCTCTAGAACCTAAGGGCATGGCTATTACTGGACCTCTGCTTCCAGAATTCTCCCTAATTCTCATTTCTGTTTCTTTTTGGCTTTTGCTTCCTTCTCTCTTTCTCTTTCTCTCTGTAGACTGGCTCTCAGCTTCTTTGGATCACATGGGCCTGTGGAAAGCTCCCAAGTTCACATGTTAAAGTTTCAGGAGGTGTTTTTTTGTTTTTTGTTGTTGTTTTTTTTCCAATCTTCCTCTCAAGCAACCCCTTCCTCTGCAAATTCCAGTTTCTCAGAGGAGAGATTCTGACTGGCCTCACCTCAGTCCCAGCCAACTGTATCTTGTTTAGCAGGGTCACTCAGCAGAAATATGGTTGCTGGAACCATCTCTATTGGTGAGGTAGGCAGAACCCAGAGAACCGGAGCCCAGCAGACAACACTCCATAACGGGTTCCAGGTTGATTTATTTCTGTGTTTGTTTATATACAGCCACACTTTCAAAAGAATGATTCGAGGGACTTCCCTGGTGAATCCATGCTTCCACTGCAGGGGGCATGTGTTCCATCCCTGGTCAGGGAACCAAGATCCCGCATGCCAAGAGGTGTGACCGAAAAAATAAAACAAAAGAACGATTCAAGGCAGGAATGTGGAGTTGGGTTGCCCAGGTCCTGGGTAAGAAGTAGAGGGCTTCCCTGGTGGCGCAGTGGTTGAGAGTCCGCCTGCCAATGCAGGGGACACGGGTTCGTGCCCCGGTCCAGGAGGATCCCACATGCCGTGGAGCGGCTGGGCCCGTGAGCCATGGCCGCTGGGCCTGTGCGTCCGGAGCCTGTGCTCCGCAACGGGAGAGGCCGCAACAGTGAGAGGCCCGCATATCGCAAAAAAAAAAAGAAGTAGAGATGGGTGGGACTTCCCTGGTGGTGCAGTGGTTAAGAATCCGCCTGCCAATGCAGGGGACACGGGTTCAAGCCCTGGTCCGGGAAGATCTCACATGCCGCGGAGCAACTAAGCCCACGCACCACAACTACTGAAGCCTGCGTGCCTAGAGCCCGTGCTCTGCAACAGGAGAAGCCACCACAATGAGAAGCCCGCGCACCACAACGAAGAGTAGCCCCCGCTTGCCACAAGTAGAGAAAGCCTAAGCGCAGCAATGAAGACCCAATGCAGCAAAAATAAATAAATAAATTTATAAAATAAAATAAACTTATTAAAAAAATGTAGAGATTGGAGCAAACAAGTGGGAAGGACTATGTAACGACATTTTTTGTCTTCTTTCCTTTTTCCAGTTTGCGGCTGTTCAGTTTTCCTCAAACTACAAAACAGAATTTACTTTCTTGGATTATGTTAACTGGAAGGACCCTGATATTCTTCTCGCCAAAGTCAAACACATGCGCCTGTTGACCAACACCTTCGGTGCCATCAACTATGTCGCGTGAGTTCCCTTTTGTGAGAGAGCCCATCCGTCGGTTGTTCTGTGCGCACTAGCTTCTTCAAGTTGCAGGCTGTAGGAACTCAACAGGTGGGCTCAGCAAGGGGCAGGTTATTGTAAGCATTCTACTAGAGCAATTTTATTCCAGGTTCTTTATTATTATTATTGAAGTATATAGTTGATTTACAATATTGTGTTATAGTCCAGGTTCTTTTGATTATTTTTAATTTTTATATTTATTTTTGGCCACGCCATGTGGCTTGTGGGATCTTAGTTCCCCAACCAGGGATTGAAGCCGGGCCCTGGGCAGTGAAAGCACAGACTCCTAACCACTGGACCGCTAGGGAATTCCGGGGTTCTTTGGATTATAACAGGACTCTACACCAGCTAAATCCCAAAGGGGAATTCGTGAGAGGATGCAGGGATAGCTCATGAACCTTTGGGACAGAGAATATTTCCAGGCCTCATGAGGGATTAGAACCAGAACTTGAAAAGAGATTGTGAATGATGGCAGCCACGGTAGAGTCGCATGTTAGTTGGGGATCAACTTTTGAAGTCAGCGTATGAATACAAATCTCAGAGAGTCAAGTTATTTTTGAATTATTCTTTGAATTGTTCATCAGAGTCAATATATCCAAGTCCCACACTGGAAACTAGCATATCCTGATTTTCTAAACCTACTAACCCAGAGCTGGATCAGATTACTGTGTTTAAATTGAGACCTAGATGAATGTAGTTGGACTGTGTTAAAGGGCCATATTGTGTATTTTTTAAATACCTGTATTTAAACATTAGAGTGGCCATGGAAACTGAGACCACTTTGGGGAATAAGAGAATTACATCTCCTATCTCATGCTCCCCCGGGGCATACGCTCAGATTGAGTGAAATAGCAGAAAGGATCTCCTGTACTATTACACTTGTATTTTTCATTTATATTTCTTTGCCAAGCATGTATAGTTGGATTTGCATAAGTTAAACATGCATGTGACGTATCTCAAGACTCTGCATGTGTTTCCAGCTGTTTTCTTCTGGGGCTTACTTGACCTGTCATGTCTACTTCATTCTTCTCTCTGTAGATGGCTCTGGTGGGTACATGATCAAACAATGTCCATTGAAAAAATGGCAGCCTCAGTTCCTCAATTCAGGTGAACAACCTGAATTCTAGCCTCCAGGAGAGGAAATCTGATTGGCTGAGCCTAGACTGTGTGTCCATGGGTCAACCCAGTTAAGGCCTTGTTCTACTTCATGACGTAGAGTAACATGGATTCAGGGGTCCCACCTCCATTGGGAAGGGGCAGTTCTTAGAGAACTGGGTCCCCACAGGATGGGAAGATACCCCAAAAGGTGTCAACTGTGAGAACAAAAAGAAGCGGTCATGGAAATGTATTTCATAAATAATTCTTGACCATCTGGCTGTGTGCCAGTCAGTGTTCCAGGTCAGGACTTGGCAGATTTTTTTCTGTAAGGGGCCAGATAGTACTATTTTAGACTTTTGTGGCCACATAACAGTTATCTGTTGCATATTCTTCTTTGTTTTTGTAACTCTTTAAAAACAAAAATATAAAAACCATTTTTAGCCCAGAGACCATATAAAAACAAGCTGTGGGCTGGCTCTGGTCTGCAGGTTTTTGTTTGCCATTTTCTAGGTGCTAGGAATTAACAGTGAATGAAACAAAGAAAAGTCTCTGCCCTCCTGGAGCTTAACATTCTAGTAGGGGAGAGAAATGTAATAAATAGGATAAATAAGTAAATTGGATCATATAGTAGAAGATGTAAGTTTTACAAAGAAAAATAAAGCAATGTTCAATGGGAAGATCAGGGAAGGTTACATCTGAGCAAAGACTTGTTGGAGGTGAGGAAGCAGGCCATGTGGATACCTGAAGGAAGACCGTTCCAGGTAGAGGGAACAGCAGAGGCCCTGATCCCATGCTTGGGATGTTCACAGAAGAACCAGGACACCAGTGTGGCTGGAAAGAAGTAAGTGATGAGTTCAAGTAGTAGGAGATGAAGTCAGAGAGACCATCGAAGTCTGGATGCGGCTCTAGTGAGGACTTTGGCTTTTCCTCTGAGTGAGATGAAAATCATTGGTGGTTTTTTTTTTTTTTTTTTTGCGGTACGCGGGCCTCTCACTGTTGTGGCCTCTCCCGTCGCGGAGCACAGGCTCCGGATGTGCAGGCTCAGCGGCCATGGCTCACGGGCCCAGCTGCTCCGCGGCATGTGGGATCCTCCTGGACCGGGGCACGAACCCGTGTCCCCTGCATCGGCAGGCGGACTCCCAACCACTGCGCCACCAGGGAAGCCCCATTGGTGGTTTTGATCAAAGGAGTGATAATCTGATTTATGTTTTTAAAAGGATCCCCCTGGCTGCAGGGTTGATATTAGACTGTGGAAGGGGCAAGGGTGGAAACAGGGATGCCAGTTCGCAGACACTGAAAAATCCAGATGAGAGATGATAGTGGTTTAAACCAGGGTGGAAATCCATGAGGAGGATCCATGATAGGCCATGTCCAGGTGGATGGAGGTTGGGGAAACATTTGCATCCGAGATAGAACAAGACGTGGTTTTGACCCCGCCCATCAGGTTCCTCTGTCTGTGGCAGCTTCCAAGTAGCTCTCCCACCCTCTTCTCTGTATCTGTTCACCTCCCACTGTGGCCTCTCCAGGTGACTTTCAGCTTCTGTTCCCAGTACAGGTCATGCCATAAGTCAGGGGTTGTGGACTGGCTGCTCTTGGATTAATTGTCCATCTTTGGTTAGCTGTGGGGTGAGGTGGGGAGGATGTTCAAATAGAGCGGCTGTCCCAGTGGAAGCTGTGGGCAGCCTGTCTTGCTTCAGAAGGAGGCTGTGGGCAGGGCAGGAATTTGGAGCCTCGGCCTGTCCAGAATTCACTCCTTCCTTCTTTCTCTTCTGTCATGTGCACTGAGCACCTACTCTGAGTCAGGAGCCAGAGATACAGCAGCAAATCTGGTTTGGGGAAAAATCGACACAGAAACAAGTCTCTTTGATTACCTAGGAGATTTGCTGCAGCAGAGATGTACAAGTAGCCTGGCAATGGTAGGGGAGGCAGAAGGGGGTGTTATATGAGCTTTCTCTAGAAGAGTGGCTTTCCAATTTCCTTCTGCCATGGAGCCCCTCCTTCCACTGGAATCTCACCTAGATCACCAGCATATCTAACTGATTAAAGGGTAGTTGCCACGTGGTTGAAACGAAGAGTAGGAAGCCCAGAGTTTCCCCTCACTGCCCACAGACTCTGGGACAGCCTCGTGGCTGCCCAGGATTCAGTTGAAGACCACTGGTCCAGAAGGAGGCTGGCAACCAGGGTGAGGAAGGAGGTTCAGAGGAGAGCTTTGAAGGCTGGGAATAGCTGTCTGGGAATTGTGAGAAGGGATTTGGCATAATCAGCAGGACAGTGACTTAATGAGCAGGGTAAGAGGGAGACCTTACTCCCCTTTACGGGGAGTCTCTCACATCCCCTCCTTCCTGGACACAGGACCAAGGTGTTCCGGCAAGAGCTGGGGGCCCGGCCAGATGCCACCAAAGTGCTTATCATCATCACTGACGGGGAAGCCACTGACAAAGCCAACATTGACGCGGCCAAAGACATCATCCGCTACATCATTGGGGTACGGGCTCCAGGTCCCTGCCTCTTCTTACCACCCATCTTCCCTCTCCTATTCCTGAACCCCACTCCTTTTCTCCCTGGGGCCAGGGTCTTGTGAAAATAACAGAAAATTGGTCTGCCATTCTGGGGATGCTAGCTCTTCACTCTCCATTTCTTCCAGATTGGAAAGTATTTTAAGACCAAGGAAAGTCAGGAGACACTCCATGAATTTGCCTCAAAACCTGCAGAGGAGTTTGTAAAGATTCTGGACACATTTGAGAAACTGAAAGATCTATTCACCGAGCTGCAAAAAAAGATCTATGTCATTGAAGGTGAGTGGCAGACCCTGGAAGAGAGGGTTCAGGGGGATGTGTACAGAACCTCACCTGGGACATTAGACTAAGGACACGCGGAATAATAATCACCGGAGCTTACAGAGCGTCCGCCACTGTGTTAAGAGCTCTCCGGTTAAAAGACCTCAGGTAGGAATTTAAGGGAGGGTGATTTAGGTATTTCCCTCTGAAAGTCTGTCTTCCTCTTGAAGCTCAGCCTGGTCCAGGATGGGTCCCCGAACTGACCTATATCTTGTAGGCATCAGCTGAGCCCTGTAGAATGACTATAATCCCTTCCTCTCCTCACTCATCTCCCTCATTGTCACTTGTCCTGGGCCTCAAATTATTTAAGACAGGCAAGCAGGCAGGGGCCAAGTGCAAGGAGCCCACAGGCCCTCTTCTTTGGCCCAGAATAAGAGGTTTGATTGTAGTCGCCAGAGGGAGGACTGCCTATGGGAGAGTATTTCCCCAGGTAGCTTAGTCTGCTGAAAGGTACCTGATTCCCCCAGGAAGCCCCTTCACTAGGACGCAGCCTTGGTGTTCAGTTCACTTGAAGAGGCAATGGATTATATTTAATGGGACCAGGCAGACCTGCTCAAGAATTCACTCTGCCTGTGCTGTGTGACCTCAGCCAGGTCACTTTCCCTCTCCGAGCCTCATTGTTCTCTGTTAAAAGGGGATAGTGATACCAGTCTCAGAGGGTTGTAAGGTTTAACTGCTGTATTCATTTCCTAGGGCTGCTGTAACAAAGTACCAAAAACTAGGTGGCTTAAATCAAGAGAAATGAAAATAAAAAAATTTTAAAAAGCAAGAGAAATGTGTTGTCTAGCAGTTCTGGAGGCTAGAAGTTAGAAATTAAAGGTTTGACAGGGCCATGCTCCTTGTGATGGTTTCGGAGAGAATCCTTCCCTGCCTCTTCTAATTTCTGGTGTTCGCTAACAGTCCTTGGTGTTCCTAGACTTGTAGCTGTATCACTCTGGTCGCCTGGCCGTCTTCTCCCTGTGTGTTTACCCATCATCTTCTCTCTGTGTCTGTCCCTCTGTGTCCAAATTGCCCCTTTTAATAAGGACACCAGTCAGATTGGATCAGGGCCCACCCTAATGACCTCATTTTAACTTGATTACCTCTGAGAAGACCCTATTTCCAAATAAGGTCACATTCTGAGGCACTAGGGGTTAGGACTTAGACATCTTTTCTTCAGGGGACACAATTCAAGCCCTAATGACTGCTTAGCAAAGTGCTTGGTACCTTGTAGACTCTTGATAAATCATAGCTCTTATCCTCTATCCTTCCCTGCCCTTACTCATCCTTCAGATCACAGTTTAGATGTCATTCCCTCTGATAAGTTCTCGCTGATCTGGGTTCCCACGTGCTGCTTTAACCACTGTACATTCCCTGTCACAGCCCCTGTGACATACATTGTATTAGAACTCTCTATTAGGGGACTTCCCTGGTGGTCCAGTGGTTAAGAATCCGCCTTCTAATGCAGGGGACGTGGTTTTGATCCCTGGTCAGGGAACTAAAATCCCACATGCCGCAGGGCAACTAAGCCAGAGCACAGCAACGGAAAATCCCACATGCCACAGCTAAGACCTGACGCAGTCAAAAAAATAAATTAAAAAAAAAAAAAAGAGCTCTCTATTAGGTGTCTGTCTCCCACACTAAACTGAGAGGTTTAGTGACAAGTATTGTGCCTGCTTTCCCACCCCTGTATCCCTGGCACCAAATATTTAAGTGACTCTAAATGAGTGAACAAATCTCACTCATGAGATTTGTTGAACAAATCTTTGATTTGATGAACAAATCTTCATAATAATTGCTACGGTTCTTGAAAGCTTACAAGTAACAGGCACTTTATCTATATCATTGAATCGGTTCTTCTCAGTATCCTTGCAAGGCTGGTGGTATTATTTTCATTTTATTTATTCATGCTGGCAACAACCATGGAGCAGGCGCTGTGACTCAGACTCTCAGGGATATTGCCAACATAGAACTCATATTCAGGTTGGATAAAGAAAGTCAGTAAACAAACAGGATGATTCAAGCTTGTGGTAAGTGCTATAAAGAAAATGAGTAAAGTGGTAAGACAGATTTAAATGGAAGAAGCCACTTTAAATAAGCTTTTCAAGGAAGGCCTTTCTGAGATGCAATTTTTTGGGGGCCACGCCGCGCAGCTTGCGGGATCTCAGTTCCCTGACCAGGGATTGAACCTGAGCCAGCAGTGAAAGCCCAGAATCCTAACCACTAGACCACCAGGGAAATCCCGTGAGGTGCTTTTTTTTAAAGTGAGGGAAAATTCACTGAGATAACTTTTGAGCTGAGGCATGAAAGATGAGAATCAGACAGCCATGGGAGAAGTGTGGGCAAAGGGCATTATAGTCAGAGAGCAGATCAAGTGCAAAGGCCAGGAGATGGGGCAGGGCTCGATGTGCTGGAGGAACAGGAAAAAAGGTCAGTGTAATAGCAGTGTGGGGAGTAAAGGAGACAGAAGTTTGGAGAGGAAGGCAGGGGCCTCCCAGCTCCTCATGAGTTTGGATTTTAGTCTTCAGACCAATGAGAAGTTACGAAGGGTTTTAAGAAAGGGAAAGATGAGGTCTGATGTACATTTTTAAAAAAGAGTACACAACTTGCTCTGTGAAAAAAGGCATAGAAAGAGGAAGAATGAAGTCAAAGGGGCTTCCCTGGCGGTCCGGTTGTTAGGACTCTGCACTTCCACTGTAGCAGGCACGGGTTTGATCCCTGGTCAGGGAACTAATAACCCGTGTGCTGTGCAGCATGGCCAAAAAAATAATACATTTAATTAAAAAAAAAAAAGAAAAGAATGAAGTCAAAGAGACCAAATTAACAAGCTCCTGCCTTAGTCAGGCATAAGAGGAGGATGGCTTGGGCCAGTGTGGCGGTGATACAGACGGTTCACAGAAGTGGGCAGATGTGTTTTGCAGGTAGAACTATCATGATTTGGTCACGTGTTGGAGGTAGAATGGAGGGAAAAGGGAAGAATCAAGGTTGTTTCCGGGGCTTTTAGCGTGTCACTAGGTGGGTGTGGGGTGCTATTCATTGTAGAGGGGAAGCCTGAGTAGAAGCAGAAACCAAGATCTGCCTCTTAGACGTGCTGAGTCGGGGAACGGAATATCCATACCTGGGGCGCGTGGAGAGTCGCGGGAGACTCAGGGCTTAAGTCGCTTCCCCGTCTGATGCTAAGGTTCATGCTCTTGGGAATTCCCTGGCAGTCCAGTTGTTAGGACTTGGCACTCTCACTGCCAGGGCGCTGGGTTCGATCCCTGGTCGGGGAACTAAAATCCCATGAGCTGCACAGAGCTGCCTAAAATAAAAAGTTCATGCTCTTTCTACCTTGCCTACGGGTAGATGCTGTGTTTTTTCCTCGGTCCTTTCTTGAGCAGCACTGTTTTCACTGCTCCTTGGGTCTCGGCCCATTCTCCCTACCTCGTCCCTCAGGCACAAGCAAACAGGACCTGACATCCTTCAACATGGAGCTGTCCTCCAGCGGGATCAGCGCGGATCTCAGCAGGGTGAGTGGCGGGCCTGACACTACCGGCTGAGGGATGTGGTGGGAACGCAGCTGACCCGCACTCATCTCCCTCCCTGGGCAGGACCATGGCATTGTAGGGGCCGCTGGAGCCAAGGACTGGGCTGGGGGCTTTCTCGATCTGAAGACAGACCTGCGGGGTGATACATTTGTTGGGAATGAACCATTGACACCAGAAGTGAGGACAGGATATTTGGGTGAGTACTTCTCTTTTCTGCTGGGTTCTTTCAGCTTTGGGGAACCAGGGAGTCACTCAGATTGACTTTCAAAATAATAATGAAAGCAATTAAGCAACAACATGAACAAACTCAGTTTAAATATGGTTATAATAGTCTTCATTTTTCCCTTACTAACCCTTCACCTGTGTATTAATCATGTTTTTATTTTCTGTACCTTATGCTGCTTTGACATCGTGTGGCCTTGCTAATCCTGGAGAGACTGCTCCTCCCAGGGCCAGCTAATTCCTACCAGTAGAAAACAACTTGCCTGGGAGCAGGCCTTCCATAGGCCAACTGGCCAATCCAGACACTGCATCCCAACCACCCTTTTATCTAACTTTCACACACCAGGCCAGTATCCACCCTGATGTAAATCACCCACTAGATAACTGAAGACCACCTCTATAGACCAGAGCCTGCCAACATCATTCAAACCGTCCAGTCCTAAGCTTGTTCCAACTTGCCTTGCCTCCCTCATTCCTTCCCACCGAAACTGCAGTAACAGCTCTGGGCCATTCTCCCCTTGCTCCTTCCACCCTGGGGCTTCTCCCATGTGGCCCTGCATGGCCTGCTGTGACACCTGCTTTAGGGAGCTGTGAGTGATCAACTTTTTTCAATGGCAGTGACTTCTCTGTGTCGTTACCCAGTTATACCTATAAATTAAATTCCGAGTCCACTTTAAAACAACCTGCCTCATCAGTGGGAGGACCAGCCCCTCCTCCGTGAGGCTTCCTCCCCTTGAATTGTCCAGGAACTCCAGGGTTGGTTCAGTCTCAACAGTTCTCAGATACCAAGCACAGAGGAAACGAGGCTGGTCAATCCACCAACTGCTGTTGCTTCTCTCTGCCTCGTGGTGTCTTGTCCTGCACAGTCCTGGGGATGCTGTCCATCCAAGCCGATGCCAGTCTCAGGAGCAGAACGGCCTCACCCTTGCGCTTGGGGTTATAGCTCTTCTAGTTCACATTCAAAGAGTCAGCCTGTCTCAAGGCACGAACTGACTCCAAGAGCCCTGGGATAGGAGTGCTTCCAGGTTCTACCTCCTCATAGATCTAGAACCACCACCCTCCACCCTGCCTCACCCATGACCCTTGGCTGGGGGTGGGCTCAGTACACAAAGATTATTATTAAACTTTCAAAACACAAGATCTTATTAAATTCTTTCCTCGGGAAAATTGGTGCTATTCATCGTGCATCTACTCTTACCCTTCTAAGGGAGACTGCCCTCTGATTTTTTCCTTGTTTTCCTTTTCTTTTTCTTTATTGAGCAAGTATTATGTGCCAGGCACTGTTCTAAGTGCATGGCACATATTAACTTATTTTTATCTCATTGTATCCTCCCAGCAACCCTGTAAGTAGGTATTTTTACCATCTGTATTTTACAGATGAAGAAACTGAGCCCAGGAGACTTTAAATAACTTCCCCAGGGTCATAGACTAGTAGGTAGTCCAGCCCCAAACCTGTGCTTAGTAACCACTGCACTTACACTGCAGCACCTACACTACTGCCTTCAAGGTGGTTTTCTGTTCTTCAGTATCCAGTTGGCCCTCTGCAGCTGCGGGTTCCACGTTTATGATCCATGGTTGGTTGAATCCCCAGATTTGGAAGCCGGGGATACCAAAGGCCAATTGTGGGACTTTGAGCGTCTGTGGTGGATTTTGGTATCGGGGCAGGTCCTGGAACCAATCCCCTGCGGATACGTAGAGATGACTGTACTGCAAAATAGCTGGCAAATTTGCTCACTGAATAAGAAGAAATAACCCAAAGTTGAATCTAGTTAGGCAGCCATACCACTATATACACACACACAGATGTATGTGTGCTGTGTACGTGTAGAAGTAAATATAATCTTGATCTTAGTGTAGATCTTAGTTTAGATCTCACTAACATGGTGTTAAGCATTTTACATCCACGGTCTTATTTAATCCTTAGAAACCCCCTATAAGGTTGATATTGTCCCAGTTTTTTTTTTAGACGAGAAGACTGGGGCTCAGACACATGAAGTCATTTACTCAAGATTATACGGCCAGGAAGAAGTAATACTCGGATTAAAACCTTGTCTCTCTGATTTCAAAGGGCAATTTCTTAACCCTTGTACTTCAGGAATATACATGAAGAAGCAGGAGAGTGATTCAGCCTCTTCACCCTTCCCCTCATGGGCTATAGAGTCTCAGACATCTGTTTTTCTCATTCACTTCCAACTGCTCTGAGCAAAGAAGGTCACGCGGAGGAGGGATAAATTGGGAGACTGGGACTGACATATACACACTACTATAAATAAAATAGGTAACTAATAAGAACCTATTGTATAGCACAGGGAACTCTACTCAGTACTCTGTAATGACCTGTATGGGAAAAGAATCTAAAAAAGTGGATATATGTATATGTATAACTGATTCATTTTGCTGTACAGTAGAAACTAACCTAACATTGCAAATCAACTGTACTCCAATAAAAAGTAATTCAAAAAAAATAAACAAAGAAGTTCAAATTGGGTCATCTTCAGAGCATTCCTGGGAGGTGGCTCCTGGCTCCCGCCCAATCCCTGGTCCAATTTCCTGCGGCATTTCCTCCAGCGTTTCATCGGTGTAGGAACAGAGGGCAGGGAACCTAAACCACAGGAGTTGTGAAGTATGTAGATAACCTCAGTGATACCTTGAAGCAGAGATGTTTTCAAGTCTCCTGCTTTTTTTTTTTTCTTGAGGTATAGTTGATTTACAATAACATATTTGTTTCAGGTATGCAAGATAGTGGTTCAAAAGTTTTATATATTATGCTCCATTTATAGTTATTATAAAATATTGGCTATATTCTCTGTGCTGTACAATCACCACTCCTTATGGGTTTTTTTAAAATTAATTAATTAATTAATTTTTGGCTGCGTTGGGTCTTCGTTGCTGCACACAGGCTTTCTCTAGTTGCGGCGAGCGGGGTCTACTCTTCGTTGTGGTGTGCGGGCTTCTCATTGCGGTGGCTTCCCTTGTTGCGGAGCATGGGCTCCAGGTGCACGGGCTCAGTAGTTGTGGTGCATGGGCTTAGTTGCTCCTCAGCATGTGGGATCTTCCTGGACCAGGACTCGAACCCATCCGTGTTTCCTACATTGGCAGGTGGATTCTTAACCACCGCGCCACCAGGGAAGTCCACCACTCCTTATGTTTAAATTTCAGTATTTTTATTAGGCTGTGTCTCCATGCTGACTGAGTTGTACTACCTTACCAAACTTTTTCACTGAAACGCATCTTTAATCTTTTCTACCAAATTTTTCTGCAAAAATTTTCACACTTTGAGAAAAGTTAATAGTACAATGAATATCCATATACACTTCACCTAGATTTATCAGTTGTTAACATTTGCCACATTTGTTTATCTCTCTTTATATATACACATATATATGCAAAGAGTAACACACATATGTATATATTATTTTATCAGTCAAGATTCTCCTGAGAAACAAAGCCCATAGGATATATCTATATGTATATCTGTATCTGTATCTCTATATAGATACATAATTCTTCTTCTCTCTTTTCCTATCTATCTATCTATCTATCTATCACCTATAAAGAGATTGGTTTTAAGAAGTTGGGTCATGCAATGTAGGGGCTGCCAAGTCTGAAACAGGGCAGGCTGGCAGTCTTGAGGCATCTGCTGCTTTATTTTTAATCTTCATGCAAACTTTGCCTTCTTCTTACTAATATATTCCATTTCATTTTACTCTTTAAAAAGAAGGTAGGGGCTTCCCTGGTGGCGCAGTGGTTGAGAGTCCGCCTGCCGATGCAGGGGACACGGGTTCGTGCCCCGTTCCGGGAAGATCCCACATGCCGTGGAGCGGCTGGGCCCGTGAGCCATGGCCGCTGGGCCTGAGCGTCCGTAGCCTGTGCTCCGCAGCGGGAGAGGCCACAACAGTGAGAGGCCCACATATCGCAAAAAAAAAAAAAAAGAAGAAGAAGAAGGTAGTCTCCTTTATAAACCCTTAGGTGAACTGAACCTCAGGAAGATGTTTACCCTGCAGTACGCGGCCGCTTCGTCCTGCGTATGCGTGTTGTCCACAGTTCGAGAAATGCAGTCTTAGACCCTGACGGCAGGATTTGTACTCCTCGGAGCACGTGGCTGCTCTTCTCGGGAGAAGGTCTTCTGGCCGTCTCAATGCGTCTTTGCTACTAACCCAGCTTCTCAGGGTCTCTGCCGCCTTTCCCCCTGGGTTTTACCTTCGTCCAGCAGCCATTGTGTTCCTAACTCCAAGGCCCACGCTCGCTCTCTCCTCAGGCTACACGGTGACCTGGCTGCCCTCCCGACGGACCACGTCGCTGCTGGCAGCTGGAGCCCCCCGATATCAGCACGTGGGGCGGGTGTTGCTGTTCCAAGAGCCAAAGGGCGGAGAACGTTGGAGCCAAATCCAGAAAATAGATGGGATCCAGGTGAGCGTGATTGCAGGGGCGTCCGCCCAAGAGGGGGTTGGAGTGACGCTAGTTATGCTTCCTGCTGTCTTCCGAACACGCATGCACTTGCTGAGCACTCGCCCTGTGCCGAGCACTGTCGCATATGTTCCCCTGCAAAGCCTCTGAGGTTAGCCTTGTCATCCCCACTTGCCAACTTAAGATCCCAACTTGTCTGAATTCATACGGGCTCTGAGTGGGACCCAGGACTTGGACCTTCATTTGAGGGCTTAGAGTAGGACGGATAAGGTGCCCTTGATGGGGCGGGAGGTGTCCTGCTCTAGGTTTCTTCCTCAAACGTCTTCCTCTCCCTGCAGATTGGCTCTTATTTTGGCGGCGAGCTGTGTGGCGTTGACATGGACCAAGATGGGGAGACAGAGCTGCTGCTAGTTGGAGCCCCCCTGTTCTATGGCGAGCAGAGAGGAGGCCGGGTGTTTATCTACCAGAGAAAAAAGGTGGGGACCAGGGCAATGCGTGGAGGATGTGGGAGAAAGAGACTCCCGTGCCTTCTCAGGTCTCAGTTATTCTGAAAACCTTTCCCTGCCTGATCCTGTGTTAATCAGACCTTTAGAACAATGACAAACGATAGCAAATATGCAGAGGTGGGTAAAAATGTGTGCAAGGCCCAGTGCCAAACTTTTTATATATAGGATACCTCGTTTGATTCTCGTAATCACCTTCTGGGATACTATGAGCTTTATTTTACAAATGGGAACATCGCAGCTCAGCAAGGCTGGGCAACTTTCCAAAGGCACAAAGTCACACAGATGACAAAGGTGGGGAGTTCCCTGGCGGTCCAGTGGTTAGTGCTGAGTGACTGAGGTGGGACCTGTTGCCTTGCTCCTTCCCAGCTGGGGTTCGCCATGGTCTCAGAGCTGCACGGGGATCCCGGCTACCCCCTTGGGCGATTTGGAGCAGTCATCGCTGCCCTGACGGACATCAATGGGGATGAGCTGACGGACGTGGCCGTGGGAGCCCCTCTGGAAGAGCAGGGGGCTGTGTACATCTTCAATGGGCAGCAAGCGGGGCTGAGCCCCTGGCCCAGTCAGGTGAGGTACCCCGCCTGCCAATCAGAACCCATTCCCAGGCAGCTGGCAGCCACCAAGCCCCAACCCCACTCCTCAGCCCGACTCTTCCCGCCCTTCCACCCGTCCTCTCCCCAGCTTAGCATGAATCTCTCTCTTGGTCTCAGCGGATAGAAGGGACCCGGATGCTCCCTGGAATTCGATGGTTTGGACGCTCCATCCACGGGGTGAAGGACCTTGGCGGGGACGGCCTGGTAGATGTGGCTGTAGGGGCTGAGAGCCAGGTGATCATGCTGAGGTAAGATGGGACTCCTGAGTCCTACCTGGGGATGATTTCAGTCCTCATCCTTTCAGCAGTCACGATGTACTAGGCATCGTCCTAAATGCTTATCGACTTCGGCGCATTCGGTCCTCGGCTCAACCCTGTGAGTTTGGTTCTCCTTTTTTTTTTTTTCTTTTTTTGCGGTACGTGGGCCTCTCACTGTTGTGGCCTCTCCCGTTGCGGAGCACAGGCTCCGGACGCGCAGGCTCAGTGGCCATGGCTCACGGGCCCAGCCGCTCCGCAGCATGTGGGATCTTCCCGGACCGGGGCATGAACCCGTGTCCCCTGCATCGGCAGGCGGACTCTCAACCACTGTGCCACCAGGGAAGCCCTGGTTCTCCTTTTATACTGGCTTTGTGTCTGGCTCCAGGTTAAACAGCTGCTATTCAGTGACAGACTAGGATTTGAACCCAGGCCTATCTAACACTAATATCTCCTAGAGAGACGTGGGATGGCTTTAGAACCTGGTGACCTGTATTCAAGTCGAAGCTCTGCCACTGACTTCTTGGGTGATCTTACCCCAGTCACTTTGCTTCTCAAGACCTCAGTTTCTTCATCTTTGAAATGGTGATGGCATTTCCTGCCTGACCCAGATCTTAGAGTCACTGGAAGCCTCATGTAACGTCATCTAGTGACTAGATACTGTCTTCAATACAGAACAAGTCATTGGCTACAGTGTATGTGTGGGGAAACATATAATAAAAATGTAAAGCAAATAAATAGATCATTACAATTGTGATAAGTGCCATGAGGGACATGAGCAGGGTTCTGTGAGAGAAAATAGCAGGGGAGAACTACTATAGGCTGGTGGCCAAGAAAGGCCTTTCTGAGGAACTGGGACTTGAAAGATGAGAAAGAGCCAGGCTTGCAGAAATCTGGGGTAAGAGCTTTCCATGTCGAAAGCCCAGGAGGTGCCAAGGCCGTAAGGCAGGCAAAAGTGTGACGTGTTCAAGGCACGGAAATAGGGTCAGTGTGGTAGGAGGTGAGACTGGAGAGGAGGGACTTCCCTGGTGGTCCAGTGGGTAAGACTCCATGCTCCCAATGCAAGGGGCCCAGTTTCAATCCCTGGCAGGGAACTAGACCCCACATGCCTCAACTAAAGATCCCCCCGCATGCGGCACTGAAGATCCCACGTGCCACAACTAAGAACCAGCGCAGCCAAAAAAAAAGAAGAAGACTGGAGAGGCAGATGGTATGGCACAGACAGTGAAAAGTTTAGATTTTATTCTGAATACCATGGGGCATCCTTGAAAGGTTACTGGCATGGAAGCTCAACATCTTTGTTCCCTGACCAGGGATCGAACCTGGGCCCTTGGCAGTGAAAGGTCGGAGTCTTAACCACTAGACCACCAGGGAATTCCCTGACTTTTCTTTTTATAAATTCATTCATTCATTCATCCATTTTTATTTTTAGCTGCGTTGTTGCTGCGTGCCGGCTTTCTTTAGTTGTGACAAGCGGGGGCTACTCTTCGTTGAGGCACGCGGGCTTCTCATTGCAGTGGCTTCTCTTGTTGTGGAGCACAGGCTCTAAGCGTGCGGGCTCAGTAGTTGTGGCGCGTGGGCTCAGTAGTTGTGGCGCACGGGCTTAGTTGCTCCGCAGCATGTGGGATCTTCCCGGACCAGGGCTCGAACCCGAGTCCCCTGCATTGGCAGGCGGATTCTTAACCACTGCGCCACCAGGGAAGTCCCGACTTTTCTTTTTAAAAGCTCATTCTTCTGTGTGAGAAATGGGTCAGAAGGCTGCTAGGAAGAATTATCATTATGGGGAGCCCTAATGAATTATCATTATTATTTTCTTTGCAAAGAGACAGTGACACTGAGGTCTGCTTTAGGGAAGGGGAGTCCTCTGGCCTCTGCTAGCTGGAGCCCCAGGTCTGGCTGGGGATGGCAGTTGAGGCCAAGGGAGAGCGTCGGTTTTTCCTTCCCTGAAGCTCCCGGCCTGTGGTGGATATCATCACAACCATGTCCTTCTCCCCGGCCGAGATCCCAGTGCATGAAGTCGAGTGCTCGCATTCCTCCAGCGACAAGAAGAAGGAAGGCGTTAACATCACAGTCTGTTTCCAGGTCAAGTCTCTCATCTCCCAGTTCAAAGGTCAGTGCTGCCTTCCTGCTTCCCAGCGCAGCTGCCTGCCCCAAATCCAGGCTCACGGCCCCAGGATCCGCCATCATTCAACTCTTGCCTTTCCACCCTGCCCAGGGCACCTGGTTGCCAACCTCACTTACACTCTGCAGCTGGATGGCCATCGGACCAGAAGCCGGGGGTTGTTCCCAGAAGGGAAACATGAGCTCAGCAGGAACACAGCTGTCACCTCAGTCAAGTCCTGCACTGGGTTCTGGTTCCACTTCCCGGTAAGGAGCCAGCAAGTCTGCTCAGGGGAGGGAAGGGGCGGACGAGCTGACCACAGCGGGAGGCAGCCCCAGTGCCAGGCTCGGCTCCATCGCTGTCCAGCACAGGTCACAGGTCACCTTGATCTCCTGGTCCTACCGTTTCCTCTTCTGTATCACAGTAGTAACAATACCTTCAGCATATTTTCTTCTAGTCCTTAATCCACATCCATAGGCATTTTAAACATGATTACAATTGTAAAGTACTTACCATTTTTTCCCTACTCTTTTCACACATCATATATTAATGCTGCAGCCCAGCTTTCAGATTATTTTTAATGGCCACAGAATATTCGGTCCTATGGAATATTCATTCAGGCACGGTGGTGTGTCACTATTTGCCAGGTACACGTGGTCATTTTTCATTATTATTATTGAAATATTTATTTATTCATTTATTTGGCTGCACCAGGTCTTAGTTGCGGCACTCGGTATCTTCGTTTGCCGTGTGGGTGTTTTATTATTAACATCCATCCCAGGGCTTCCCTGGTGGCGCAGTGGTTAAGAATCCACCTGCCAATGCAGGGGACATGGGTTCAAGCCCTGGTCCAGGAAGATCCCACATGCCGCGGAGCAACTAAGCCCGTGCGCCACAACTACTGAGCCCGAGTGCCACAACTACTGAAGCCTGAGTGCCTAGAGCCTATGCTCCGCAACAAGAGAAGCCACCGCAATGAGAAGCCCGCGCACCGCACAAAGAGTAGCCCCCCGCTCGCCACAGCTAGAGAAAGCCTGCACGCAGCCACAAGGACCCAACGCAGCCAGAAATAAATAACTAAATGTATTTTAAAAAAATGCACCCCAGAAAGAATTTTTTTAAGTTCTTGTTAGTTTAGATAACTGCCAAAATACCCAAATTCCGTTTGCTTATACCTGTTCTGTATGAAATAAGATTGATATTAAATTTTATTCTGGCCTCAAATATTTCATAAGAGACTGAATACGTGATTGGTATATTCAGTATAAGATTTTGAAGTTTATTTTCAAGTTTTTATTATGGGAAATTTCAGACATACAAAAGTAGAAAAAGAGTTTAATGAACCGCCAAACAGCCATCACCCATTTTCAACAACGATCAGCTCACGATCTCATTTTGTTCAGAGCCTCTCTGCCTCCTCATACCCGTAACCCGCATTACAAGATTTGGAAATTTTAAACATAAATTTGCCAGAGAAGAGGCACTGTGACATGATAGAAAGACTTTAGACTTGGGAGTTGGACAGATCTGGGTTCACTTCCCAGTTCTAGTCCTTAGGAAAATTGTGTCACCTTTGTACACCTCACTTTCCTCGTCTCTAATGTGGGGATAATAATGCCTACCTCTTCGAATTGGGGGAACCTTTAGGTGAGGACAAAAAGTCCTCCAAAGTGAGCGTCTCCAAAGTGTCAGGCACTGGTAATAACATAAAAGACTGAGACCCACCCCTGTTGTCAAGGTACTGGGATATTCTACTTATTCTAGAGTATTCTTTTCTTGTGCAAACTTTGATAATGGTTGCCTAGAGGAGTTTGACAAAGATTCAGGGACTTCTGTTAGGACTCAGTGGGGAAAAGTGCCGTGGTTGATGACTGATGTCTGCCTTGGGATTGGGGCTGAGGGATGAACACTCGTACTGAGAAGCAAGCTGGACATATCATAAACACCTGATGTATAGTAAACATCCCTCCACTCCTGGTAAGGTCTCAGACAACTAGCTACTGGAATTTCATCCTTTATAAAATATGGACAAGTTGTGCCTTTAACTGGAAGTGTGGTAAAGGTTAAACTCATGACATAGGGTGTATTCTTATTGCCCTCAGGTGTGCACTCAAGACCTCATCTCTCCCATCAACGTCTCCCTAAATTACTCTCTCTGGGAGGAAGAAGGGACACCAAGGAACCAAAGCGCGGTAAGAAGAGATCAGCTGGAGAGACTGATAGGAAATAAGGGAGAATAGAAATTCAATTTGTCAGGACTGTATTACATTGGCTTCAAGCAATAGAAATGAAATATGCTTACTTAAGCAGAAAGGAGTCTATGGGAGTTTGTATTTAAGAGAAATTTGGAAAACTGGGATTGGGAAGATGGAGGACCAGGGTAGGTGGAGGCTCTGGGGGCTCTCAAGAGGAAGAAATAATGGATGGACTTCCCAGGGCACGGCCCCTTCCACGCGTCCCTCTGTGCATCAGCTTCAGACCTCATTAGGCTTCTAACCTGGGCGAATACTAACAGATGCAAATTACAGGGAGAGAACACCAGAAAGCCTAGGACCATCCCTTATCTGTGGAAGGACTGGGTATCCTAATTAGCCTTCTCGCCCAAGGGTATTCCGTTGAGGGCAGGTAGTTCCCTCAAAGCCTAATTGGGGTGCCCTTGTTATGTAAAAGAAGAGGAAAGCACTCTCTATCCTAGTCTCCTGGATCCCTCGCTCCCTACCCAGTGCCAAAAGCCTAATTTCCTCTTCTGAAATCCTTGACACTCAGCTGGTGGTTTGGCTTCTGTCGGAAGGCGGCAGGGTCTGATGGAAAGAACCTGGGCCTGGAAGCCTGAAGATGTAGATTTGTTTTTTTCTGGCACAAGCAGGTCTGTCTTTCTTTGGGACTGTTTCTGCATCTCTGCATTCTGAGGCCGCTTTCAGAGCCGGAGCTCCGTGACTGATAAACACACTCCTTCTTGTGGTTTTTGGCAGCTTGCGCTGAGTGCCCTGCCCCGCAACCTGCCACCCACTCAGGATGTATAGGGACAGCCAGCAGTTTCTCCCATCGGCACTAATTAAAAGAATAAAATAAAAAAGTCAAACTGTGTGGTGCAGCAACTCAGGCTTCAAAGGAGACCTGGGAATTCCCTGGTGGTCCAGTGGTTAGGACTCCAAGCTTCCACTACAAGGGGCACGAATTCGATCCCTGTTCGGGGAGCTAAGATCCCAAAAGGTGTGTCGCCCGGCCAAAAATAATAATAATAATAATAAACAAATTAAAGGCTAATTTAAAAAAGAGAGAGAGAGACCGGAGGTCACAGTTGTCAAAAAGTCTTCCTGGGGGAAGTGTCCTTTGTTCCGGATCTCGCAGAATGAGTAGATTTTGCGTAGGTTGAGAGAGAAGAGGCACGATTTTAAGTTCGGGGGAAATGGGGAGGTGGGCTCAGCTTCTGGCAGGACAACTGAACAAGACAGAGGCCCTGGATGCCCCTTTGGGGACAGGCTGTGGTCTGGTGGGTGGTGGGAAATCTGCGTGGGAATGTTGGGGTGGCTGCGAGCAGTCAGCAGAAGCTGCCAGGAGCCCCGCCCTTAGGGGAGGGTCTGGAGGCTGCTTGGCAGATGGCCTGGAAGTGGAGGAGGCTGGAGTCTCTTGAGAACATACCGTTGATCACCCATAAAACAATCCTGTGTCACCATTACCCTCAACTGCCGAATATGGCTTGCAAGGCTGGGGGGAATCTGCACCCTGCTTCCCTCTCCTGCCCCTCCTGACACGCGGCACTCCTGCCAGTCCGAGCATCTTCCTGCTCCTTACACGGGCACAATCTCTCTTGCCTTGGCCTTCACGTAAACTGTTCTTTCTTCGTCTCTTTCCATTCTCTTCACCTGGCTCCCTCCTCCTCACCCTGTGGATTTCAGTTGAGATGCCATCCCTTCAGGAAGCTTCCCTGATCTCCAAGCGTAGGATAGGATCCCCTTCTACATCCTCTAAACATACCCTGTACCTGTCCCATCCTCACACTTGAGGATGCCGGGCCGTTTCTCCCACCAGCCTGGGAGGACGGCCAGTGTGTCTGTTTTGATCTCCGCTGGGGGGGGTCTGGCCCAGAGCAGAAATTCTGGAAATGTTGAAAAAACTGGCCTTGATCTGATAAGAGATGGAGAGCTGGGGTTCACAGAGGAGAACCACGGGAGGAGCTAGTCCCAGGCAGGGGAGTCTAGAGGCTGCGCGGCCAGGTGCTGCTCCCAGCAAAGGCTGGGAGAACCTGGGGGAGCTGCTCTGTCAAGGCCCAGATCTCATGGCCAGGACAGGAGGTGGACACCCTGAGCCTCCCTCAAGGAACTGCCACCAGAGGAGTGTGGCACAGACAGCCTTGGGCTGAGTTGGGAGGTTGGGGCCTGCCCCGGGAAGGCGTTGGCTCCTGAGAGGGCCCTGACCACAGCCAGCCCAGCTGAGCACCAAGCTCTGAGCCCCTCCAGCTCTTCTCCATCAGTTCTGCTGCCTCAACTATTCTCTCCTGTCTCCCCCTCCTCCGTGCTCAGCAGGGCAAGGACATCCAGCCCATCCTGAGGCCCTCACCACACTCGGAGACCAAGGAGGTAAGAGGGGAAGAGGGGCAGACAGAGAGGCCAAGGTCCAGTCCTCCTGGGTGTGGGGATCTGAGCCTCCTGGTCCTTTCTTCTTGGCCTTCCAGATCCCTTTTGAGAAGAACTGCGGAGAGGACAAGAAGTGTGAGGCTAACCTGAGGCTGACCTCCACTGCAAGGTCTGTACGGCCTCCTATTTCACTCGATGTTTTCCTGAGGCAGCTCCTGTGTATAAAAAGAACATAGGACTTCAGGTCGGAAGACCCCCACGGCCACTGACTCCGTTTGTCGTCTGGGCCTTAGTTTCCCCCTCTGAGAAATGCTGGTGCCTTGCAGCTCTCCTATCAGGAATAGACGAGATCGCAAAACTTAAAGCCTGTGCATAGGAGCTTATTTTTGTGTATTTCTTTCTTCTGGCCTACCGGATCCCTCAGTTCTGAAAGTCCCCACCTCTGATCCTGCTTCCTTTGTTGGCCCCCATAACTTTGCCCTGATCCTCCCCCCAGATCCAGAGTCCTGCGTCTGACCCCCTCCGCCAGCCTCTCTGTGGGGCTGACACTGAGGAACTTGGGAGAAGACGCTTACTGGGTCCACCTCAGCCTGAGCTTCCCTCGGGGACTCTCCTTCCGCAAAGTGGAGACACTCAAGGTGAGCGAGAGGGTGGGGTCTGCCCGCAGACCACGTGCCAGGCTTGTCCTGCCTCTTGGAGCCCCAGGCGGTCAGGACAGCCTGAAGATGTGGGCGGAGGTCTTCGGACCACCTCTGGGTTCTCAGCCTGATGGCCACCCTCGAGCTGTGTGAGCTGAGATACAAGGTTCATCCTCTGTGAGCCTCGGATTCGCGACCAAGAAATGAGGCTGGGGACATCACAGGGTTAGGGGGTTGCATGAAATGGAGAGTGTGACAGAGGCTCATGGACCTGGTGACCAAGAAGTTGTGCACAGGTTCAGGGAGACTGAGCTACCTTCCTCCTAAAGGTGACCAACTTGTCTTTGAGGAATGGCCTGGGTTGTTTTATTATTTCATTATTTTTTTCTTCTAATTTTATTGAGATATAATTGACATACAGCACTGTATAAGTGGAAGGTGTACAGCATAATGATTTGACTTACATACATCATGAAATGATCATCACAATAAGTTTAATGCATATGCATCATCTCGTATGGATACAAAATTAAAGAAACAGAAAAAACATTTTTGTGTGTGATGAGAACTCCTAGGATTTACTCTCTTGAGCTGGGTTATTTTGTTTGTTTGTTTGTTTTTGCGGTACGCGGGCCTCTCACTGTTGTGGCCTCTCCCGTTGCGGAGCACAGGCTCCGGACGCGCAGGCTCAGCGGCCATGGCTCACGGGCCCAGCCGCTCCGCGGCATGTGGGATCTTCCCAGACCGGGGCACGAACCCGTGTCCCCTGCATCGGCAGGCGGACTCTCAACCACTGCACCACCAGGGAAGCCCGAGCTGGGTTATTTTAAGTACAACTTTTATTTTTTAAATTATTGTTACTAAAGTAATACATAATCACCGCAGAAACTTGGAAATTACAGAGAAGTTTAAAGAAGACAAACACCCGTACTTATACAACCCACAATTATGACTTTTAATATTTTGGTGTTTATCCTTCTGTTTATCTGTACACATAGGTACAACTTATTGATACATTGTATATTTATTCTATATTTTAACTAATTGGCATTTTGCTCTCCATATGGTTATTTTTCCTCCATGTTTTTTTGTTTGTTTGTTTTTGTTTTGCGGTACGCGGGCCTCTCACTGTTGTGGCCTCTCCCGTTGTGGAGCACAGGCTCCGGATGCGCAGGCCCAGCGGCCACGGCTCACGGGCCCAGCCGCTCCGTGGCATGTGGGATCCTCCCGGACCAGGGCACGAACCTGTGTCCCCTGCATCAGCAGGTGGACTCTCAACCACTGCGCCACCAGGGAAGCCCCTCCTCCATATTTTTAAAAAAATTTTGAATTTTGAAATTTAAAACAAAAATGTTGAGCCATACAATATTTGTCTTTTTGTGTCTGTCTTACATCGCTTAGCAAGATGTTCTTCACCTTAGCGTTATGTTTTTGAGGTTCATCCCTGTGATAGCAGGTATGAATTTCATTCCTTTTTAAGGCTAATATTCCATCACATGGATAGACCACATTTTGCTTATCCGTTCATCTGTGGATGGATCCTGAATTATTCTTATACAGCAACATTAAATGCTTTCTTAAGGGATATCTAGTAAAGTGATTGAGAACTTGAGATCTGGGGTCAAACAGACCTGGATTCAAGTCCCTACCAGATCCCTGCCGGGTTACCCAGTTGTGAGACTGGGGGGAAGTCTCTCGACTGCTCTGAGCCTCTATTTCCTTATCTGATTTTCTTCCCAATTTGAACTGAAATCTGTGGCTTCCAGACAGTGATGAAGATGAAGGGTTTTGTCCTCTTTAGCCCAGGATCAAGTTCATTTTGTAAATGGTTGCTGAATGTGTGGACGTAGCAGCATTTTAACTCTCTCCTGTGATTGTACCACAATTCACTGAACCATTCCCACCTCTTTGGATTGTTTGATCACTTCCAGGTTTTCCCTGTGAGAAACAGGATTGCAGTGAACATCTTTGTACTGAACCCCTGGCTGTACCCCTGACTCTTCGGCCCCACCTTTCTGCAAATGTGCCCTGGCCAGGGGGAGGGGACCTGAGGGTTGGTGGCCTCTGGGGAACTCTTAGCCTTGCCCACTAAAACGCTCCTTCTCTCTCTTCTCACCCCCAGCCCCACAGCCAGATACCTGTGAGCTGCGAGGAGCTTCCCGAGGAGACCAAGCTTCAGAGCAGGGCCCTCTCTTGCAACGTGAGCTCTCCCATCTTCAAAGCAGGCAGCTTGGTGAGTGCTTCCAGCCCCCAGGAGTCAAGCAGCCAAGGGGCTGTAAGCTCAGGAGGGGAGGGAGCTCCTGGCTCTGGGGAAGGTGAAGGTGATTGGAAAGGCAGGGCTTATCCCTACCCCAAGAGAATGTGTGCAGAGGTGTCCTGTGTCGTGTTTGAGAGCCTGGACTTTGGAATCAGAGAAACCCAGGGTTAGGTCATTCATTTTGTGACCTTACACACATGACTTAACCACTCGGAACCTCAGTATCCTCATCTCTACAATGGGGACAAAACACCCAGCCCAGGGCTTGAGATAAGCTGTCACTGTGACTATGGCAGTGGGGCCATGGGGGCTGTGAGGGGCTAAGGCGGCCCCCTGAGGGCCAGGCGCCTTCCTTCTTCATTCCCGTCTCCTCCCCTGACAGGTTGATATCCAGGTGATGTTTCATACGCTGCTGAACGGCTCCTGGGGGGACTTTGTTGAGGTGCACGCCAATGTGAGCTGGTGAGCAGGCCCCAGGCAGGCCCCTGCCAGCATCTCCTCCCACCCTGGCCTCAGACTGTCACACAGTCCTGGCCAGACTGTCTCCTAACACTGCCCTCTACCTTGCCCCCTGCAGCAACAATGAGGACTCAGGCCTCCTGGGGGACAACTCGGCCACCACCAGCATCCCAGTCATGTACCCCATCAACATCCTCACCAAGGAGTGAGTCCTGAGCGGCCGTCCCCCCTCTCCTCCCACCTCAGCCTCCCCACCCAGGGCCCCAGCCTTCCTCCCGGGGCTATCGATCTCTGAGTCAGATCGATACTTATGGTAGAAGAAAATGTGACTGAATGCTGAGCTGATGTGAGCTTCTGCTCCAGCTGCACTGCGCAGCTGAGGGCTTCCCCTGGAGCTTTCGACACCTCGCGAGGCACCTTGCCTCTCTTTGATTTACTGATGAACAACGAGGCTCAGAGAAGGGAGGGATCTGCCCAGAGTAGTACAGCTAGGAAGTACTGACACCAGGATCTGAACTTAAATCTGTCTTACTCCAAACTCCAGCCAAGCTCTTGAACGTTTCCAGCCGTGCTAGATTCCCTCTTCCCCGGGGCCAAGAGTGCTGGAAGAGATAGAAAAGTTTTCACAGTGACTCTTGCCCACAGAGAGTTTATGGTCAGGTTGGAGAACCCAGACACACAGAGTGAGTGTCTTAGAATGCTGTGGCAGGAAGGACCCATGGGGATCACTAGCTGGGTTTTCTCATTTACAGAAAAGAGGATGAAGCCAGAAAAGGGAAGTGGCATTTTTAAGTCGGCTCAGTGAGATAAGGGCGGGACCATGTCTGAGCCGGGGTCCCCGGTGCTTTTGAACATAAATGCCAAACACAATATTGTCTGAGGTGTGATATGAAATTAGAGCCAGGAAAGATGATGTGAGTTGGAGGAGACTTGAAAGGAGTCATGCAGAATAGGGGCTTGAACTGGGGTCTGGAGGATGAGGAGGTTCAGATAAGGGCTAGGAAGAAAGGCAGCCATTCTCATCAGAGAGACTAGCAAAGGGAAAGGCATGGGGGCGGCAAACAGTGGGGCAGATCCGGGGAGCAGGGGGTGGGCAGGCCCAGAGGATGGTAGGTATCTGTGGGGAGCAGTGGGCAGGCAGACTCGGAAGCGGGCAGGTCTGGATGTCGGGGAGCTTTGGACCTGACCCTCGGGGACAGCAGGGAGCCATTGATGGATTCGGAGGAGAAGCGTGGCAGGATCAGAGAGTGATATTAGGAAGGTCATTAGACGGATGGGGTGGGAGAGCGAGCCAGAGGCTGGTGCACTTCTCGAGGAGATGAGCAGTGGGGCCCAAGGACAGTGGAGGCTCCGGCGAGGTGGCGTCTAGTGGGGAGAACACAGCTCCAAAAGCCATCCACTTGTGTTCCAGTCCTTGTCCCCCACTGCAGGACTTTGGGCAAGACTGACCCCTTCAGTGAGCCCTAGTTTCCAAAGGGCAAGAGCAGAGCAGTGTCAGGATGACATGAGATCGTGCCTGCACCGTCTCTAGCACAGTGGCTGGCAACTCCGAGGCTTCCCCTGGCCCGGGGCCCCCTGGGTGACTGGGTTGCTGTCTTCTCTGGCTTCTTCAGCTGCTCCTCTCTCTCCACAGCCAGGAAAACTCCACGCTCTATATCAGTTTCACCCCCAAGGGTCCCAAGATCCACCATGTCAAGCACATCTACCAGGTATGAACCTCAGTGTGAAAGGGTCCTTAGAGGTTTCACGTTCAGCCCCATCCTGAGGCCCAAGGATGCAGAGACCAACTAGACTCAGTCCCATCCTCAACGGGCCCAGCCCTCCACCTCGTTCTGTGATCCTTTCCCTGAAATGCTCCCAGTGGCGCATACTCACCAGCTCCTTTCCAACTCTGGATAAATTATTTCTGGAATCGCAGAACTTGAGAGCCAGAAGGGCTCTGAGGGAGAACCTAGTTTTGGGGTTGTTGTTGTTTTAATTTATTTTATTGAAGTATAGTTGATTTACAGTGTCGTGGGGTGTTTTTGTTTTTTGAAGTAGAAAGTTCCCATTTATTTTAGGATTCAATTATATAGACATTTGATCTCCTAATTGCGTTCTCAGTTAGGTACAGAATCAGATTCATGTTTTCCGGAGAGAACCTAGTTTGGTTTTTTTTGCTGCACTGTGAGGCTTTTGGGATCTTAGTTCCCCAACCAGGGATCGAACTCGGGCCAGCAGTGAAAGTGCCAAGTCCTAACCACTGGACTGCCAGGGCATTCCTGAGAACCTAGTTTTTATTCAAACATTTAATGAGCTACCATTCCAGTTTAGGTACTTTCCTAGGTGGTAGGGCATCAATAAATAAAACAGTGTCCGCAACCACTCACCAAACCCAAGTTCTGAGCCTGGACCTTTATACATGCAAGCCCCGTAATTCACACCCAACCGTGAGAGCTTGTAAGACAGGCAGTGTCGTTCCCATTTTACAGATGAGAAATCTGAGGCATAGACAGGTCAAGTAACTGGCCCTGGTTACCCAGCTAGTAAGGGGAACAGGTCAGATTCAAACACTTACTTGTATACAAAATCCATGTGTTTAAGTTAGTGGTCCTCATTTCGCCTGCAACGCTCGGTGCTGTAGTAGAGTCATCATTATGGGAACTCAGAAGAGGGAGGCCGCCCCCTGAGTCTAAACCTTGAGGCGTCTAGGGCTTTCTTGAGGTAACCTCAGAGAGGAGCAGGCTCTGAACAAGCCAAGAGCATTTTCATTTTACCGTGGGGGAAACTGAGGCCCCAAAGAGGCACCATCTTCCCCAAGGCCGCACTGAAGTCAGGGCCAACTGGGCAGTAGCTAGCGGGGAAGGACCCGGGGCAGTTCAATCCCCTGCGGAACAAAGGTGGGAGCCATCTCACCTTGACACCTCGATGTCAGGAGAGGAGGGGCCTTTGGGAAGGTCAGATGCCCAGTTGCATTGAAATAGAACGTTCTGAGTGACCAGTGGAGTTGGCATCCAGTGTCTTTCACTGGGATGGCTCTGGGCTCCCTTCTGGGTCGACCAGGCCAGTCCTTTTACCACCAGAAGAGCGGAAAGAGTCCGACAAACCCCAACTCTGTCGCCTGCGCTCTGTATGACCTTGGGCCAAGGATTCACCTGTCCATGCCACAGTTCCCCACTGTGACAAGTGAGGTTTGGGATGAGAACTTCACAGGTGGTCGTGAGGTTTAAATGGGTCACCTGCTTCCTCTAGAGTGCTTGGCGCAGTGCCTGGGGACGTGGAGGTCGCCACAGGGGTGACGTGGGTGTCGTGCTGCAGCCCTGGCCTTCCCAGCTACTTGGAAACCTTACATTCTTGCCTCACTCTGCCTGGAACCAGCTCAACCCCTTGAGCACGCTCTCTCTCTCTCTCTCTCTCTCCGCCTCTGAATAGTCGCCAGGGCTAGATGCCTCCAGCATCTTCAGCCATGCATTTGTCTCACTACTGCCTGACTTGCCAAGTAGCCACTCTTGCTAAAGGCCCTAATGGTCTCCGTTTTAGCTAAACCCAACACGGCATGGGTCATGGGTGATCCTGTCCCTCCTTCCTGAAGCTGTCCCATTAGTCAGGCCCTGTCGGCCTCAAGGAGGTCAGCTCTAATAACTAAGGTTTACTGTGGGCTAAATAGGCATGGAAACCCAGTGAGAGCTGGCCATCTGGGCCACCGGATCTCCTTCCTCGTGGTCTTCTGCTCCCATGGCTGGTTAGGAACATAGGCTTCAGGCAGACCCGAGATCTTTTTGAAGCTCTGCCACTTAAAGCTGTGTGACCTTAGGCAGCTTACTTAACCTCTCTGAGCCTCGGTAAAACGGGGATAATAAGACCTACCTTATGGGGTTGTCAGGAGGCACAAATGAGAAAATGCAGTTTAATTTAATTATTTTTCTTTTTGGCCATGCACCCGCGCCCTCGACAGTGAAAGTGCAGAGTCCTAACCACTGGACCACCAGGGAATTCCCAGAAAATGCAGTTTAAGAACTTAGCACAGTGCTGACACAAACGGTATCAGTCAATATTGGCTGTTTTTAGCATTGTTGTTTTCCCCATCATCCCAGGAAGGTGATAGAACAGAGTGGTTCCAGTCTCTGGAGTCACAGCCTGGGTTAAAATGCCAGCTCTACTACTTGATAGCTTCAGACAAATTAGTGAATCTCCCTGAGCCTCAGTTCTCTCATCTGTAAAATGGGGATGATAGTATTGCCCACCACATAGGAATATTGAAAGAACTAAATGAGATCATGCATTTAGTGAGACTCAGACGAGGCCTAGCATGCTAAGTGTTCATCAAGTGGGGATTGTTACCACCTACGTGTTCTAACCCTCCGTCCTCTGCTTTGTCACCATTGCTATTGCCTCCTAGCAGATTCGGGGCTCTGGGCTTGCGCTGCTGATTGTTCTGTTGTGTCTGTCTACACTAGGTGTGTCTCACTTCCAGGGTAAGTGTCCCCCTTCCAAATGACAGCTCGGAATTGTGTCCCTCTTGCTCCTCCAATGCACCTGTGCCTGCAGCTGGTCACTGATCTCTGGGATGTCTTCCTAGCATCTTTTGTTGTTGTTGTTGTCTTTTAATGGCTTTATTGAGGTAGAATTCACATACCAATTTACCCATTTAAAGTATACAATTCAGTGGCTTTTAGTATATTCACAGAGCTGTGCAACCATCACCATAATCTAATTTTAGAACATTTTTATTACTCCAGAAAGAAACCCAGTACCTGTTTGCAGTCACACCCCCTTCCTCCCTCCCCCCGCACCTGGCAGCCACTACCTTTGTCTCTATAGATTTGCCTGTCCCAGACATTACGTATAAAAGGAATCCTACAACATGTGGTCTTTTGTTACAGGATTCTTTCACTTAGCACAGTATTTTCAAGGTTCACCCATGTTGTAGCATGGGTCAGTATTTCATTCTCTTTTTTTTTTGCGAAATAATATTCCTTTGTAAGACAGGCCATTCTTCAGTCTATGGACATTTGGGTTATTTCCATTTTGGGCTTATGGATAATGCTGCTAGAACATTCCTGTACAGGTTTTTGTGTGGACATATGTTTTGTTTCTCCTGGATATATAACTAGGAGTACAGCTGCTCCTCTTGAAGCTTTGGTCTCAGGATGTTCGAAACCAAATTTATCATCTTCCTGTAAGCCAGCATCTCCTTTGGTTTGCTTAGAATCCTTTAAAAGCACCACCTTTTCCTCAAGCAAAACTTCCAAGTCTGGGTGAACGTCTCCTTCCTCTGTACTTGGTTCCACTGTCTCCTCAGGTCCTGTTGTCTATATCCTCTTCTCTCTTCTGACCTCACTACTGCTCAGACTGAGTTCCTCACCTTCTTGCAGCTGGACTATGGCACAGGCTCCCGACTTCTTTCCATTCCATGCCTGCAGTGGGTGCAACCCCCTGGAACCATCTTCCCCTTGGCTGCCTTCCAGGACTGCCCATCGCTTAGTCGTTGGTCCCTAACTTCTGGCCCTCCAGCCTCTGGACACCAGAATCTCATCCCAAGTCTCCTTTCCAGTTTTATCTCCTATCTCTCCTTCCCAGGCACCCTACCCTCCGCCACATCACACTCACCTGGTGCTCTCCTAATTCCCTGCATTTTCTCTTCCCGCTGGCTTCCCCCATCTTTATCTGTTAATCCCCTCTCTACCTTTTACAGCTAAATTCAAATGCTGCCTTTAACATTAGGCCATTTAAATTTAACTTAACTGATGCTTTTAAAGTGTCCACAAATGTTTGTTGAATGAATAAATGATAGAACCCCACAAACTGGATATGTATTTCCCTGCTTGACCTGCGATTCATTTGTGCTACTCCTGTGTCACCTTCTTCTACATTTCTGGGTCTTCCAGCCCTAGCACAGACAGATCTTTTTTATAAAAGGCACTTAGGAAATGCTTTTTTAAAAAAAATCTTGGCTGCGCCGCACAGCTTGTGTGATTTCAGTTCCCCGACCAGGGATTGAACCCAGGTCACAGCAGTGAAAGCCTGGAATCCTAACCAGTAAGCTACCAGGGAACCCCCAGGAAATGTTTCTTAAATAAATTCAGTGCACTTGCCAAAATGTTTTTCCCAAATAATTTTTGCATCTATCCTTGTTAAATGTCCTTCCTTCTTTCACTCATTCAAAAAACTACTTTTTGCGAGGCTGGTTATGTGCTGGGTAGTGTGTCAAGGCCGTAGGGAATTGCAGGTGAAATGAGCCACAGCTCCTGCCCTCTCACAGCTCACAGTCTAGGGGGGATAAACGCACACAAGCAGATGCTTTGCTATCTTGCTGGGGAACGAGGGTGCTGTGGGAGAGTCAGCCAAACCTTCAGGGATGATGTTTGAGCAGTACCTTGCAGGATGGGCAAGGGTTAGCCACATGGAGGAAGCAGAGAAGCGCGTGGAACCCATGCTGTAAGGTTATGGTTGACCATTGCCCACTGCCTAATGAAGAGCGGGCCCTTGGGTCCCAGTCAAGGAGGACTGGATCTGGGGTGGCCATTGGGGTGGCATTCAGGGCTCTGCAGCCCCTTGTCCTCTGTACCAGGTGAGGATCCAGCCTTCTGTCTATGACCACAATGTGCCCGCCCTGGAGGCCTTGGTTAGGGTACCACAGCCTCACGGCGAGGGGCCCATCACGCACAAGTGGAGCGTGCAGACGGTGAGTGTGGGCCTCAGAGGGAAGGGCGTGCAGGTCTCTGGGGGTGAGCTCATGATGTGGGGGTGGGGGGAGATGTGTGGGGACAGGAGTGAGCACGATTGAATCTGCCAGGGGCCAGTGGGGAAGAACTGGGATGCAAGGTGGTATCTGAGAGTGGGGAAGAATGCAGGTCTGGCCTCAAGGGGCGGGCCTCCCCTCTCAGCTCTGGACTAACTGAAGACCTCGCCTCATCCTTCCCAGGAGCCTCCTGTCACCTGCCACCGTGAGGAACTGGAGAGTCCATCTGATGTGGCTGAGGTGTGGGCCGTGACCTCAGAAACTGGGGTGGGGGCTGGCCAGGGGGCAGGTGGGAGGAGACCTCCCTGACCCCCCGCTGTCCTTCCCGCAGCCTTGCTCACTTGGAGCCGAGTTCCGCTGCCCAGTGGTCTTCAGGCAGGAGATCCTCGTCCAAGTGATCGGGACGGTGGAGCTGGTGGGGGAGATCAAGGTAGCTGGCAACAGACTCCAAGTGGTTCTGGGGGGGCCTCGAGGGGTGGGGGGGTGGGCTTCCCCCCCAGAGAGCCTCCTTGCATTTTTTGTTCTGTCTTGAGGAAATAGCCCCAATGTTTACACAGTTGCAGATGAAAGAGGACCACGATTTGTTTAAAATTCGCAGGACTGTTTTCAGGGGCCTACAGATAATTCCTAGGTGTTCTTTATAGGAAAAATGTCCTCCCAACAATGGCAAACGGCACGTTAGAATGCTCCAGGAGAGAATGGGGTAGAGATGGCGCACCCACTAGGACCCATTTTCCTCTGCCTCTGCCCCTTGAGTTGCACTGGGGGGCAGAAGTCAGTGGGGTCTGGGTCCTTGTTCCCTCTGGCCTGACGCCCCACCCCGCCCCTCCCTCCCACAGGCCTCCTCCATGTTCAGCCTCTGCAGCTCCCTCTCCATCTCCTTCAGCAGCAGCAAGCACTTTCACCTCTACGGCAGCAACGCCTCCCTGGCCCAGGTATCTCTCTACCTCCTCAGGAGACCCGGGAACAGAGGGCAGCAGAGGAATGGGAGGAACCCAGGGCAGAGCTAGGAGAGCTGGAGCTGGGAGTGTGGGCAGCCACAGAGGAGGTTTGGGCTTTAGTGCTGTAAGAACCTCCCCACAGGGCTTCCCTGGCGGCACAGTGGTTAAGAATCCGCCTGCCAATGCAGGGCACACGGGTTCGAGCCCTGGTCCGGGAAGATCCCACATGCCGCGGAGCAACTAAGCCCGTGCGCCACGACTATTGAGCCTGCGCTCTAGAGCCCGCGAGCCACAACTACTGAAGCCTGCGTGACACAACTACTGAAGCCCGTGCACCTAGAGCCCATGCTGCGCAACAAAGAGAAGCTACCGCAATGAGAAGCCCACGCACCGCAACGAAGAGTAGCCCCCGCTGGTTGCAACTAGAGAAAGCCCGTGCGCAGCCACGAAGACACAGTGCAGCCAAAAATAAATAAATTAAAAAGAAAGAAAGAAAAAAAAAAGAACCTCCCCACAGCCAGAGCCATCAGCCTTGGCACAAGCAGACCACAAGGTCAAGATGAGTTTAATGGCAACTCAGCCAAGGGGCCCCCACCCCACACGCAGGGCGTGATGGGAGGGGCCCAGCACGTGCAGAGCCTGGCGTTGAGAGAGTGGGCGAGATGGGTTTACGAGCAGGAAGCTCAGAGCAGGAGAAGGGAAGGGGCAGCTGAAAAAGTAAGCAGAAGCCAGATTCTGAAAGGCACTGCGTGCTGAGCTGGGGTTCTGGCATTTCATCCCGGGGCTAAGGGAAGACTCTTAAGGGTTTAAGGGGGCTGTGGTGCATATTTGCCTGTTCATTCTGGTGGCTGCAATGCAAGGTGTACTGGAGAGGGGGTCTGGCCCAAGCCCCATGTCGTGCGTGACACAGTCCAGATGGGAAATGCGGAGACCTAGGGATTGAGGCCAGATTCACAAGAAATGTCAGGGGTGGGAACGGCTTCTTCCCTGCACTCCCCACCTTTCCTCTGCCCACAGGTCATCATGAAGGTCGACGTTGTATATGAGAAGGAAATGGTCTATCTCTACGTGCTGAGCAGTATCGGGGGACTCTTGTTGCTGCTACTGATTTTCTTAGCTCTGTACAAGGTAGGAGCTTCTGCGAGGAACGGGCACCCAGCCAGGCTGGGGAGAGTGGAATTGGCAGGAGTCAGGGAGCAGAATACCAAGATGAGGGGGCTTTAAAGCCAGAAGGGGCCTCAGCCTACTCCTCCTTCTACAGATAAGGCTACTGAGACCCAAAGGGCAAGCAAGACTTTACCGGCATCCCTCAACACGCACTGGCAGAGCCAGACCTGGGTACCCAGGGAGAGGAAGGAGAAGGACTGTCCCACATATCGAGGTCCAGGCACTGGGATACAGGGGCACAGAACACACACATGGTCCATGGCTTTGAGATGCTCACAGTCCGTGGGGGACACAGACATGAACATGATGGGGGCTATACTATGTGCTCTGGGCCTATGATACAGGGACCTAACTGAGGTTGGGGGGAGTCCAGAAAGGCCTCTCAAGAGAGGTGGCCTTTGAGTTGGGATTTGAAGGATGAGTAGAAGTTAGCCAGATAAAGAGTGCTGGAGGGCAGCTGTTCCACGTGAAAAACTCACATATTCCAGAAAAGAAAACATAGAAAATCAAAGTTTCTCCCTATTGCAACCCCAGAGGGTTGTCATTAACAACCATTTTGTTTATATTCCTCCATGTTCTAATTTTATTGTTAACGTATATGTGAATGTGTGAGCATGAGAGAGAGAGAAAAGCCAGTGGATGTGTGGATGTATACAAAACATTACTGTATATACTGCTTGGGAGCTTGTACTTCCCCCTGGATATTATATCTTGATGTCTTTTCTGTCTGAGCACAAACAGATTTGCCTCTTGCTCTTTAGTTTTGTTTTTATAATTTTTAAAAAAAACTTATTTATTTTCTTGGCTGCGTTGGGTCTTCATTGCTGCGCATGGGCTTTCTCTAGTTGTGGCGAGCTGGGGTTACTCTGTTGCGGTGCGCGTGCTTCTCATTGCAGTGGCTTCTCTTGTTGCAGAGCACGGGCTCTAGGCGCGCAGGCTCAGTAGTTGTGGCGCACGGGCTTAGTTGCTCCACGGCATGTGGGATCTTCCTGGACCAGGGCTCAAACCCATGTCCCCTGCATTGGCAGACAGATTCTTAACCACTGCACCACCAGGGAAGTCCCTGCCTCTTGCTTTTTAACCCGGGTGGTTTTCTACTGTCTGGATGCCTCACCTTTTATTTAACAAGATCCTTATTGACGAACATTTAGATTGTTTGGAATTGACCTTTTTTTCAAACTGTGTGCCAAAAGGCGCTTTTTTTATTATTATTATTTATTTAGGTTTTTTTTGGCTGCGTTGTGTCTTCATTGCTGTGCGCAGGCTTTCTCTAGTTGCGGCGAGCGGGGGCTACTCTTCGTTGCGGTGCACGGGCTTCTCATTGCGGTGGCTTCTCTTGTTGTGGACCACGGGCTCTAGGCACACGGGCTTCAGTAGTTGTGGCACGCGGGCTCAGTAGTTGTGGCGCACGGGTTTAGTTGCTCTGCAGCATGTGGGATCTTCCCGGACCAGGGCTCGAACCCGTGTCCCCTGCATTGACAGGCGGATTCTTAACCACTGTGCCACCAGGGAAGTCCCAAAAGGCTCTTGTTACCAACATCTCTGCACACTTGTCCAGATGTTTTTTAGAATCAATTCCTAGAGCTGGTATTACTGAGCCAAAGAATATATATCTTTTGAGCTTTCACCAGAGAGTGCATGGCCCCTACTAATAAGCCCTATATAAGTGCAGGCTCTTGCTGTTAGTATTACTAGATATTGTCAAATCACCCACCCGCAATAATGGTACGTGACATTTTGATGAGCCTCAGGAATGAACTATTAAACGTACAGCTTTTTAACATATTGCCAAGAAGCAGGTGTGGCAGATCCCCTCGCCCCATCCCCAGAGCAGATGCCACCTGTCTGTGGCATGTGTGACTTATCCCTATAAACGGTACTTTCATGTTTTGCAGGGGCCGAAGGGTCCACAGGGCTCTGTGGACTCTTTGTTTACTCAAGTCTTGTCTTCCTACAGGTTGGTTTCTTCAAACGGAACCTGAAGGAGAGGATGGAGGCGACTGTAGATGCTTCAAATGAAACCACTGGAGAAGACGCTGGGCAGCCGGCGTCTGGGGAAGAAGCCAAGGACCCGGGCTGCCTGGAGCCCCTCCACGAGAAGGAGGCCCAGGATGGAGGTGGCAGGGACTGAGGTGCAGGCTGGATGCAGAAGGCCCAGGACTGGACTCGGGATGCCTGGTGCCAGCCTGCCTCTACCTGAATTTCACCATGTGTCATTGGGCAAGTCACTGCCCCTCCGTGAGCCTCACTTTCCCTATCTTGAACATGGGCCCATTCCTGCCTGCCTCCTTTGCAGGCTTATGGTGAGGATCCTTTGAGGGATGGGCCAGGAAGGCCACAGAGGTGAGGCCTTGTAATTACCATGTGGTCCTGGCTCCCACCGGCCCCTGTGAGTTTCCTTCCCTGGAAGAGAACATCTGATCTAAATTTTGGAGAAACAGTCATCTCAGGACCTAGCGACACTCCAGGCCCTCATACCCACCTGCCCTTGGATGTCCACAGAGGCCTCAAGCCCCCAGAACCTTGCGTTGCATCCTCTCCTGCCTGGAATGCAGTCAGCTTTCAATTCTCCTACCAGAGAGCAAATCTCATCTGTGTCACTACATTGCTCCTGGAAACCCCTTGCCCTTTGGCTAACAGTCAGGTTCCTTAATAGGCCTTCCAACGTCTGCAAAACTGGGCTGTTCCCTTCCCAGCCTCTTCTCGAGACAGCCCGCCTCCCTTTCTAAGCGCCAGTTAACCAGCCTTTTCACTTGCCCAGCTCCTTCCTTCACCCAGACTCTTCTCACTTCCTGGAACATTCCTCCTGCCTCCTTTTCCTGCCTAACCCTCTCTCAGCCTTCAGATCTCAGTTCACACATAACTTCCGCAGGGCAACCCCCCAACCCCAACTCAGTTTGGTTCCCATATTATACACGCTTACACTAGCCTGCACTTGTCCTGCATAGCTCTGATCATATTCGTTAATTGTTAAGTGATTTACTTAAATTAAACAGTGGACTCCAGCGGGGTAAGGATCATACTTCTTGTTCACCTTGGGACTCCTGGTGGTATCACAGAACCAGACACATAGTAGGTACTTGAGACAATTTCACTGAATTGTGAGGGTGCCTGTGGGAAGATAGAGAAAAAAGCTTGGATGGGCCCCATGGCAACCCCATCCGACAAGGCTCAGTCTGCCCCAGGCGCCTGCCCCCTCCCTCCACAGCCCCACCCCGGTACTCCATCACATCCCACTGTGGCCCCCACCATCAAGGATGGAAACTATGTCCGTTTACCTGGCTCCCAGTGCCAAGCACAGCGCCTGTACGTATTTACCAAATAAATTAAAAATTCTGCCCAATTTTGTGATGTTTTTGTGCTGGTGCAACATTCCAGCCTGGCTCAATTAAATGAAAATTTCCTGGAATTAAATGGGAATTCCAGTGGTCAGAACTTGGAGTTTTCACTGCCAAGGAGCCGGGTTCGATCCCTGAGCGGGGAACTAGGATCCCACAAGCCACCTGGCGTGGCCAAAAAAAAAAAAGAACATTTCCTTCTCAACCCTCCCACTAAGTGGGACCAAAACAGTCAAATCTTTTTTTCTTTCCTTTCTCCCTTCTCCTTCTCCTTCTCCTTTTTCTATTTGCCGTGATGACCCTCAGAAACTGACATGTGCAGGACGTTGTCAGTTCATTCAAAGGAAGCAGCGAGAGAGACACAGAAAATGAGGAAAGGTTAGGGAGGCATTGACAATATATTAAGCTGTGAGAATAGACCTTCTCTGATACCCCGCTTTAAATTTTTTTTTTAATTGAGGTATAGTCGATTTATGTACTCCCCCTTTTTTTAAAGAAATGGTTGTTGGGCCTTGACCCTGAAACCGCCTCCCCCCACCCCCCAACCCCTGCCTTAGAAAGAACAGAGGGGACTAGTCACTGCTGCCCTCTTGTGGTCAGTAGGACACCAGGGGAGTATTGAGTAACTCTAAGGTCAGCTCCTGTCCAGCAGTGGGAGGTGAGAAGCAACATTTGGTCCCCCAAGCAGTGACCTTTGATGGCTCCCTTCTGCCTACAGCGGAGTAAGTGGACATTCCTGAGCTGGGCACACAGGCTTTCAAAGCCTACCGGCCTCTCCAACCTCATCACCCCCTTCTGGTCCAGCCTCCAAGGAACCATGGGGCTGGCTCCAAAGCAAGACATCAGGAAGGAAGAAGTGAGGCTTATTTTCCTAGAGAGGGGAAAAAAATGTTTTGACCATCAGGAGTATCACTGAACCGCTAAAAGTACATGAAATGATCTGTAAGCCTCATGAAGCATAAGTTATTCATTCATAAGTTATTCATTCCTGCAGGATTTCTTGAGCACTCTGTGTCAGGCCCTGTGCTGAGTCTGAGGACCTGCTTGTGAACATGACAGACAAGTCCCTGGCCTCGGGAAGCTTCACTTCAGTGGGAAAACAGAGCGAAAAAGTAGAAATGTGATTCCAGGTAGTGATAGGGCCGTAAAGAAAGTGAAGAGGGACAAGGGGTAGGGGGTGATGGAGAGGGCCCTTTACATAGGTGGGCGGGAAAGTCTCTCTGAGGAAGCGAGATTCTGTGACACGAGGAAAAAGTGAATATTTTCATCAAGGCTGGCAACAAAACACAGAAAATCTGGGAGGTTCATTTCAGGAACAGACCTGCTGTCATCACGCCAAGGAATCTCTCTTCCAACTCGCTCAAGAGTACTGTCTTTGTGGTAGTTCCCTGGCAGTCCAGTGGTTAGGACTCCACGCTTCCACTGCAGGGGGCACGGGCTCGATCCTGGTCGGGGAACTAAGATCCTGCATGCCGTGCTGTGCAGCCAAAAAAGGAAAAAAAAAGAAGAAAAAAAAAAAAGAGCACTGTCTTCAAACACGTATGCATCCTTCCTGCCTCTGTGCCTTCACACGTGCTGTTCCCCTTGCCAGCCTGTCCACCTCCACCTGTTTCCTTTTCTTTTGAACTCTTCTCCATTATGGTTTATTACAGGATATCAAATATATTTCCCTATGCTATACAGTAGGTCCTTGTTGTTTCCACCTGTTTTCTATCCTTTAAAATCTTTCTACTTCAAAGTATTGATACTTCCAAGCTTTTCTCATCCCCTTGGTTCCTGGACAAAGGACCCAATTCATCACCACTTTGTTTATGGCTCATCGGGACACGTGATGCTGACTCTGTGGGCCCCTCTCTCAAGACTAGGAGATGCTGGAAGGCAGGACTCAGGCCTCACGTGCATTACTGACACCGACCCCTCACCAGGGCTGGCACAAAGGTATTGTTCAATAAATGTTTGATTCAGTGGCCCTAAATGTATATGGGTTAAATCTATTGGTTTTACCCAATTAGAAATTAAACTGGAGAAAAACTTAGAACATAAGAACATCCATGCCTACATTCCACGCAAGCCATCAGAGTGATGACATATGTCATCACATGTCATGCAGCTTCTAGAAAGCAGTTCTTTATGAGAGAAACAGAGTGAAAAAAAGTAAAAAACAAACAAACAAAAAGCTATAAGGGCTTCCCTGGTGGCACAGTGGTTGAGAGTCCGCCTGCCGATGCAGGGGACATGGGTTCGTGCCCCAGTCCGGGAAGATCCCACATGCCACAGAGCGGCTGGGCCCGTGAGCCATGGCCGCTGAGCCTGAGCGTCCAGAGCCTGTGCTCCGCAACGGGAGAGGCCACAGCAGTGAGAGGCCCGCGTACCGGAAAAAAAAAAAAAAGTAAATAACATCTTAGTATCGTTAGGAAAATGGTCAAAACCCAGTCAGCCCTAGGATGGAAACCAGGCTCTGCTGCTTCCTAGCTGTGTCATGTGGGGCAATTTCCTTAACCTCTCTGGGATTCATTTCTTCATCTGTTAAACAGGAATAATAGCAGTCTATACCTCAGAGTCGCTCTGAGAGTTAAATAACATGTGTAAACTGCTTAGCACTGTTCCTAGCGTATAAGTGCTAATGGTGGTAGACAGAAATGGTTGGTCTATTGTGCAGGAGAAGGGTGTAGTAAAAGCAGCAGGCTGACCACAAGTCAAGAGACTTGGTGCTGGAGCTCTTCCATTAGCCCTTCCACCTCGATCTTGGGGAACACACATGTCCTTTCTGGGTTTGGTCTGCTCCACCTGGCACCTGAAAGTACCTAAGGAGCTGTCATGAAGAGAGGGGTAGAGGCTGAGCAGCTAAGTTCCCACCCTCATTTGAACCAATATTAAATACCAAGGTTACTGGGATTCCCTGGCGGTCCAGTGGTTAGGACTCTGTGCTTTTGCTGCTGAGAACGTGGGTTCAATCCCTGGTCAGGGAACTAAGATCCTGCAAGCCAGATGGTGTGGCCAAAAAAACCCCAAATACCAAGGCTACTTTATCAATTAAGCACCACAGGCACTGTACCCAGGTCCTTCTAGCTTTCAAGTGCCTACAGTTGGGAGCCGAAGAAAATTTCAACTCCAAAATAAGGAGATTAGGGCGTCCCTGGTGGCCCACTGGTTAAGAATCCACCTGCTAATGCAGGGGACACGGGTTCGAGCCCTGGTCCGGGAAGATCTCATGTGCCTCGGAGCAACTAAGCCCATGCACCACAACTACTGAGTCTGTGATCTAGAGCCCAAGAGCCACAACTACTGAAGCCCACGCACTTAGAGCCTGTGCTCCGCAACAAGAGAAGCCACCGCAGTGAGAAGCCCACGCACTGCAAGGAAGCCTAGCCCCTGCTCGCTGCAACTAAAAAAGCCCACACACAGCAGTGCAGACCCAACGCAGCCAAAAATAAATAAATAAATAAATTTAAAAAAACAAAATAAGGAGATTAAATTGTATAATTGAAATAAATGTTGTAGTAAATGTCTACAAATGTAATATGTCAGGTAGTCAAGTGCAGTTCTGTTCGACATATATAGTTACATATATGAACTATATTAAATGCGGGAGTTGGAGTTTTTTAATATTTGAAATTAGGTGTGGTAGGGTGGCTGTACAAAAATGTGCATAAAGCTTACAAAGGTCTTTAAAAGACTGTGAGATTCCCCTTGAAAAGTAATGTTCTACATCCAAAATAATTTAATCTTTGAAAACCACTGAACACACCAAACCGTACTGAACTACATGATCTCTAGGGCACCTTTCCAGAGTTGGTAGATCATGAGAGGCTGGATTGAAATGTGCTTAGAGAGGTTATTTGCCCTTGACAAGTTATAAGGCCTGAGGATGGGCGCGGGGCCGAGGGTGATGTCAGGATCCTGAGGCCCAAGAGGCCTGTGGAGCGATGACTCCCCACCCGCCTGTGAGGCTGAGCTGCTGGGGGCAGGTGGAGCCAGGCAGACATGGTCTGAACGTCTCCTTCATAGGGAACTTAGCAGATGTTCATCTCAAGATGTGCCCTGCAGCTGAGTAATTCCCTGAGGTGTGGCCTGTCCTCCTTAGCTAAGTTCACGACAGGGCACACTCCAGAATTCCCCCAGACTCACTGCTGGCGCCAACTCCCCATCATTTCCTGAGGAGCCAAGTGTTAGGAGGCTGAGGCTCAGATGTGAAAGTAGGATAGAGATGGGGTGGTTAACAACATGGTCCTAAAAAGGACCAGCCTAGTGGGTCTTAAAGGCTGAAGTTGTCCAACCTTCCTCCTGGGTCCAGTATGCTCCCCCTATGGGTGGGGTTGGAACTGCAGACAATCCCTGTAATTCCGGTCAGTCACAGTGTGCACAGAGGGGTGGCTAGAGGTTCCAGCTGGCAGCGGGGAGGGGACAGCCCAGCTGGCTGCTGGGAGCCTGAGAGAGCTGGAACGCAGGCACTAGGTCTGGATATGAGAATCAGGGTGTGTTTTCTGGCCCAAGGACAGACCCTCCGTGTTTGGGAATAGGGACCTCCACAAGGCTGAGGGTTTTCTCACACCTACACTGGACTCCCTTTGTGTTTGTGCAGCATTCAAAGCACAGGACGTGAACTTGCACAGATATGGGTAAGTCATGTCTCCTGAGCCTCAGTTTATAAGATTCAAGTGAAACACTTAATATGAAAGCACTTCCCAGACAAGGGCTTACAGCTTCACTGGCTGTAGTGATGACCTAGTACCTCCCACTGCCCGGGGCACTATCCGTGCACACATTTTAAGGACAAGTCTCTTTTACCACATAAAGGTTTTTATTGAACTCAAATTCAGGGGCTCCAAAGCCTGAGGAAGACAAGGGAGGCTGGGGTTTGCACTCAGAAGCCAGGCCAAGCTTCGGGGCCCCACTCCCCGCCCCGCCTACCCTCACCCCTTCCTGACTCAACGAGGGTCTCAGTAGCTACCAATCTAAGCTACCCACTCTAATTAAGTAACCCAAACCCCCTCCCCCCACCCCCACCTAGCACTTTGCCAAGCCAGGCTTCCACCAAGGGGCATGCTGCTGCTGAGGCCAGCTCTCTGCTGACCTCTTTCTGGATCTCTCCCAGAGCCTCCGGCTGCCAGCTTGGCCTCCCTCCAACCCCTCTTCATAGCCCATTTCCCATAAGTCTCCGTGTCATGTCGCTTCCTCCATTCCGGCCCCCTCTCCTCCTAGAACCCTCGACTCCTCCCTCCTCCAGCGTTTCCCCTATTCTCTCTCAAGGTTTCTCTAGCTCCCTGTCCCCTTCTCTTCTGCCCACCACCTCCCCACCCCGACGGGTCAGCGCCGGTCAGCGCCGGCCGGCCGCGTGGGTCCGCTGGTGGCGGATGAGGTCGGAGCTCTGAGAGAAGGCCTTTCCACAGTCATCGCACTTGTAGGGCCGCTCCCCGCTGTGGACCCGGTGATGCTGCAGCAGCGTGGAGGAGCGGCAGAAGCCCTTGCCACACACGGCGCACCTGTAGGGCCGCTCGCCCGTGTGGGAGCGCTGGTGCTGAATCAGCGTGGAGGAGCGATTGAAGGTCTTGCCGCAGTCGGGGCAGCTGTAGGTGCGACCCGGCAGGTGGGTACGGGCGTGGATGGCCAGCACCGAGCTCTGGCCAAAGCGCTTGCCGCACTCAGGGCACTTGAAGGGCTTCTCGCGGGCATGGCTGCGGGCGTGGGGGATAAGCGCCGAGCGCTGGGAGAAGCTCTTGCCACAGATGCCACAGCTGAAGGGCCTCTGCCCGGTGTGCACCCTCTGGTGACTACGCAGGGATGAGTTCTGGCTGTAGCACTTGCCACACTCGGGGCAGCTGTAGGGCCGCTCATGGCTGTGGGTGCGCTGGTGCCGCAGGAGGTAGGAGCTGTCGCCGAAGGCCTTGCCGCAGTGTGGGCACTTGTAGGGCTTCTGACCAGAGTGCGTGCGCTGGTGGCGAAGCAGGTAAGAGCTGTCAGCGAAGGCCTTGCCGCAACGGGGACACTTGTAGGGCCGCTCGCCCGTGTGCGTGCGCTGGTGTTTGATGAGGTCAGAGCTCTGGGAGAAGGCCTTGCTACAGACCTCACATTTATAGGGTTTTTCACCTGTGTGGATGCGCTGGTGCTGGATCAGGGTGGAGCCCCGCCCAAAACTCTTCCCACAGATGCCGCAGATGTTAGGCCTCGGGCCCTGCCCACCCCTGGCCCGGCCACCCCGTCGGCCTGGACCACGAAGGGTCCCCGTCAGGCCCAGGGGATTCTGGAGCATCTCAAACTGGGGTGTAGCCAGCAGGGCCCCTGTGGGCATCTCAAAAGGGGGCCCTAGGGGCAGGCCCCCAGTGGGTTGCTCCCCAAACCCCTGGGTGAAAGAGTCCAAAGGGTGGACTCCCAAGGGGATGCTCAAGGGATTCTTTTCCTCAGGATTCAGAAGAATCTCTGCACCTTCCTGGAATTTGGAACTTTGAGCTTCAAATTCAGGGCTCTGGGTTTTGAACTCAGGATTCTGGGGTTCAAATCCAGGGTTCTGCGGTTCATACCCCGGGCTCTGGGATTCATACCTGGAGCTCTGAGATTCATATCCAGGGCTCCGGGGTTCATACCCAGGGCTCCGGGGTTCATATCCAGGGCTCTTGGGTTCATATCCAGGGCTTTGGGGCTCATACCTAGGGCTTTGGGGTTCAAACTCAGGGCTCTGAGAATCTGATTCAGGGCTTCTGGGTGCAAACTCAGGGCTTGGGGGTACAAAACCAGGGCTTCGGGACTCAAAACCTGGACTCTCAGGCTCAAACCTGGGGCTTTGGGGTTCAAACTCTGGGCTTTGTAGCCCAAACCCAGGGCTCTGGGGTTCAAGCCCAAAAGGTATCTCTTCCACCTCATAGTCCCCAGTGCCTTCTTGCTGAGAAATTTCCTCTTCCTCATTCTCACTCATGTTGCCTGCAGGATCAGAGAATTACAGAAAACCCAGATTGTGTGGGGCCTGGAAGGTCACTGGGTCCCACCATTAGTTGCCACAAACCTTTCCCTCCTCCTCAAGCAGGGTCGCTGGCCCTCGGGCAAGTGCTGAAATTCCCACCTCCCCCTCAGCAAACCCAGGACACCGGGTCCTCGCCCCCGCCCCCTCCAAGTCCCAGGTGTCCAAGCCCCCGGCTCTCTTCCCCTCCTACCCACTACAACCCCCTCTCCCGCTCCCAGTCACGCTCCTCGGAGGGGCGCTCCCTCCCTCACCTTTGAGAGACCCTTCGGGGCTCCCCATTTCGTCAGGACTTTGCACATCCCGGGGCTCGAGGCCCCACGGCGACGCCTCCCGTTCCATCCCCGCCGGCTCCCAGTGCGGCGGCAGTGGCGATGGCGGACGATCCTGCGACCCGGTCTGAGTGCCCCGAGACCCGGGCCCTCGCCGCCCGCCCGCTTAGCGCCACCCAGGGGACCCGGCTGTCCAGCCCCGGCCCCTGAGGCCGGACGTCTTGACCCTGGGCCTCTCCGGCCCGCTGGGCCCCTCCCCTATCCGCGGCCCCGCCCCCACCCACAAGGTCTCGGCTTGCCCTGGGGTCCTCACAGGCCCCCACACGTCGTGACCTCGGAGATGAAAGACTTCACGACTCCCCTTGCCGCCCCCGGATACCGCTCCCCGCCCGGGACCCCGACGTCTGGCCTCCCAGCCCCCGGGTGGGCTGCGGCTGGCCGTCCCCCTCCCTCCGCACAGGAAGTGTCCGTCCGCGGCCAGTTTCCCCCGCTGGCTAGCGCCGCGGCCTCTCTAGGAGCGACTGGAGGTGGAAACTCGTTGGCATTAACCCTGGGCTGGATGGCCCCGGCGTCGAGGTAGGCGAGGACTGGGCGCCCTGGAGCCGGCGGGAGAAGCTGGGACAGTTTGTATGCCTATGTCCTAGGTCCTGTCCTCCCGGGGGCCTATACGTCCGTCTCCCGGCCCTGCGTCCGTCAGTGCCTGTCGCCAAGGGCGAGGCAACAAGCGAGACCAAGGTCAGCGAGAAGGAGCGACGCTTCCCGGTGCCAGCGGGGGCGGTGTCTAGCTCCCCTCCCCTCCCGGGCCTTGGGGTCAGCTCTGGCCGCGCCTCGGGACCCCACCCCGCCCCTTAGGCTCATCGAGCCTCCTGAGTCTCGAACCCCCCACCTCGAACTCCACTCCCCCACACCGGCGCGCCCACCCCCAGTCCTCCTGGCCCCCTCCGCTCGCTGTTTCTCCTAATCTCACCCTTCCCCCTTCTGGGCGGGCTAGGATCGTTGCCAAGGAAACAGGACTACCTCCAGTTTCCAGAGGCACCGCCCCTCCCTCCCAGGGAACTCACCGATTGGTCGGTGCAGCGCGTGCTTTCACCGTCCCGCCTCCTCCCACTACACCAACTGCTAGGCGTTAATGGTCGCCAGGGAACGCGAGGCACCTTTCTGATTGGTTGCAGGGTGCGCAGGCCGGTTCCACCTCTTCTGTGCTTCAGAAGTGCTAGCGGGAGGAGTGGGAGGGACGTCCCTGGCGTCTCCCTTCTTGTCGAGCCTGTGCTTTCAGACATTTTCCCGCCCTCGTTTACCCTTCATTAGGTTTTATCTTTCTGAAGAATGAAAGACAAGGCATCTGAGGAAGACACCCTTGAATCCCCAGTCTCTTCTCTCACTCTCTTTCCCAGCACTTTCCTTCTTCCCACAGGTTCCAGGTGCCGAAGTGGCCAGTCGGGGGGGATCCTGCCGCAGAAAGAAGGTTGTTTCCTCTTCTGTTACCCTGCCTCTCCCCTCCACCTTCCCCAAAGACTGAGTTTAACTCAATCCCTTGGAGCCTTTGTCCCTGGTTCCTGGATTTTCTCAGGAGTGGAAGTGGATAGGAGAGAACCACTCTCCAGTCCTGTCTGACTTGGATAGAGGCTTGTAGAGGAAGGGAACCTGAGAAACACTGCCCTAGGTGCAGCTTTGAATCAAAGGAAAAGTGACCCTGGAAAGACAATTTAATAGGATCCAGTTCTTGTCCTTCTACTACCCTTGCTGCTGAAACTAGTTGGTAGTGTTCTTTCTTTTTTTTTCCCGGTACGCGGGCCTCTTACTGTTGTGGCCTCTCCCGTTGCGGAGCACAGGCTCCGGACGCGCAGGCCCAGCGACCATGGCTCACGGGTCCCGCCGCTCCGCGGCATGTGTGATCCTCCCGGACCGGGGCACGAACCCGTGTCCCCTGCATCGGTAGGTGGACTCTCAACCACTGCGCCACCAGGGAAGCCCTGGTAGCGTTCTTGACAATTAATGAACCAAATTCTCTCTGTGGGAGTGATGCAGGAACCATAGATTGTGTTTTCTTGTTGCCTTACCAGACAAAGGAAAGGAGGAAACTACTTAGGAGGAAAGATGGCATCTTCCATTATCCTGAAAGGAGATGAGAACAAGAATTTGGAGAATTCCAAAGGAGAAAAGGCTGGAGAGACGCGATCTCAGTTCTCAGTAGAGGCTTACAGACAGAATCACAGATAGAGATACCTTCCTACAAATAAAGCAGGAGTCCTTTTCTGCCCTCCAGAGGATCAGCTTCCAGCTCCATGCCTCTCTCCCATCCCACTGTCTGTCCTAAAACCTTCATGAAGAATGGCTCACAGGGTCCAGCACTAGAGGGCCCACACGGGCAGAACACCCTACAAGTGCAGTGATTATGGGAAGAGCTGGACCTGGGCCACCTCCTGGTCATCCCCAAAGCACACAAATGAGAGACAAAAGTCTCCTTCATGAGACACTTTTCTCTGACCTCCTACCTGCTTACCCACCAGAAAATTCCCACAGGAGAGCAGCCGTCCCCTGCAAAGTATGTGGCGAGTCCTCCAGCCCCAGCTCTGACATGGTCCCTGCCTGCACTCTTCATAGCGTGGGCCACAAGCCCCACGAATAGCAGAAGTTCGGCCAGGGCTTCAGTCTGCTCTGGCACCAGTATTTCCATGTGGAAATTCAGTCTCACTCGTACCTGGCTGACTTCCAGGCAGCCTTCTCCAGCACCTATCCTCTCTATGCAATGGACCTTCGAGAGGCAGCCAGCCTCTGCCGGCCACATGCCCATAGCAGGGATAGGCTCTAAGCACAGGGAAGACTCTGATGAGGGTTCCAACTTGACCAAGTGCATGTCCTGAGTTGGGCAGCCACTTTGTCCACAGCATCATCCCTCAATGTGCAGCAGCACTGGGGCAGTGTGCAGCCACAGTTCATGGTCCAACCAACTTGGCCCACACCCAAGAGAGTCCTGACAAAGGTTCTGTGTGAGAGGGGCTTCTGTGTGATCTGCTTCCTCCCTGCATGCAAAGGACAAGCCCTCTAAGAGGGCTTCTGTCAGATGCTACAAGAGATGCCCAGGTATATTCAAGAAGCTTTGAGGTACCCAGAAAGAGACCAATCATGACACAGGCCCCTTTGGGAAGAACAAAGGAAATGGGAGTCTTTGTGTATGGCGAAGTCATCAGCTGGCCTGACACATTTGGAACAGGCCCTGACACCAACCCCTACTCTTGTAACGCTAAGAGCAGCTAGAAAATAACATTTTTACGTTCAGAGCAGTGGTTCTCTCAGACTTCAGCAGCCATAAGATTCCATTGCTGGAGAGACAATAGACTAGGGACAGGGCCCAGGGAGCTAGCTGCATTTTGAAGAGATAACTGCATGTGATTCTGTGGCAGAAAGGCCTTACTTTGAAAAATATTGGCCTAGAGCAGGTTTTAGCTTCTGAGTCATAAACGTCTTTGCATGCACTGTTCCTAGAAAGATACACATAAACAAATATTCCCCCCAAATTTAGGGGTCTTTGGAGCTCAGATCAATACTTATCCTTTACATGGCTTGGACAAACTAGGAAGGGGCCATGTGGTCATGGCCTTGACCTCTCACTCTGGCCATGTGGATGGGGCTCATGTTTTCATTGATGCAGACAAGCATTTCTCCTGATGCACCAATGAAGCCCTAGGAAAACCCTCTTCCTGGCTTAAATTGCTTCAAGGGCTGAGCCTCAAAAACCTGTGGTAGTGGAGAGAAAAGGGAGCCTTACCTTTAGGGGGAGTATCCGTGCCAAGGAGTGAGGAGCCAAGAAGGGGGTGAGGCTGAGGCTTAAGCGTTCCATGATACTCAAATATTAAGTGGGGGGGAAATTGGGTCACGAGGGCAGGAAGCAGAGGAGTTGGTTCTGGTTTGGGGGCCCTACGCAAGTCTTGAAAACTTAAGCGCACTCAGAGAAAGTAGTAATTATACCTTTAATTGGCAAGCTCAGACAGGGTCCAGATCTGGCTTTGAGGCTGACCTGAGAAGTGGTATTGCAGGCTGAGTTTCCCCCAGGCAGTGCTGAGGGGCAGGGGAAGGATGGGTTGGACACTGGCTTCTCTAGGGGAATAAAAGCTGGTACAAAGGTAGCTACTACTGCCAAGGTGCCTCTCCTCACTTCCAAGGTGCCTCTCCTTAACTCCCACATTCCCCCTGTGACAGGTGGCATATGAGCCAATCCTCCTGGTGAAGTTTAGTCTAAGAGAGATCTTGGTGGGGTCAGATTGGAAGATTAGGTTGGAATCAAGTCAGTCCATCACTTTACCTTAAGTGTCTTTTCCCCAAGTTTTGTACCTCTTCCTATAGAAGTTTCTTTAGGTTGACAAATCTGGTTTCTTCCTAAGGCCAGACACAGGCTGAGTTCTCAGAAGGGAAGTGCACACAGGCCACCGAGGACATAAGTCTTTGCTACTTCTACTTGAGGGGAAGGGTCATCCTAACCAGAGGCAAGAAAGGGTCTGCACATGGCTGGCTGCTTCCATCACCTGGACAAGGCTGGACTCTGAGCACAAAGGAATGAGTGGTAGATGGATGATGGAGTCACAGGGTGATGGGGGAGGGATTCTGTGCAGAGCTTGGGAATATAGAATAGTACAGTTCCCTCTGGCCACTAACCCCAAATGTTCCAGGCCTTGTCCCCCTTTGCTGGTGATGGAGGTCCTGAAGAGAGTGAAGATGCGAGCTTTGCTTTTGTTGGCCCTGGAACTCTCATCTAAGGCTGCTTTCTCCCTTGCCTTGTTGGCTATGTGGCTGTTTTGTCACTCATCTTGTACCTGGGCTTCACTAACACTGGGCTGCTCTGTCCCTAGTATAGGTCAGTGCCTGGGTGTCATCTCAGAGAGGGGGGAGATGCTTCCAGAACCCTGGCTGAGACACTGACAAGGAACTCAGGAGTGGTATGGTAAAGACAGCAGGAAACAAAGAATCCTAGCATCTCACTCTGTGTGTGACCTTGGACAGGTTGCTCAGCTTTCCCCAGTCTCAGTGTCCCCAAATGCAAAAAGATGGAAAAGCTAAGATCTCTTCCAGTTCAAAAATGTGATGAGGCCCTCCTGGCTGGGCCTAGAATAGCAAAGCCTGAGCCATAGGGCTCTCCGAGGGAGGCCCAAGGAGTACTAGAGGGGTCTCTCAGGCCCCTGCCCTTCAAAAACAGGAAGTGCAGGTCAGCTGAGTGGTGCTGAGGTGGAGACACCACTCCATTTGGGGCAAAACATTCAGTCTTGACTGCCTCTTCCTGATGGGCTGTCCTCTCCAAGCAAGATGCTTCCTTCCATATGCAATTATGAGGGAGAAATGAGTTGATGGACAAGACAGTACTTTGTAAACCATAAAATGCAATACGAGCCAAGATCTAACATAAAGCCTCCTTTTACTTCTCTCCTGCCACCCTTTTACAAATATGCTCTCTACCTGAATCCCTGATTCAAGAACAATTGAATGCTGTAGACTACAGTTTGCAAACTCAAATGACTACAGGAACCCAACAGGTCATGGAAATGAGTAGCAAAATGCCAGATGGAGAGGGCCTGCTTTGCCAGAGATGTTGGCGAGCCATGATGAGTGCCAGCTGACACTGGTCAGGAGGTGACAAGGAGTGGCAGGCATGCTGAACTGGAGAGCCTGGTCTCCATCCAAAGGGGCAACTGCCCCTCAGCTCCCACCAATTGTGGTTTTGTGGGAGCTCAGGTGGAGTTGCCAAATCTTCGGATTTTTCAGGAGAGGCCAGAAACCTGGTTTTCTGTGTGAAATATCCTGATTTTTAAATCTTAACCAATAACTCATAACATTTAAAAATGCTGGCTGGGCTAAAAAAAAAAAAAAATTAAAGGCTGCTACAGACCACATTCAGTACCCAGCCATCAGTTTTTAACTTCTGCAGTAAAGTCAGTGGGTAAAACAAAGTTCTCCACCTCAATCCTCTTAGAAACAGCCTTTTCTTCCCCACAGTGAAAGTCTAGTGGGGGTTCTAACCTCAGCCCTAACTCAGCAAAGGGGGCTTCTAGAGTCTGGGACAGTAGGGAACAAGGTATCAGCAGATGAAGCTCGTGAGGGCCTAAGATGAAACAGTCCTCCTCCCCCAGGTCCAGCTCTGGCTGGGAATTCTGTGGCCTCTCCGGGGCTGCCAGAGTTTCAGGCCCCTGAGGCCACCCTGGGCCTCAAACAATGTCTAGATCTTCACTCTTTGCCTTGTCACTGTTGAGGCCATCACCCACACTCCTGGAATATCTCTGGGTAGTGCTGGAAGCCCACGGGTGGGTCCAGGTCCCCTCGGCCAGAGGCCAGGGGTACCGGCAACCCACTGGCACCCCGGCCCCTGCGCCGCCCCGCCCCGGGCCGATGGACCCACTGGTGCTTGGCCATGGCTGACTTCTGGCCGAAGCACCTGCCGCATTGTGGGCAGGCGTAGGGGCGCTCGCCACTGTGGGTGCGCCGGTGGGCTGCCATCTCGGAGCTCTGCCGGAAGCAGCGCCCGCAATCTGGGCATGGATAGGGCTTCTCGCCCGTGTGGGTGCGCACGTGGCGCCGGAGGTCTGAGGCGTGGGCGAAGGCGCGGCCACAGTCGGGGCACGGGAAGGGGGTCTCGCCGCTATGGACCCGCTGGTGCTGGTACAGGGCGGAGCTCTGGCTGAAGCAGCGGCCGCAGTCAGCACAGCTGTAGGGCTTCTCGCCCGTGTGGACCCGGAGGTGGGTGGTGAGGGCGGAGCGCTGGGTGAAGGCCCGGCCACAGTCCGGGCAGCGGTGGGGCCGCTCCCCTCGGTGGATGGCCCGGTGCTTGCTCAGAGAGGAGGCCTGGCTGAAGCCCTTGCCACAGTCAGGGCAACTGAAGGGCTTTTCGCCCGTGTGCGTGTACAGATGCTCCACCAGGGTGGAGCGCCAAGCGAAACTCTTCCCGCACATGTAGCAACCGTGCCTCTGGTCTGCCCTGGGGACCGGGGGATGGGCACAGAGTGGTGGGCGACCCCGGCGAGGCACCTTCGATGGCTGCTCCCAACCATAAGAAAACCCAGCAGAAAAGGGTTTGAGAGCCGTCAGCCCGGGAGGCTGAGCGTCCACAGAAAGGATCTTCCCCAGTGCCTCGGTCCCTTCTCTTTGTCCTTTCTCTTCCTTGTCTCTGGAACCTGCTAGGAGATAAGGGGAGAGCTCAGACCCTGGCTTATCCTGGTCCCTGATTCCCACAGCCCACATGGGGACAGAGAAGCCTCTTAGATACAAGCACCTTCTGGACCCACAGCTGCCTCTGGGCCTCAGCTTGGTACAGGCAGGGAAGCTAGGAGTGACACATTTTCCTCAGCTGCACAGGATGGTAAGAAAAGCTGCAGAGACAGAGAGAGAGGGAAGGAACAGAGGCACAGTACATTCTACCTCAGGGCTGGGGAAATGAAGGTCAGAGGGATAACAATTTAGCTTGATCACGGAGGATGAGTGGATGGTAAGGATGCAGCACAAAGAGAGGCATGAAGGTGACTGGCATTGACAAGTTCAGAGGGGCTGGGCACTGTGTAACAGGTGGACAGGATAAGTGGAGGAAGAAAGCCGTGCAAGCCAAGAGAAAGGAGGCTGCTACAAAAATACAACAAAAAGGAAGTAAACTAAAACAGAGGAGGTGGCAGAGGAGCTAGAGAGCAGGCAAACAGCAGACGAGGTGACGCGGAGCTCCAAGGAGCTTAGAGACCAACTAGATGTGAGGGGCTCAGATACCGCGGAGCTGGGAGTGGAGAGGCAGGTATGCCTGGGTCACACTCACAGCCCCTTTCTAGGCTGAATCCAGAGCTAGGCAGGGACCAGGCATAACAACCTTAGCTGGGAAAGCAATTCAGGGAGGAAACTGATGAGCAGGTAAGGAGTTGGCAGAGGGTAGCAGGATGGGTCAGACCCAGAGGAAGTCCCCACGGGACAAAGTACCCACTACTTCACCTGTGTCTGCTTCTCTAAGACACTCTCCCGTCTCAGGATCCCGGGCATCTGGACCCCACAGTTCGGCCTCTTCCTCCACCCAGGAGATGAGGGCTGGCTTGGTGCCTCGGAAGCCTGGGGGAGAAGAACGCAAAGCCCACGCTGCGGGGGAAGCCGCCGCCCAGGGTCGCGACTTTCTGGGGCCTCCCACTCCATGTGCAGGACCCAGAGGTTGGGCGGGGTGGACGGGGTTGTGGGCGCAGGCGAGCAGGTGGAGCCTCACCGAGCGCGCCCAGGTGGCCGTAGGTCTCCCGCATCACGTCCCGGTACAGGGCCCTCTGCGCGGGCCGCAGACACCCCCACTCCTCCGGGGAGAAGTACACGGCCACGTCCGCGAAGCTCAGGGGCTCGGGTGTCCCCCACTGGCGCCCGGCCCCGTTAGGTTCCCGCGCGGGGAGCGGAGCCGGGGGCGGCGCCATCGTAAGTGCCACCCCGGCGGCGGGCCAGCGCCAACCCTACCCGCCGGGGTCCGCGGAGCCTCCGCGATCCAGAACGCTCCGTGGCCCGGCCCGAGGGTCGGGGCGCCGTCGTGAGGCCGGGAGACCAGGGACGGCCCCTCGAGGGCCCACGGGGAAGGCTGAACACTAAGAGCGCGTGGCTGAAGGTGCACCGAGAACCAGAACTGGAAGATGCCTTCCTAAGAGATGGCGGCAACGCGGCCCCGCGAACTTCGCTCCCGCGCCATCGTGCCCAGATGACGCCGCCCCGGTGTCTCCAGGTGGCTTTGTCTTCGAGCCCTCAGCCAACATGGCTGCGGCGGCTACAGGCGCCCGAGGAGGCGCTGCCACCAGCCCGGAGGCGGCGTTCCCCAGAGCTTGGCGCCCGGCCCCGGAGGCGCGGCGGCCCGGCTTCCCCGCCGGGTCCCCGCGCCCGTCGCGCTGGAGGCGCAGCCGCGGCCCCGCCCAGGTTTGGAACAGCGACCTCCAGTCCAGACCCCAGGCCGCTCCACGCTGTTAATTCAGACGTTCAATTTCGTCGCTGGCCATCACTGGGTGACAGCAGGCTTCCCCCAATGTTGAGGGTAAAAAAAAAATGGAGCGGGTAAAAGAAACTTCTCTACTGGAAGCTTGATAAGCCTGAAATTATGGGAGCTTCTGTTTCAGGAGATCGTGGGGGCGACTGGGGAAGAGTAGGGTGAGGTCTGAGAAAGGTCGGAAGGACCCTCTTTCTGTAAGCTTACGCTCCCCCGACATGCCCTACAGGACGTCTCCCGAACATCTCTTTACCTCTAGCTCAAGCTTGGCTCCTGAGCTCCTGATCACAGAGCCACCTGCCACCTTGCCCCGGCATGGATGGCCCACAAGCACCTCGTGGCTCAAACTGAACTCATCCCTTTCTTCCCATAACCTGCCCCTCCTGGGGTCTTTGTCTTAGCAAATGGCACCAACTCTCTCCAACATTTCTACCTCCAAACCCTCTCTCTCACCGGACACATTTATTGACTGTCTAGTCTGTGCTTCCCACAAGCCTTCATAAATACCCTGCCCTAAGAAGCCTTGATATTTTTCCTTTGGCCACTTAAATCAGTCACAGCATTTCACACACTTCATGGACATGCACTTCACATCTTCAGCAGCTCTGGTGTCTGCTCTGGAGCTCTTGTCTGTTTGCCTCCTTCCAAAGGCCCCCCTGAGGCTTCCACCTGACATCCTGTACCCAGTGGCTGCTTCTCCCTAGGGGAGCTGGGCAAGTAAAGAGTTGATCTCAGCAGGAGGGAAGGGGAAGACTTAAAACTTGGGAGGGGTCAGCCTGGCCAAGGAGAGAGGCTTGTTGCAGGGTGGTCCGTGGAGCGTAAGGACTAAGGGTGCAGAGTTGCCCAGGGGCTCAACCCCAGCAAGTTCTCTTAGCCTCTCAAGCCCCCTGAAGGACACAAAAGAAATTAGAAAATTTCCATTAAGAGTAATGGCTTTTTGTCACCTGTCAGTGCCCATCCCTATCACACACTGGAAGAGCCCTGGGTAGTGCTGAAAGCTCGCAGGGGGGTCTGGACTCTCCTGGAGAAGAACCCTGGGCAGAGTCTGCACTCCTGGGTCAGACCCTGAGGACCATGGTACCAAGCTGGTGGGTCTATTAGTGGCCTCTGGCTGAAGCACCTCCCACTGTGGGGACAGTAGTAGGCCTGCTTGCCTGTGTGAGTCACAAGTAGCATGAGAGGTACTGCACTAGCTGCAAGTAAAGGGTCCCTCTCCAGAGTGCACTGCGCCGGGACTTCCCTGGAGGTCCAGTGGTTGGGTCTCTGTGCTTCCACTGCAGGGGGTACAGGTTCGATCCCTGGTTGGGGAACTAGGATCCTGCAAGCTGCATGGTGTGGTCAAAGAAAACAACACAAAACAGAGCGCACTGGGCCAAGTTGAAGGTAAAGGTAAAGCATGACTGCACTTGGTGTGGGGATGAGGGTGTGGTGTGAGTGCCAGGTGTTGAAGCTGGGCACAGACTGAGGGCCTGGGAAAGTCCTGACTACAGGGAGCCTTGGCCACAGGCTCCAAGGCCACGTCAGTGTCTCTGACCCCAGAGCCTCACGACAACTCCCAGATAGACTTCTGCTCACCCCTTCCAAACGTATCATTTTTCTGAGCTGGGAAACATAGCAGATTCAAAACTTACCATTTTTCCTGTTAACTCTCCAAGGCCTACGTATGTTCAGATAATAGAATCAACCTTCACAATGACAGAAGCATTCAGATGGGTACCCAGCCCTGGAAGCCCCCTTCTAGACTGTATTGGCCAGTTGAGGGCTCCCAAGTCAGGGACATTCCCACCCACTCCAGGGCTAACCAGAAGAGATACTCTCAACCAGAAGGGCAGCTGTTATAGGAACCAGGGACCTGGAAGACAGATGAACTGTCTCCATCCTAAACTTGAATTCACACACTGCCACTAACCTACGGTCTGGATGATTCATACAGTGTGACCTAATCATGTGACCACTTGGATGCCTCAAAGCCAATTAAGTGAGAAAGAGAAGGTCAAGATTGCAATCTCCAGTGGGTGTCATAAATTCAGGTCAGTGAAAATTAGTAATGCCAGCAGTAAAGAACATATAGATGGTGTTTCTTGCTCAACAAACGTTTTCCCTTACAGTGGACACTGGGACATCACCTCCACTTCCCATCTTTCTGGCTTTCTCTCAGGCTTCCTCCTCCAGAGGATCCTGAGCACCTGTACCCCACAGCTGGGTCTCCTGCTCCACCCATTTGATGAGGGCTGGTTTGGGGTCTGGCAAAACTGGGGAAGAACCCTAATCATCCAATAAACAGTTCTTAAGACTACCTACGCATGCATTTAATGAAAATGTATTGGGCATCTCATGTGTGCCAGGCATTGTTCTAGATGTTCCAGGTATTAGAGACATTGGTGAACCAAGATAAAGTACCTGCTCTAAGAGAGATACCAGGTAGGAGCTTTGCTGGCACAGGTGCAGAGAGGACCTTTGGGCAGATTGTACTCAGGGCTACAGAGATGGACACAGAGCTGCAGCTTAGAGGAGACTTCCAGCACAGGGCAGAAGAGCTCCAGGAGGAATTTCATTTCTTTTCTTTCTTTCTTTCTTTCTTCCTTTCTTCCTTCCTTCCTCCCTCTCTCTCTTTTCTTTCTTTCTAATTTTTATTAGAGTATAGTTGATTTCCAATGTTGTGTTAGTTTCAGGTGTACAGTGAATCAGTTACACATATACATATAACCACTCTTTTTTAGATTCTTCTCCCATATAGGCCATTACAGAGTATTAAGTAGAGTTCCCTGTGCTATATATACTAGGTCCTTATTAGTTATCTATTTTATATATAGTAGTGTATATATGTCAATCTCAGTTTCCCAATTTATCCCTCCCCCCCAAGGAATTTCTTGAAGATGGCATTTGAGAAGGGCATTGAAGGGTGTTAGAGTTGGAGGTCAGTGTATAACACAGCCGAATAGCAAGAACAAAGGCTCATTAAGCTAGAAGCATGTCCAAAGAACAAAGATTCTACTTAGCTGCAGTCAAGGAGATGGCTTGTCTGTAGGGAAAGATCTGGTTTGAGTCCGTGGAGGTTAGTGTGCCATGCGCCTTTAAGGCCGGTACAGGTTCTGAACTTTTTTTAGAAGTTTTTGCAGTGTTGAAATCTAACCGGAGAGGGTCACTTATGAATTTAGGCTGATCTGGCGAGGATGCCGGGAAACAGAGTCCCTCTCTGTTGGAGTCAGGCTCAGTGGATTCAGGCACCTGGCCCTGTTCGTCCCACCCACCCGCTTCCCTTTTCAGAGATCCGGGACACTGGATCTCACCGAGCACGGTCAGGTTAAGGTATGCCACCGCAGACATCCCCACTCCTCGGGGAAGAAATACAGGGCCACCTTCACGAAGCCCGTGGCCCTCAGCCTTCTCCCAGCTCCTTCCCCCCCGGCCTTCACCGGCACCTGCGCAGGGAGCCCAGAGCAGGGCCGGGGACGGAGTCTTGGGCTCACCCCCATATCCCCGGGTTGGGACGCTGGTGATTCGGCCTGCGGTGCTGGGCGGGCGTGGGTCCCTCCGGGCCCAGACGACCGGAAGTAGCTTTGGTTGGGGCCACTCTAGGATGGCGGGAAACGGCTCGTTACGCGAACTCGTTGGTCCCAGGGCTGGGAAATGAAGAAGCCCTCAGAAGAGATGGTGGCACTCTACCGTCCTTCTACTTTAGCGAAAGGCATGTAACAGCTTCAGTGTCGGCCTGGCGTTGATGATCTGGTATACTCCCCCCTCGAGTTGTCTTCTCTTACTGTTCCGCTAGTGGCTTTGCAAGGGCCTGTTGCCCGTAGTTAAGATGGCCGCAGCCGCTTCGGCGCCCGCGCTCAGGTCGGGTGGGTGAAAGGTGAGGCGCGGGTGCAGGCGCGGGTGCAGGCGCGGGTGAGGGAGGGCTGGCGGCGGCGAGGGGTTTGGGAGACGGGGACGCTGGGCTAGGAGTGGAGGGGCTGTCCGGCCAAATGTCCTCTTCCCAATCCCCGCAAGAAGGCCCACTCAGTGACCCGGTCATTAAAATATATTTTTTTATTATTGGCAAACTAATTCATTTCTCAGGTTTTTGGGTTTTGTTTTTTCATTTACAAGGTACATAAGAATATTCAGTGAATGTCCTCTCCCCCAGCCCCCCACCATTCCTCTAATAGTTTCTTAAATATCCCTACAGTGATTGTGCCTTATAGAGATAGTCTGTTTGTCTATAGTACTTCCACACATTTACTAGCTCTTACTGAGGACACCGGGCCGAATGCCTCTCAGTCCCTTAGAGTTCAGTCATTTTATAGAAGGGAACTGAAACCCAGTTAGGACCCAAGGTCAGGAGGCCATTAGTGACTCAGGGTTTTCAGACTCCTAATGCGAGCCTTTCCACCGCCTCCTGGCGCTGCCTCCTCCAGGCTACCGGAAAAGTAACATGAATGCTTCAAATTTACTGGCCCCTGCTGACATTGTGAAACAAACTGGATTCTCGTTATTGTCATTATTGTTGTATAAAAAGTTAGACGAGGGACTTCCCTGGTGGTGCAGTGCTTAAGAATCCGCCTGCCAATGCAGGGGACATGGGTTCAATCCCTGGTCCAGGAAGATCCCACATGCCGCGGAGCAAATAAGCCCGTGCGCCACAACTACTGAGCCTGCGCTCTAGAGCCCACGAGCCACAACTTCTGAGCCCACGTGCCACAACTACTGAAGCCCGGGTTCCTGGAGCCTGTGCTCTGCAACAAGAGAAGCCACGACAATGAGAAGCCCGCGTACCGCAACGAAGTGTAGCTCCAGCTTGCCGCAACTAGAGAAAACCCACGCACAGCAACGAAGACCCAACGCAGCCAAAACTAAATAAAAATTTAAAAATAAACATTTTAAAAACAAAAAGGTTAGGGACTTCCCTCATGGCCCAGTGGTTAAGACTTCACCTTCCAATTCAGGGGGCACAGGTTCGAGCCCTGGTTGGGGAAGTTCCACATGCTGTTGGGCGTGGCCAAAATAAAATGTTAAAAAAAAGAAAAAAGTTAGATGAGTTACTGGATGACAGGACTCATTTGCTTTCATGCTCCATCTGAATATGCTTCCATTTCCAAGCTCCCCTAACAGAACAGTGGCCGACTATGCAAGAGCTGCAGTTGGTTCTGTGATGTGACTAAGACATTAATAATATTAGCTTATCTTGATCGATCACTTACTGCATGCCAAACTCTGTTCTAAGTGCTTTTGCCTGTTAACTCAACCCTCACAACACTTCAGAGATAGGTACCCTTCTGGATCAGGAAGCTGAGGCGCAGAGGAATGACCTTGCCCCAGGCCACACAGCTAGTGAGGGTTCTGACTCCAGAACACATGCCATGATGTCTCCAATTATTGAAGGCACAATGTCAGCAACCAGAGACAGGTGGGATTTTAGGCCAGGTATGCAGTTGTAATGTGGGGTAGGGCAAGAAGCAGGGACGTAGGAAGTCAGAAGAACTGCTTTTGGTCACCTATGCAATTCCATACTGTTGTATTAAATGTAAAGAGAAAAAATTAAAATGATGTGCTCTAAGCATTAAAAGGATTGTGTTTAGGGGTCAAGTCACGGGGAAAAAAATATATCATTCGAGTGTTTGGGAGGTATGTGAAATTGCCCTGCAGGAGGGTGACAGGCTTCACAAAAGGCACCCTGTAGCAGCTCTTGCTCAGGCCATTGCTGATTTAGGCCTGGGGTCTCCTACCTGGTCTCTGGGCATCCATCCCTTTGCCTTTCCCATCCATCCGGCACTGCAGCCTGGTGTAGTGAAAAGATCAAGAGCATCAGCTGAGAAATCGGGAGCTTTAGGTTCCAGGCTTGCCTCTGCCACTAACTCAACTGTGTGGTCTAAGCCAGGCCCTTCCCCTCTCCGGGCCTCAGCCTTTCTCAGGGTGTATTCTGTGGAACAGTATTCCCATGAGATAGGAACAAGTGTTCTTCCCCGTGCCCCAGAGAGTCCCCTCCCACCCTCGGTTTCCCAAACCCTGCTTCAAACATTGGACCAGACAGCTCCAAGAGCTCCCCGCCAGCTCCAAGATGCCACAGTCCACCCTGTCATCACCTCCAGGTCCACCCCAGGAACTGCTCCTCCATCCTCCTCACTCAGCCAGAAACCTTATCACGGTCCTGGTGCCCCTCTAATGACCCAGCCCCCATGTGCAGCCCTGGACAGGCCCTGTCCCTTCATCTTCCAGTGTTTACCTCCAGCCCTTCAACTACTCTCCATTTCCACTCTATCGCCCCCCTGCAGTCCACTCTCAGAGCAGTCAGAGTGAGTTTTTAAAATGCAAATCGGATTACCTTGACCCTTGACACTCTGCTTAAAACCCCCTAGTGGTTTAATCCCTAAAGTAGTCAAATTCACAAAGAAAGTAGAATGGTGGTTGCCAGGGGCTGGGGGAAGGGGGAATAGAGCATTATTGTTTAAGGGGTACGAAGTTTCTGTTGGGGAAGATGAAAAAGTTCTGGAGAGGGATAGGGGTGATGGTTGCCCAACATCGTGAATGTTGAGCAATGTTGGGCAATGTTAATGCCACTAAACTGAACACTTAAAAATATTTAAAATGGTAAATTTTGTTACATATATTTTACCACAAAACAAAAACAGAAATGATACAGTGGCTTCCCAGTATATTTAGAATCAGATCCAAACTTCACATCATGGCAAGCAAGAGCTCTGTGACCTGCCCCTTTCCCACTCCCCACACTCCTTCCCCTGCCTCCAAACTCATTTTCAGCACCTCACCCAAACTCATCCCTACCTCAGAACTTGGCACTTGCCGGCCCCTGTTTAGAAGCCCCTCTCTCCCACACCCTGTCCCCAGCAACCCCCTTATCCCAGCACCCACCCACCCCCGCCTCTGAAACCCTGCCCTCCCCCACTCCCACATCCTGTGACCCTACCCGGTTCCCCTTGGCTCCTTTTTTTTTTTTTTTTTTTTCTGACCACGCTGAGCGGCCCTTTGGTTCCTTCTCATCCTTTGGATCTCATCTCAAGCGTCTCCTCACCAAGGCCCGGCCTAGGTATCCCCCCCGCAACAGGCACTTCCAGTATGTCCTCTGTTTTAGTTCCTTTGTAGTGCTTGTTATTTGCAATTACAGTACCTTGTCTTATTTATGTACCGGCTTATCACTTGTCTCTCCCCACCCTACCCGAATGTAAAGTCCAAGAGGATGCCTATGTCTGTTTTCCTTGCTATACCTTGGCACTTAGAATAGTACCTAGTACATGGTAAATGCTTAGTAGATATTTTCTTGTTGTTTTTTGTTTGGTTCGTTGGTTTTTCTTTTCTTTTCTTTTTTTTTTTGGCTGCGTTGGGTCTTCGTTGCTGGGTGCAGGCTTTCTCTAGTTGCGGCGAGCAGGGGCTACTCTTCGTCGCAGAGCACAGGCTCTAGGCACACGGGCTTCAGTAGTTGCAGCATGTGGGTTCAGTAGGGGCGGTGCACGGGCTCTAGGGCACACGGGCTTCAGTAGTTGTGGCACACGGGCTTAGTTGCTCCACAGCATGTGGGATCTTCCTGAACCGGGATGGAACCCATGTCCCCTGCATTGGCAGGCAGATTCTTAACCACTGTGCCACCAGGGAAGTCCCTGTAGATATTTGTTAACTGGATAAACGAGAAAGAGCAGACAGCACTTGCCCTGTGCTGAGACAGCTCTGCTTGACACACTGTGCCTGGTTCTGCTCCCCCCTCCTCGGTGGCTCCTCCACTCTCCAGCTCCCCCTCCTCTTTGACTCGCCCCCTCCAGTACTGGTCACCCCTGGACCTTCACACCCTCCCACTCCTGATTGCCCCTTGTCCAGCGCCCAGGCTCCCTTGCTTACCTGTTCACAGCTCATGTTGTTCATTCACTGAGCCATGCAAATTCTATGGCAGAAGCCTCTCAGGAGTATCTTTCTTCCCAATTCCAAGGTCAGCAAACAAGAGCAACTGAAAGAAAGAGTCTTGCTTTCTAGCTTTGTCCCACTCCTGATCGCTTCTACCTGGGGACAAACGCCAAACAGATCTCTCATGTGCAGGCTCTTCCCACGGAACACACTCCACACTGTTTGACAAAGACATCATTTTTTTTTTAAGAATATTTATTTTTTTTAATATTTATTTATTGGCTTCATTAGGTCTTAGTTGCGGCACGTGGGCTCTTCCTTGTGGTGCACAGGCTCTCTAGTTGTGGTGCATGGGCTTAGCTGCCCCGCAGCTTGCAGGATCTTAGTTCCCTGGCCAAGGATCAAACCGGCGTCCCCTGCATTGCAAGATGGATTCTTAACCACTGGACCACCAGGGAAGTCCCGGCAAAGACATCTGATGGGACCTGTCAAACAGCCTTGCTACTGCTCGGGGATTTTCTATGGCTCCTCAGTGCCTACAGGGTGAACTCCAAGGTCCCCGCTGGGATCCTTGGTCCTCCCAGATTGGTCCCACTTCTCCGGCTGCATCTGTCATCCATTATTCTTTACTTTCAATCTTTATGTTTCAATCAAGTGGAACTGCCAACCATTCCCTATACATGCCCATCCTGGTTGAAATCTTTCTCATCCTTCAAGGCTAGTTTGAACCACCTCCTCCAGAAAACCTTCCTCGGTCTCCTCTTGGTCCTCCTCACATATTATTTTGTGTTGTATTTGAATAATAACAATAACCGATGTTTATTAAACACTAATATTCAAGGCACCATTCTGTGTTATCTCATTTAATCGTTATGTCAGTCTTATGAGGTAGGTGCTATTATTATCCAGGTTTTATAGATGAAGAAACTAAGGCAGGGAGAGGTAACTTGGAGCAAGAAGTCATTTGCCCACGACTGCAGAGCTATAAAGCAATTGAGTCAGGATCTGAACCCAGACAGTCTGACTCCAGAACCCATGTCCTTAACCTTTACTCCATGCTGTGTCCCTCTTTTATCCTTTTTAGGAAATAAGGCTCCTTCGCTGCTTCCTCTGCCTAAAAATCTCACTACATACCAATTCCTCTTAATGCTATGGGAAGCACAACCACCTCCTTCTCCAAGCTACACTTCCTGGCATATCACCAACCAGGATGGGTTAAGTGGTGCCTCTGGACTTCCTCCATCACAGCCCAAATCACTGTTTTGAACATTGGACTTGAGTCAGTGTCCCTGGCGCCCTGCACAAAACCCGTCTTCAGACGGTGTTTGCTGAATAAAGGAAATTAGCCTTCCTCATCTTGGGATTCCCTCATCACCTGGCAGTCTCTCCAACAGAAGCCACTCAATATATGGTCACTGAATGTTGACTGCCAAAGGTCTCTGGCCTTGGCGGGGCTCTCATTTTCCTGCTGAGACTCCCCCAGACAGGTGAGACTGGCTCCTTCACTTCACCCTCACCTGAGCCCCTGACCCCTGTTCTGCCCAGATCTGACTGCTCATAGGAAGTGGTAGATATGTGTGGGCACAGTGCCAGTTTCCAGCTTTCCTGCTTTGTAGCGGTGAAACTTTGATCCTCAGTTTACTCATCTGTGAAACACAGCTGTTGCTATCCATCCCTGCCTCCTTAGCAGACTTCTTTTCATGGTCTGAAGTGTAAAATATCGACAAGCATTTTCAATTGTGTTTCAACAAACGTTTATTGCACATTTACTGTGTCATACATATTGTTACAATTTCAGTCTTCACACTAACTCTTTGAGGTAGATATTATTATTATTTTTTGTGGTACGCGGGCCTCTCACTGCTGTGGCCTCTCCCGTTGCAGAGCACAGGCTCCGGACGCGCAGGCTCAGCGGCCATGGCTCACGGGCCCAGCCGCTCCGCGGCATGTGGGATCTTCCCGGACCGGGGCACGAACCCATGTCCCCTGCATCGGGGCACGAACCCATGTCCCCTGCATCGGCAGGCGGACTCTCAACCACTGCACCACCAGGGAAGCCCGAGGTAGATATTATTGATCCTCATTTTACAGATGAAGGAGCTGAGGCTCAGGGAAAGCATGTGACTTAACAGCTACGCCTTGGGGGCAAGTTGCAGAGACTAGGTCTGCACCCGGTATTTCTGTATTCTTTCCACCCACTCCACTGCCTGAGCCTCCTGTTGGTGTCAGTTACCCGCGACTAGACCATGCCCTACATCTGAGGCCTCCTCCTCGGCCTTAGTCCCCCAGAGCATTTACCTCTGCTGCAGATAAGCAGCGGGGATTTTTTTTGGAGACAGTGTTTGCACATGATCTTGGCTGCACCTGCTACTGAGATAACACTTTGAGAAAAATCCAGCATGTCACTCTCTTCATTTTTTAAGAAAGACTAGGGAGAGGAGGTGTCAAGTTTAATCTCTGAATCTTTACAGGCACTTTTATTTTTACAGGTTTGGAAACTAGAGGGATCCTTGAGGGAAAACCAAGGGATGAATTTTGGGTCCCAAATTCCTGACTCAGGAGCCTCCCTCAGGGCCCAGTTAGTCCTTAGCGCTGAGGTCAGGCTCAAGCCCAGCCAGGGGGAGCCGCTCACCCGCACTCTTTAAAGATGTCCGGGTAGTGCCGGAACAACACCGGCGGGTCCCGGTCACCTCGGACTGGGGCCCGAGGCACAGCCCGGATTCCGGGCCTCCGGCCCCGCCGGCCCCCAGAGCAGGAGCGGTGGATCCACTGGTGCGCTTCCACGGCAAACTTCCTCTTGAAGCGCATGCCACACTCGGGGCAGGGGAAGGGCCGCTCACCCGAATGCATGCGCCGGTGGCTGACCAGCAGCGAGGGATAGGTGAAGCGGCGGCCGCAGTCTGCACACACGTGGCGCCGCTGGCTGGTCTGAGCATCTACACTGGGCACCAGGGCCGGGGGCTGCGCACCTGCACTCTGGTCACAGGCAGCTTTGCTGGGTGGCTCTGCTCTTGCCGAGGTTTTGCTAATGGTTGAGTCAAGGTTGTTTTTAACCAGCTCTTCAGGCCTCTCCTTCCTAGGAGTCTTTTCGGATCCTTTGGCTCCTGGCCCTGTCTTGGGTTCCTCTTCCTTTTTGTTTGGGGCATCTCCTAGGAAACAGGAATCAAGTTACATTTTAAAACACATTCGCTTATATCGTTTCAGGTTATAGGATGCTTTTACTTAAGGAAGTGCCAGAAAAGTACTGCCCAGTGATTGACACACAGGCTCTAAAGGATGGTAAACAGGGGTCAAATCTCTTAAGAGTGACTTATCTGGGCCTTGCTTCCTCATGTGTCAAACGGGAATCATAATGGTTTCTTTAGTTCACAAGTTTGTTGGGAGGATTAAATGAGTAAAAGCATCTTAAGTACTTAGTAAATGCTCAGTAAGCAATAGCAGTACTTCCCTGGTGGCGCAGTGGTTAAGAATCCGCCTGCCAATGCATGGGACACGGGTTCCATCCCTGGTCAGGGAAGATCCCACATGCCGGAGCAACTAAGCCTGTGCGCTACAACTACCAAGCCTGCGCTCTAGAGCCTGCGCGCCGCAACTACTGAGCCCGTGTGCTACAACTACTGAGCCCACGTGCCCCAGCTACTGAAGCCCGCACACCTAGAGCCCCTGCTCCGCAACAAGAGAAGCCACAGCGATGAGAAGCCCACACACCGCAAGGAAAAGTAGCCCCCCGCTTGCTGCAAATAGAGGAAGCCCGCGCGCAGCAATTAAAACCCAATGCAGCCTAAATAAATAAATAAGCAGTAGCTATTATTATGGTGGTTTCTCATTTTTTTGCAGGGTTAAGACATTTACAGAGGAGTAAAGATATTTGCTCAAGATCACTCTGCTGAGGGATGGTGAAAGAAGAAGAGCCAAGTTGTCAATTACTGGCCAATTACTGCTTTGCCTTGTTTGAGAATGTGAAAGGCAGACCTGAAGCTGCTTTCATTCTTAGGGGATTTTAGTTGTCCCTGAAAAGGGGAGAATGAACAGCGCTTCTCCCAGAGAGAGTCTCAGACTTGGGCTCCTGATTATCTTACTCTGGTCTCAACTTGACTACTGTACCAAATTCTGAAAAATTTGTATCAGGTCTGCCTCTTTTCCTTCTCCCGTATCCAACATCTGTTGACTCTTTCATTCCTTTAGGGATGCTGGAGGTGGCGATCTGAAAGAAAACACTGCTAGACAGGAAGCCCTGGAATACTGGGGTTGGGGGAAACTTGGGACCATCCCTCACCTCTCAGAGCTCCTCCCAGGCTTTCCCCCTCCTCAGGATCCTGGGCGGCGGGGCTCCAAGCCTCACTCTCCTGTTCCATCCAAGAGATGAGGGCTGGTTTGGGGCCTGGGAATCCTGGGAGAGAACAGGGATCACAGTGCTGGCCTGAGAGGCTGCCCTGGGAAGATGGCATCCCCCTGTCAGGGTGAGGTCACCTCCTCAGAATTTAGGATCAACCTGGACAGGGTCTGCAGTGCTCCTGCCTGAAGCAAGCGGATGCGAGATGGAAGGACTCTCGAGAGGGTACCTTAAGCGCTGGGGATGGGAGGTGGCTGGTGTCGTTGGTGGAATAGTGCGGGATTAGGCCTCACAATCCTCCGGGTCCTCATGTCATCTCCCCTGTGAACCCCAGTGAAGGAGCAGGCGAACTCTGACCCGGAGCCTCACCGAGCGCGTCCAGGTGGCCGTAGGTCTCCCGCATCACGTCCCGGTACAGGGCCCTCTGCGCGGGCCGCAGACACCCCCACTCCTCCGGGGAGAAGTACACGGCCACATCCGCGAAGCTCATGGCCGCAGGCTTCTTGCAACTAGGCCCGGTCTCCCCCGGTCTCAGCACCAGGAGCGGGGCCGGGGGCGGCGCCATGTGGCCTCCAGCCCAGAGCAGCGGCCGCCTGCTCCCCGCGCCTGGCCTCAGCTCTCGTCGTCCACAGGAAGGGCTCCCGAGCCCGGGGCCCCGCCCAGTCTTGGCCTCCGAACTCAGCCGAAGGGAACCGAAGTAGCAGGGTTGGCTGTTTGGGATTCGGGATTCTGATGGGGACAAATAAACACCCTCGGTGTTTAGTCACTTCCTGGCAGCTTGGACACACACACCCGGGTTAAGGGATCCGTAAGGTGCCTTCAGAAAATATGGCGACATCCAGGCTTCAGTTGTCACTGGCTGCTCTTAAGGGCGCCGTCCCTTGACCGTATCAAACATGGCGCTGGTCTGGCTTTTCATTGCCCAGTTGACCTTAAATACAATGGCCGTGCAGGTGAGTTTTAACGGGTGGGAGCTGAGGGGAGCTTTCCTGCCATCAAGAAAGATGGACGTGCCCGCGGCTTCCAGCACTCCCGCTGGCCGCGTTGCACGCCGGTGATTGGCCGCGACAGCAGGAAGCGGCTGTGCCGCGACGCGGGACTGGCGGGGCGTTTTCACGCGGAAGTCTCTGTAGGCGGGATCTGGAACCCAGCAACGATCTCGGCGTTTGTGGAGCTCGGGACTTTGAACTCGATGGTCTCCTTCTGCGCGTCCCGGCAGCGGGATCCGCAAGCCGGTCTCTGGCCCCTGCGGGAAGACGCACACACCTGGCCAAACCCTGGGGGCAGCCGAGGTAGAGATCAGGTACACGTTTACACTTGGGTGCACAGCTGCGGAGCCGACCCGACTCCTTGCATCGGCAGTTCCGCTCGCTCATTTTCTGGACTGGAGCCGCCGGCGAAGGAAGGTGCTTGGTGAGGCTGGAATTGGAATGGAGAAGTTTTAAATTACTTTTTAAGTTTTTCCAAAATAATTAACGTACGTGGTTTTTAAAAAAGTAATACAAAAGGTTTGTAATGAAAAAGGCAGCCTCCCTACCCATTCACCCTGTTCCCTAGAGGCAACTACTTTAAACTTTTTATTAACTTGAATTATATTGTACATACAGTAAAATGCACGGATCTTCAGTGTGAAATCCGTCGAGCTTTGACAAATGTATGCCATCACCCAAAACAAGATGTAGGACATTGGTATCACCCATGTTTCCTTTCCAATCAATACATACTTTTCTATTGTGATATATTGCATAAAATTTTAACCATTTTTAAGTTTTTAATTCAGTAGCATTAATTACATTCACAATGTTGTGCGACCATCACTAGTGTCATTTTTCAAAACATGATTTTCATCCTCACAAAAGAAAACCTGGAACCCGTTAAACAGTCCTTCCCCATTCCTTTCCTCCCCCCCCCCCAGCCCCCTCTCCACCCCTGGTAACTTCCAATCTACTTTTTCTCTTGGATTTTTTTTTTTTTTTTTTGCGGTACGCGGGTCTCTCACGGTTGTGGCCTCTCCCGTTGCGGAGCACAGGCTCCGGACGCGCAGGCCCAGCGGCCATGGCTCGTGGGCCCAGCCGCTCCGCGGCATGTGGGATCCTCCCAGACCGGGGCACGAACCCGTGTCCCCCTGCATCGGCAGGCGGAATCTCAACCACTGCGCCACCAGGGAAGCCCCCTTTTCTTAAAAATTGTGATAAAATGTACATAACATAAAAGTTATCATTTTAACCTCTTTTAAAAAATCATTTTAACCATTTTTAAGTTCAGTGGTATTAAGTACATTCACAGTGTTATGCAACCATCACCACCATCCACTCCAGAAATTTTTCATCTTCCTAAACTGATTCAATACACTTCACTCTTAGCCATTTCTTCTGGAGCTTTCATTTTACACTTTTTTTTAAAATTGCTTTTTCTTGGTATACTCATTTTAGACACTATGGGCACCCTGCTATGATACTTGATACTTAATTTCTAGCCCCATTCCCTTGACCTCTTTACAACATACTTAATGCAATAAATTATTTATTTATTTATGGCTGTATTGGGTCTTTGTTGCTGCATGCGGGCTTTCTCTAGTTGTGGTGAGCAGGTGCTACTCTTCATTGCGGTGCGTGGGCTTCTCATTGCAGTGGCTTCTCTTGTTGTGGAGCACGGGCTCTAGACTGCAGGCTCAGTAGTTGTGGCGCATGGGCTTAGTTGCTCCGCGGCATGTGGGAATCTTCCCAGACCAGGGCTCGAACCCGTGTTCCCTGCATTGGCAGGCAGATTCTTAACCACTGCGCCACCAGGAAAGCCCATTGCAATACATTATTGTAAATAGCATTTCCTATATATGCTATTATTATACTTCCTTTCTTGTCAACTGTTTGCTTTTCTTCAATTTTATAATTGTCTTTTCTCCTTGTGTTATCTGCTCTGCTTCTTTAAGTTGTTGCAAATTACCAAGGGGAGCATCAAATCTCAAATCCCCATTTTTTTCCCTGGGAAATCTCCCTCCTTGGGCCCTCAGCCCTCTCTCCAAAACAGACTGGGCCTCAGCTGTCATCCAGGGTCTTCCCTCCCTGCCCTTGGGTTGTATCCTCTGCTTCCTAGACTCAGTGTCTTCCTATTTTTGAGTTGAGAGGGGTCATCGCAATGGCTTGCATTGGACTGACTACAGGTGCTAGATGTTTTCACTCCCACCTTTGGAATATTTCTGCAGTCAGGCAGGATGCAGACTCTAGTTGCTAAGCGTGGGGCCGGTCACTGGAGATAACAGACGGATGAGATCTACCAGGTGTCTGTTGGCAGCAGCCCACAGTCTGGTCTTGGAACAATTCCTTGCTTGCCCTCCTGCCTGCCCTACATGCCGAATCTCCCCTTTGTGTTCAGAAATGTTCTTTGCTGATCATGCTAGTGCCTTTTCAGTCTTTATATTTTCTGGCCTTGTCCTTGCTGTTTTTCACCGGAAATACTTTCTGGCTTTAAGTGTGACTTCTGCTGATTTTGCCTCAACAATTATGTGCTTATTTTAAAACATTTTGAGTTCTGGAGGTAATTCACTGTGTGAACAGTGTAGAAATGGGAGTAAGGAAAAAAACAGATCCTCAGAAATAAGTATCCTTTTAAACAGGGAATCAGGGGCTTCCCTGGTGGTGCAGTGGTTAAGAATCCGCCTGCCAATGCAGGGCACACGGGTTTGAGCCCTGGTCCGGGAAGATCCCACATGCCGCGGAGCAACTAAGCTTGTGCACAACTACTGAGCCGCGTGCCTAGAGCCCGTGCTCTGCAACGAGAAGCCACCGCGATGATAAGCCTGCGCACTGCAATGAAGAGTAGCCCCTGCTCGCTGCAACGAGAAAGCCCGTGCACAGCAACAAAGACCCAATGCAGACAAAAATAAATAAATAAATAAATTAAAAAAACAAAACAAAACAGGGAATGAACTTTATGTAAAGAGAAGCTATAAAGCATTTCACTTGGACCAAAAAATAACTTCTGTTTATTCAGGTACTATGTTGTAAATCATTTCTCTTTGCACTAGGGATGGAGAAAACATAAGAAGATGGAGCTAAGTACACTTGGCTGTTAACCATCAGATTGCAACGTTCAAGACTAAAACTGTTTGCTCATAAGTGGTTGGTGTCATGTTTTTCCTGCCAATCATTATAAAAATACAAAAATGATGCTTTCAAATTGTTTTATTGCCCAACAAACTGTAAATGTTTGTTGAAGAATCTTGATCAGATAATTATGAGAAATTAGGAAACACGCAGGAGGTCATTATAGTTCATAAATTTTACTTGTCAGTTTACATCTGAATAATGTAATAATATAATATGCTTAAGGCCACACAGCTAGTGGGGACTGAGCTGAACCTGGAATCCAGGTCTACCAATTCAGGAGAGGCTATGTAGTGAAGTAAAAATAACCCTCAGTTCCCATTAATAATCATCTTTGGAACCCAGGTATTTGGAGAAGCAGTCTTTTGGTCAAGAGATATTTGAGCCACCTAGCACCACTCCTGACATAGACATGCTTAGTCCCCCCCCACCTCCTTGCTTTTATCCCTTCAAGAGTTTCCTGTTCTAAAGTAGGGCTAGCAAATCTAAATAGGTCAGAAAGACCTCTCAACTGTTGACACATACAAACATTACAGTAAAAATTAAGTCGGAAGATAACTATGCCTTGATTTCAACTCTAATCACAAGTAATATACTCCTTCTTTAAAAAAAAAAAAAATTCCCCAGCATCATATTTCCAGCTGCTGTGGCCCAAGAATACATCTTTACTCAAAAGATGCAAAATCCAGGAAACATGCAAATATCTGGGGAAAAAAAAGCACATTGCAATTACTAGTTCATAAAAATTTGGAGAAAAAACCCTTTAAGCTCGCTAAGTTTGATACCTTTGTGCACTATGTGCAGAGCAAGTGTGGGGCAGGAGAGTTCCTCACCTGAAGCCACTGTCCTCTTTACGGCCACCTGTAAGTCTTCAAGACCAAACAATGCCAACAGAGGCTTGACACCACATGTGTGTCCTTGCTAGCTACTTGACCTGCTCTGGGTAAAAGACAGAATCCTTGGATGAGCTTCCCCAGTGCGGACAGGCCCGAAGCGTGCCCTCTATTCCAGGGAGCACCAGCTCCTTTAATAGGCTCTTATATCTAGGGTACTCCGTCTCTGAGGAGCGGGAGAGATACAGTCCAGAAAGCAGAATGCACTAAGGGAGAAAATAATCCAGAAAGAAAAGCCAGTTAGGTGAATGGTTTTCAGTGAAGTAACCTCAAGTGGGACTTGGAAGAGGGACCAGGAGCCTCAGCCCAAGAACTGAACACTAGTCGCGGGTGGCTGAAGGTGCACCAGAACCAGAACTGGAACGTGCCTTCCTAAGACATGGTAGCAACGTGGCCCCAAGAGTGCTACCAGTCTCGATTTAGCTGTTCTGTTGAGCGCTTTGTGCAGATCAGGTGCAGGGAAACACGGAGGGGCTCTGGAGTGGGCAGTGTGTGCTGAAGCTCCGAGTGCGGGAGGAGGTTCTCCAAGGTCACAACCTGGGGTTTGAAGTGAAGGACCTTTCCCTCGTTTCTGCTCACAGCTGCAGAGATCTGGATCCTGGGCCTCTGGGCTCCACGCCTCCACCTCTCTTTCCACCTAAAAGATAAAATTGGGTTTGGGGCCTGAAAATCCTCACAAACACTGGGCTCGGCTGAGAACCCGAGAAGAGAACTGAGGGCGCTTGCTCGGTGCTCCACACTTCCAACCCATCGCCCCTGGGCGCATCAGTCCCCGCTTCCCACAGATTACTGGGTCCTGGCTGGGCCGCCGGACCTCACCGAGCGCGCCCAGGAAGCCATAGGTCTCCCGCGTCACGTCCCGGTTCAGGGCCTTCTGCGCGGGTCGCAGCCACCCCCACTCCTCCGGGGAGAAGTACACGGCCACATCCGACAAACCTCACGGCCCCTGGGCTGCTTTCCCTCGTCCGCCCGGTCCCGGCCTCCCCAGGCACATCCGCCACCGGGAACCGGACCGGGGGCGGCGCCATGGGAAACCCTTCTGTGCTTCGCAGAGAGGCTTCCGGAAAATGTGGAAACGCAATTACCTGTTTCCGGCCTTCCTTGGAAAACGTCCTGAAGGCCCACAGTCCTGCCCTTAACTAAGATGGTGCCCCTCCGGCCTCAACATCCCTCGCCTTTCTTATCTGCCCTTCCATGCCAAGGGGCAAATCGGAAGGGAGGTTGGACTCCACGGCGTAACCGTAGAGAGATAGCGTGCGTTGATTGGACAGCGCCGGTCGCTAGGGGAAGAAGGAAGGCTCTGATTGGTCTTTCCGGAGCGGTCTGTTTGAAAGGCCGAGAGTGAAGTAGCGGCAGATCCGAAGGTGGCTGGCGGTGCAGGATTTCTCTTGATCTGGCTTTTCTGGGTCGGCATCTAAGAGAGAGGTTCCAACGGAGTAAAGGTACTCATTTCTGCTACTCTCATGAGACCTCTTATGGGCAGGTCCGGGGCTTGGAGGTGAGTAAAAGCCCAAGGGCAAGACTGAGGCGGGTTCTGGAGGTAAGGGAGTGAGCTCTGGTACTCGGGCAGGGCTAGCCCGTGGGCTGTGGAAATGCGTTCCTACCCAGTATTTGATCTGGCCCGTGCTCCAAGGTCACAGATGTCTCCCCTTTTACAGACAATGAAACTGAGTGACGGGGCAGGTGACAGCTCACGGGGCAGCAGAGCCGGATTCAGAGTCATCTGGCTCCCGTTTCGGTTGAACTTAGGTTCAATTAAGTGCTTAGGGTAGCGCCTTGCACAAAGTACTCAATAAATAGGAGCTTATAGTTGTTACTGTAATTATAACACTATCTAGACCCTGCCTCAATCAGAAAACCTGTGTCAAATTACAGCTCATAAATGAATAGTAACACTGAGGAATGAGTCAGATCATCTCTTAAGATTTATTTCAATTCTGGATCAAGGTGGTGGAGTGGGAAGGTCCTGAGCTCACCTCCTTCCAGGACACACCAAAACTACAACTACATATAGAACAACTATCTCTGAGAACTGACCTGAAGACTAGCACAACAGATTTTCTACAACTAAGGATATAAGGAAAAGGCCACATCGAGAAAGGTAGGAAGGGCAGAGTCCTGGTCTAGTGAGAACCTCCCCCACTCCCGTGGGACAACCCACAAGCAGGAGGGATATCACAACCGCAAAGGTCCCCCCTGAGGAGCAAGGGGTCCATGTCCCACATCAGGCTCCCCAGCCTGGGAGACCTGCACCGGGAAGCCAAGCCCCCATAACATCTGGCTTTGAAAACCAGCAGGGCTTACATCTGGGAGAGCCCGAGGGCCGTGGGAAAGGGAAGACACTCAATTATTAAAGGACTCTCACAGAAACTCACTTGCTCCAAGTCCTAGCACAGAGGCAGCAGCTTGAAAAGCGCCCGGGTCATACAAGAAGGAGATTCATTGACTAATTTCAGGGCATGCACCGGAGGGGCAGGGATCTGGTGGAATTTTCTCTGGGGATGGAAGCACTGGCAGACGTCATTTGTTTTTACTTTCTTTCCACGTAGCTGGCCTGGTGCTGGTGAGCACTATTTCTATCACTCTCCATCAGCCTAGCTAACACCACGCGCCCTGCCCCTGCTTTCCCCTGAGGACCCAGGGGACCAACCTCACCCACCAGCACACCTGCAACATTTGCTGCCCAACCGCAACAGGAGGGCACATGCAGCCCACACAGGGGATACCCCTGGAGCACCTGGCTCTGTTGATCGGGGGAGATTGCACCACTGAGCCCACAGGACACCTCCTATGTAAGGCCACTCTTTCAAGACTGGGAGATGAAGCTGATTTACATAGAAATGAACACAGAGGGTTAGGCAAAATGAAGAAACTACAGAATATCTTCAAAGGGAAGAACAAGACAAAACCTCAGAAAAAGAACTAAACAAAGTGGAGACAAGCAGTTTATCAGATAAAGAATTCAAAGTAACTGTCATAAAAATGCGCATCGAACTCAGGAGAAAAGTGGATGAATCCGGAGAGGTAATCTGTGAGGAAATCATCAAAGGGCTAGAAGATCTGAAAAACGAAGATTTAAAACTTTTGAATTTATTAACTGAAATGAAAAATACACTCGTGGAAAGCAGCAGGAAATCAGAGAATGCAAAAAAACCAAAACAGACCAGTGATCTGGAAGACAAATGGAAGTTGCCCAATCAGAACAGCAAAAAGGGGGACTTCGCTGGTTAAGACTCTGTGCTCCCAATGTAGGGGGCCCAGGTTCAATCCCTGGTCAGGGAGCTAGATCCTGCATGCTGCAACTAAGACCCGGAGCAGCCAAATAAATAAATAAATATTAAAAAAAAAAAAAGGAATCCCCAAAAAACAAGAATAGGGTCCCCACCGCGGGTCCCAGCAGCTCCAGTGTGGGGGAGAGTGGCAGCAGCCAGACAGCCCAGCTTCGAGAAGGCTCTTGGCAGTCTGGCTGGCACACCAGGGAAGTCCCTATTTACTCTCTTTTAGATCCTTTTCCCATATAGGCCATTACAGAGTATTGAGTAGAGTTCCCTGTGCTATACAGTAGGTCCTTATTAGTTACCTATTTTATATATAATAGTATGTATATGTCCATCCCAATCTCCCAATTTATCCCTCCCCCCCAATCCCCCTGGTAACCATAAGTTTGTTTTCTACATCTGTGACTCTATTTCTGTTTTGTAAATAAGTTCATTTGTACCATTTTTTTAGATTCCATATATAAGCGCTATCATATGATATTTGTGTTTCTCTGTCTGATTTACTTCACTCAGTATGACAGTCTGTAGGTCCATCCATGTTGCTGCTGTAAATGCTTTTTTTTAAGAGGTGAAGTCATTTGCTGGTTGTTTATTTTTTGGTACAATCAGAAAGTAGTGGGATATTGAATATGGGAGGTTCTGATTGTCTTGGGTGTCAGCTTAACATTCCATAGATGGGGTAGCTTTTCTATCCTATAATACAAAGCATACTAAATGGCAATTGGAGTCAATTGTACATTTAATGTCTTGAACACTTTTTATATATTTATTTTATTTATTTTCCTTTTTTTTTTTATTGGCTGCGTTGGGTCTTAGTTGTGGCACACAGGATCTTTGTTGAGGCATGCAGGATCTTTCTCATTACAGCGTGCGGTCTACTTGGGCTTCTCTCTAGTTGTGGCATGTGGGTTTTCTCTCTCTAGTTGTGGAGGATGGGCTCCAGGGCACGTGGGCCCTGTAGTTTGCGGCACGCAAGCTCTCTAGTTGAGGCGCAAGAGCTCAGTAGTTGTGGCATGCGGGCTTATTTGCCCCATGGCATATGGGATCTTAGTTCCCCAACCAGGGATCGAACCCGCATCCCCTGCGTTAGAAGGCGGATTATTTACCACTGGACAACCAGAGAGGTCCCTTGAACACTTTAAATTACTTCTCTTCCCTTGTTGTTTTTGGTAGAATTGTTTCCTAAAGCAAACCACTCCTTGATCTTGGCTCTCCTGGTCAGAATTTTGTGCACTCTGTAACGTCGTTGGTCCCGGTAGTCCAGTTTTCCTAATAACTTTGTTAATGTGCTGTGAATGATTGAAAACTTGAGTATGTAGTGTATACGATATTAAATTGTGAATTTAGTGGGACTTAGGATGTAACAGCATATCAACATTTGAAGATATGGGTACTTGATATCCTGTTAAGGGAATTTGCCTCCAAATTTTAAGCTGGAAAGGCACTGGAATAACTGTTCAGAAAAGAATCATGGGGGACTTCCCTGGTGGTCCAGTGGGTAAGACTGCGCTCCCAATGCAGGGGGCCTGGGTTCGATTCCTGGTGGGGGAACTAGATCCTGCATACATGCTGCAACTAAGAAGTCCTCATGCCACAACTAAGAGTCCACATGCCTCAACTAAGCCCTGGCGCAGCCTAAGTAAATTAATTAATAAATTTAAAAAAAGAAAAGAATCATGGGAATTTCCTGGCTGTCCAGTCGGTTAGGACTCTGTCTTTCCACTGTAGGGGGCACAGGTTCGATCCCTGGCTGGGGAACTAAGATCCCACAAGCTGCGCAGTGCAGCCAAAAAAAAAAAAAAAAAAGAATCACAACTACATAATTTTTTAGGTTTTTGGTATGTATGTTAAGAATTGTGTACAGAGCTTCCCTGGTGGCGCAGTGGTTGAGAATCCGCCTGCCAGTGCAGGGGACACGGGTTTGATCCGTGGGCCGGGAAGATCCCACATGCCGTGGAGCAACTAAGCCCGTGCACCACAACTACTGAGCCTGTGCTCTAGAGCCCATGAGCCACAACTACTGAGCCCACGTGCCGCAACTACTGAAGCCTGTGTGCCTGGAGCCCGTGCTCCACAATGAGAGAAGCCTCCGCGGTGAGAAGCCCGTGCACTGCAACAAAGAGTAGCCCCCATTTGCCGCAACTAGAGAAAGCCCGCGCACAGCAACGAAGACCCAACACAGCCAAAAATAAATAAATTTATTTTAAAAAATGAATTGTGTACAAATAGAAATGCCTGTGTACTGATCCTCGAAACAACTAATAAAATCTCAATTATGAAAGAAAAGAAAAGAAAACAAAAATGAAGATAGTTTAAGGGGCCACTGAGAGGACATCACGCAGACTAACATTTGCATTGTAGGGTCCCACAAGCAGCCAAAAAATAAATAAAATAAATAAATTTTTTTTAAAAAGAAAGAAAATGCAAATTCACATGAATTTTTAAAAATTTATTTATTTAATTTATTTTTTGGCTGTGTTGGGTCTTCGCTGCTGCACGCGGCCTTTCTCTAGTTGTGGCGAGCAGGGGCTACTCTTCCTTGTGGTGCACGGGCTTCTCATTGCGGTGGCTTCTCTTGTCGCGGAGCACGGGCTCTAGGAGCGCAGGCTTCAGTAGTTGTGGCATGCGGGCTCAGTAGTTGTGGCTCACAGGCTCTAGAGTGTAAGCTCAGTAGTTGTGGTGCACGGGCTTAGTTGCTCCACGGCATGTGGGATCTTCCTGGACCAGGGCTCGAACCCATGTCCCCTGCATTGGCAGGTGGATTCTTAACCACTGCGCCACCAGGGAAGTCCCTGCATTTTATTTCATAAAATAACCAAATGCAAAAGAATGTATAGTCAAAAGTAAGTTTCACAAGTGTTGAACTCTTATACTACTGGTGGAGTGTCATTTGGTACAGTCACTCTGGAAAGCTGGCAGTATATACTAAAGCTGAAAATATGCCATACCCTATGACCTAGTAATTTCATTCCTAGGTGTATACCCAACAGAAATGAATACATATGTTTACTGAAAGACATGTGCTCACAGCAACATAAGTTGCAATAGCTCAAAACTGGAAACTATCCACAACAGTAGAATGAATAAACAAAGTGGGATATTCACTACATGGAATACCATTCAGGAATGAGAATGAATCATCTCCAACCACATGCATAATATGGATGAATCTTATAGGCAAATATTGAGCAAAAGATGCCAGACAAAATAGTATACATGATTCTATTCATATAAAGTATAAAAACAGGCAAAACTAATGCAAGCTGTTAAGAATCGGGATAGAGGGTTACCTTTTTTGTTTCTAGGGTGCTGATGAGATTCTGATTCCTGTTCTAGGTGCTGGTTACTCAGATGTGTTCAGTTTGTGAAAATTGAGCCATGCACTTGTGATATGTGAACTTATTTTTGTATTATGCTTCAATTTTTTACAAAAAGTCTCTCCTCTAGTCCCTTTCCCCTCCCTAGAGGCAATTTCTGTTACGAGTTTCTTATGTCCTTCCTGAGTTATTTTACTTTTTTTACTTGTTTTTTTGGCTGCGCGGCATGTGAGATCTTAGTTCCCCAAGCAGGGATCGAACCCACGCCCCCTGCATTGGAAGGCAGATTCTTAAGGCAGGTTCAGACTGGACCACCAGGGAAGTCCCCCAACTTCATTCTTTTTCATGTCCCAGCACCACCTGTTGAAAAGACTTTCTTTCCTTGCAGTGTCTGGCACCTTTGCTGCAAATCAGTTGATCATAAATACAAGGGTTTATTTCTGGAAGAACATTTTGTCTTATTTAATACATTTCTCTCATTTGGATCTCGAAGAATTAGAATCCCTGAAAACTCTAGTTACTTCCCTTCTCCCATGCCCAGCCACCCTGGTAGATGGCTGTAGGTACATTTGGAAAAGGGTAGGAAGAAGTTTTACAGTGTTTTGCCAATGTAACATGGTCCTTCATCAAGGGGACCCAGCCTTCCCTTATTCAAGGGGCTCTAGGTCTGGAACTGGCTCAAGTCTGAGAATTTGCTGCGGGTAGAGCCTTGTGTTTTTTGGCATACTCAGCAAGATGCGTAGCAACATGAGAGACCCATGGAGGAGCATCTCCTAACACTGACTTTATGGGGTTCTCGTACCAACCATAGATTTGCATGTATATAAAATGCTTAATGCCACGGTACACGGCACATCATAAAGGCTCAACAAAATAGCTAGAATACTATTGCAGTAGGCCAAAGAATAAACAGAGTGGATGTAGTGAATGTAGGCTACTGTTGTTTTAAAAAACTTAGCTGAAAATAGGAGATGGGGACGGAAGCCAGAGGGAAATTTCTTTGTTTTCAAAGACAGATTTTACCATGTTTATAGGTTGGCATGTATATGTTCCAGGCAAGAGAGGGACTCTGAAACCATAAAACTAAGAGAGAATAATAGACGGAGCAAAGTCCCTGAGAGGGCATAAGGAGATGAAATCCAGGCACACCTATACAGACAAGCTCTGCGTATGAGGGACTTCCCATGAGGTGGGGAAGCAAGTACGAGTGGTCACACTGGTAAATATGGAGTCACAGCAGGGAATGGAATGTTAAGGGAGTTCCTGTTTGACATCCTGTGTTTTCTTGGTGAAGGGGAAGGCAGTCACTGGTTCGGGGCTATAAAAGACATAAACAACGTTGAAGGTTCAGCTGAGGATGGAGTGGAAAGGCTGGCCCCTCTCAGCAGCACTGTGAATTTTTTTTTCTTCATAGCTCACATATAGGCATGAGGACAGATGGGAGATATACCCATATTGGGGCTGTGGATTAATTCTTTTGGTTGCAAGTAACAGAAACTCAACTTAAACTACCTGAAGCAGAAGGGAGAATTACTTGGAAGAATACTGGGATCTCCCACTGACTACAGTTAATTGTCAAAGGGATCCTGGGACTGAAGTGCATTAGGAAACCTAGGAACTTGTCTGTCATCTCGGCCCTCCACAGACCACATACTGGGACTTGCCTACCAACGGCTCCCAAGTTCATGAGTTACAATCCAGGCCCAAAGAAATTTCTAAAATTCCTAGGTAAGGAAGTAGTTGGGTCAGCCTGGTGATAGAGGTAGGGAAAAGAGGCAGTTCTGAAACAGGAGGCTAGGCAGAATTCTAATAGGTTTCTGCTAGGAAAGGGCAGGTTTCCATCAGAACTGTAAAAATGTCTACTTAGTCAAGGAACTGGATTTACATTTTATAAACAGTAATTCCGCACAGAACATAATCATTCATCAGACATTTTAATGAAACCCAATCTGGTATGACCCCTGCTTTTGGGGTAGCCCATCAATCCAAGGAGAAACAAACAGTTACAACGCAACTTGCTAAATACCAAAACAGGTAATTACAAATACCCTGTGCCCCAGCTACACCCCCCTGGGGCTGATACCAGGCGGACTGAGGGAAGAAGCAACAGGGGTAGGAGGATGACCCACACCAGCTATTGGAATATGCGATATGTCATGTTTAGAAATTCAGTTTGGTACAGCTACCCAAGGCAAAGTGGTAGGCCTTGTTTACTTAATTCAGTAAAGCTTTACTGCACACCTACTTAGGAATGGGTGCCACGGAGGCATGTCAAAATTAAAACACATTGCTGCTGCTGCTGCTGCTGTCTGGAGCTTTTATTAGGGAGGCAGGGCATGAACACAACTTGATGACTACAGACTCTTCCTGCTTTGTATTCAGTTACCTAACTCTTTAACCTCCTTGAATGGCCTCACTTCATTTCATGAAAAATGTTCACAGAGGACTCATTGGAAGGTTTTGTGCTAGTGTCCTGATTCTGATGAGACTTGGGGAGGAGTGAGACCCAGTTCTCAAGAATTTTCCAGCTACTGGCTGCCTGGAACTAATCCAAATCCACCAGATAAAGTACGACAAGCTGGTCCTGGTTCTACTTCTTGCTGCCTAGACCACAGCTCCCCTGTTTTTCCTTAAAATTAATCTTCTCCCAAAGCTCACTGCGCTTATGTCCCAGACCCATCTTGAACCAACTTTCCAAACACAGGATGCAGACGACTTACTTCACAGCATGTGGTTTTAGAACAAAAGAAAAAGCTTAGGTATTTAGGTGTCTGAAACCCAATAAATTCCTGGTACACTGCTACCACCCCCAAATCCAATGCAATCTAGAGCTGTTAAAACAAGTACAGACCAAGGAGGTACAGTGTATACTGTGATGCTGGCTTACTTTGTATGATCCTTTAAAAAGGACATTGAAAAACCAGCACCTGTTTGGGGAGAGATCATGTGTGGGACTTGAATACCTATCTTTAAGGAATGACTGACCAAATTAATGCTAATTAACCTGAAAACATGGGGGCAGAGTATTTGTGGTTAAGTTTTCTGAAGGGCTGCCATGTAGATCAAGTTTTAAACATATTCTGGGCAAGGCTTCCAGGGAAGAATGTTGTTCTTAAGGGCCTTCTAATTGTCAGAGCTGTCCCACAGTGAAATGACCTGCCTTGTGAGGTAGTGAGCTCCCTGTCAAGGGAGGTTTTAAAGGGTAGAAGACCACTTGGCAGGAATATCGTCAAAAGGGGGCTAAACCAGGTTTGTTTAAACCTGGCATGGAGGAAGAGGCAGAGGAGGAGAAGATCTTGCTCCCCATAAATGGGATCCTCCTGACTGCATGCAAGGGGACAGGTAATCCCTGCGTGCACAAACTAGAAAACACAAAGCCCGTAAATTAGATGGGGAGAACTTTTAGCCCAATATCCACACACAGAAACTCTTTTAGGATAGGGTGGGCTTGGAAAACTTTAACCAAATAATGTCACTTGTCCTACTGGGACTGTCTGTTCTAAACACACGTATTAAGGCAGCCAGCGTGGTAGAATAAAGTTCAGCTCTATGTAGCAAGAGACCTGGGTTTTAGTTCTGACTCTGCCCTGTATAACCGGGGGCTCCTTCCCTTTTCTGGGCCCCTCCGCAAAAAGAAATGAACTTACACAGTCCTTCCCATTCTAAAGGGCGTTGCCTTTCTGGCTAGGCACCCCTATAGCAGATCTAGGGCTACAGTTCTGGACCCCAGGGCTACACTTGTGGACGGCCAGAGACCACCTCTGGCGGAAGCAACGGCCACACTCGAGGCAGGGGAAGGGCTTCTCCCCGGTGTGCAGGAGCTGGTGTTGAGCCAGGTGGCTCCACTGGGCGAACCGCTTGGAGCACAGGTCGCAGGCATAGGGCCGCTCGCCCGAGTGGACGCGCCGGTGACTGGCCAGCAGTGAGGGGTAGGCGAAGCGGCGGCCACAGTCGTCACACGCGTGCAGTTTCTCCTCGGTGTGCGTGCTGCGGTGTATGGCGAGGGAACCACTCCGCCGGAAGGCACGTCCGCAGTCCGGGCAGGGATAGGGCTTCTCTCCCGTGTGCAAGAGCTGGTGCTGGAGCAGCGTGCTGCGCTGGGAGAAGCGGGCCTCGCAGTGCTCGCAGGCGTAGGGACGCTCTCCGGAGTGCACCCGCCGGTGACTGACCAGACGAGAGGAGGAGGAGAAGCGCCGCTCGCAGTCCGGGCACGGGTAGGGCTTCTCGCCCGTGTGGATGCGCTGGTGGATGACCAGGGCGGTGCGCTGGCGGAAGCGCCGGCTGCATTCCAGGCAGGTGTAGGGCTTCTCTCCGGTGTGTGTGCGCTGGTGGATGGCGAGCAGGGAGGGGTAGGCGAAGCGACGCCCGCAGCTGGGGCACTGGTGGGGTTTTTCACCCGTGTGTGTGGTCCGGTGATTGGCCAAGGACCTGCTCCTCCGGAAACAGCGGCCACAGTCAGGACAGTGGTAGGGCTTCTCGCCTGTGTGGATAACCTGGTGCTGGGAGAGGTTCTTGCGCTGGGAGAACCGCTTGCCACACTGGTCACAAACGTAGGGACACTCCCCAGAGTGTGCCCGCCGGTGACTGACCAGCAGGGACGGGTAGGAAAAGCGGCGCCCACAGTCTGGGCAAGGGTAAGGCTTTTTCAGATTCTGGGCACACTTGTGGCTCTGCAGGGCCGGGTGATCGGGAAAGGTACAACCACAGTCAGGGCAGATGGGACCTCCGGATGTTTGCCTGGGGATCAGGCGGGGTTTGCTGGGCCGGCGGCCTCGCTTCCCCTTTCGGGGTGCCTCCTTAGGCGGGAATACTTCCTTCTCTTCATTCTTCTTTCTGGTTCTGGTTTCTACAGGAACACAAAGGAGAAATTAATTTAACAAACACTGGGCTCCTACTCTTTCCTATTATAGTGTTACAGGTTATAAAACAGACTCGGCCCGTCTTCAAGGAATGTTAGTGACAAAGACAACCAACCAAGTGTGACATACGGCTATGGAAATATGGAGGGTATTACAGGAGCCCCTAATCCAGCTTGGAGAAATCAGGGAAGGTTTCTTGGAGGAGGTTAAGCTGACTTTAAAAAGGTTTTGGGGGCTTCCCTCGTGGCGCAGTGGTTAAGAATCCTCCTGCCAATGCAGGGGACACAGATTCGAGTCCTGCACCGGGAAGACCCCACATGCTGCGGAGCAACTAAGCCCGTGCGCCACAACTACTGAGCCTGCGTTCTAGAGCCCATGAGCCTCAACTACTGAAGCCCGCACGTCTACAGCCCCAGCTCTGCAACAAGAGAAGCCACTGCAATGAGAAGCCCATGCACTGCAAGGAAGAGTAGCCCCGCTCGCCACAACCAGAGAAAGCCTGCGTGCAGCAAAAGACCCAACTCAGCCAAAAATAAATAAATAAATTAATTAATTAAAAAAAAAAGTTTTGGGGACTTCCCTGGAGGTCAGCGCTTCCACTGCAGGGGGTATGGGTTCTATCCCTGGTCCAGGAACTAAGATCCTGCATGCCGCATAACGTGGCCAAAAATAAACAAATGAATAAAATAAAAAAATAAAATTTTTTTTCAGTTTTTGAAGAGGTAAGTATGAGGCAGGAAGTGGAAACAAATGAGGTATGATTTGGCATTGACTAGGTCATAAGGCCCTTTAAGCCAATGCTTCTCAAATTTTATTGTGATCCGAATCATTTGGAGGGTTTAATGAAACAGATTGCTGGGCCCTACCCCCAGTTTTAGATTCAACATGTCTAGGATGGGGTCCAGGAATTTGCATTTTCTAATACATTCCCGACTGCTGCTGCTGCTGCTGCTGGTCTGACGACCACACTGTGAGAACCAAACCTAAACGTACATCCAAATCAACTGAGGCTATTAAAATATGTATATGTTCATAGATATCCATAAGAGTAAATGAGTCGTTCTGGGATGGGGTCCAGGAATCTGTATTTTCACCAAGTTCCCCAAGTGTCTTAGATATAACTGACAGCCATTTGACAACCTGCCTTGGCAAAAACTGAAAGGCTTTTTTTTTGTTTTTTTTTTTCTGGTACGTGGGCCTCTCACTGTTCTGGCCTCTCCCGTTGCAGAGCACAGGCTCCGGACGCGCAGGCTCAGCAGCCATGGCTCACGGGCCTAGCCGCTCCGCGGCATGTGGGATCTTCCCGGACCAGGGCACGAACCCGTGTCCCCTGCATTGGCAGGCGGACTCTCAACCACTGTGCCACCAGGGAAGCCAAGCTGAAAGGTTTTAAGCAAGGAAATATCATGTCCGATATGAATCTTAGAAAGATAGCCCTGCTCTTAGAGAATCTGGCACAGAAACTCCAGCCCAGACAGTTGCATCTGCCCCTGTAGGTGGATCTGGGGGGCCCTTCTACCTGAATGGCCTTAATCAGAGCCTTGCTTGATCCTGAGGAGACGTGCAGATTCCTGCACTGATCGGGGTCATTCTGCCAGAAGGGCAAACAGAGGCCCCTGCACCCCAGGCCACTGTTCCCCATAAGATCCCTTCAACCAAAACCTGGAAAAGTCAGAGGTATAGGCTCTCTCAGTCAGAGCCCAATTCAAAGCATGCTGGAGACAGAGTCCTTGGAAGGAGGAAGGAGGGTTGTAGCTCTTTTGAAAAGCTCACTGATCCATTTACACAACAGACAACTGCAGGTAGTCAGTTTACAAACTGACAAGTGAATCTTTGGTAGAAGGACTCGACACCATGAAAGAGACAGGAACCCTGAAGTTGTAAAAACGAACACGGTAAATGGAGCGTGGGTCATAGGTACCCCTAGCCACGGAAACTCTGGACTGAGTCATTAGAGGCTGCAAGCCCTCCGAGGCATTTTTCACTTACTTCTTTGGACTGTTACCCTCCTTGGGCACTCCTGTGGATCCAGAGCAGCCGGTTCCCAATCATCGGTATTTCGTTCCAACCAGGAGATGAGGGTTGGTTTGGGACCTGCGCACCCTGGGGAAGAAGAATCAGTCAGAGGCCCAGCTCGTACATAACGCTGGGTAGACTTATCTACCCGGTGGCATCTCCTGCCAAACCCCTGTCCTCCCGCCCGACACAACCTCTTCGCAGGCCAGGACCATGGACACTCTGGACTCCCACCCCCAGTTCCTCCATCCCTTCAGGTCCCGCGGAAGCGGATTGGGGCGGGCCTTACCGAGCGCGCCCAGGTGGCCGTAAGTCTCCTGCATCACGTCCCGGTACAGGGCCCTCTGCGCGGGCCACAGACACTCCCACTCCTCCGGGGAGAAGTACACGGCCACGTCCCCGAACTTCACCGCCCTCGGCCTCCTTCCCCTTCTCCGGCCGGGTCCGGCCTCTCCTGGTCCCCGCGCGGGGAGCGGAGCCGAAGGCCGCGCCATTGGACCCGACAAGCCGGCGCCACGGCTGTCCCGGCCTTGGCCGCTGGGCGCTGGCGGGCCCCGGGATTTGGGAGCCCAAGCCTGATCCGGGCGGAGCGTGCCTGGGGAGACCAGGAGGGAACAGGAATCGGCCGCCGGCGGGGCTAACGGAAACCTTTCGCTGTTATTCAGGAAACCCCTGCCCGAACTTGGGTGAAAGGCACCGGAAGATGCCTTCAGGGAAAATGGCGGCCCCGCTACTGCACCGCCTTTGCCTGAAACACAGGCAGCTTCCAGCTATCGATTTTATTGACCGGAGCGCCATGCCGGCTCCCTAACCTCTTTGCCCTCAAGTGTGATGGCGCTGCGATTGGGCTTCACGCCCTTTCCCCCCCTATTCCACGCAGTCATTGGGCGGTGGCCTAAGATCGAGTATTCTGATTGGGTATTGCCAAAAGCGGCCTGTTTGAACGAAGCCAACGGAAGCGTAAGGGCAGAAAGTTGGACCCTCGATGTTGGGTGACTGCCCGGGAGTCTGGAGGCGGGAAGGGGCGACCCCGCCTGGGATCAGTAATGGTCCTCTGTTTCTTGGAGGCGCAGCCTAGCCGAGGGAGGGAAGGATTTGAGCGACGGAGCCACTCTGGCCAACCCGGGGCTGGAATATCCCTGGGTCTCCTTTCCTGGCTTTCTCAGAGGAGCCTTCTCTTGCGATAGTGGGTAACTCCCTCCTTGCCCTTTGGGGAAGGGAATTAACGTTAGCGTTTCCTGTGCGCAGGTACCATGCCCAACATATTACACGTTCAACGTATTTATTTTTTGCTACCATGTGTGAAATGATGATTATCATCCTGGTTCTACTGATGAGGAAAATCTCAGAGGGTACTTGCTAGTAAGGAGAAGAACAAAGATTTTGTCCAACTGAAGAAAACGTACAACCTAAAAGTTCCGAGTTGAGTTTTATTCCAGGAGCTTACTGAGGACTATCCTCTCAGCTCTGAGGAACTGCTCCAAAGAGGTAAGGGAGGAGCCAGGATATATAGCAGTTTTTGCTGGAAAAAAATATATATATATTTGAACATCAAAATATTATTGCTAATCACAAAAAAAACAGACATTTCAAGTTAGTGATTTTAGGGCTTTTCTATATATGGGAAGATGCAAGAGTCTGGGCTTGTTGAAATTGTTCTTTAGATATGCAACTTAACTATCGAACCAGTATCCAGGGCACAGAATGTTTCCTGTATTTTTCCATCTTGAATTTCCCTCAAGGCACACCTTGGTAGGGAGTAGGGGGGCCTGGTGGCTGCAGTGACTGATAACTTGATGGCCGGCAGCATTTGTTGTTTACCAAATGGCAGGCAAGGTTCCCTTTCCACAGGGCCCCGTCTTTTTTTTTTTTTTTTTGGCCACGCCCAGCGGCTTGTGTGATCTCATTTCCCTGACCAAGGATCGAACCCAAGCCATGGCAGTGAAAGCCCGGAATCCTAACCACTAGGCCACCAGGGAGCTCCTGCACAGGGCCCCCTCTTGGTCATAAATTCGACCAAGGTTTGGGAGGATTTTCATGGTCAATTTGTCATGGAATTCTCATTCCTAGGTCAGAGGAAGATTTCATTGATCAGCCACCCAATGTGCTGCTTCTGTTTTTTTTTTTTAAATTTTTTAAATTTTTATTTGGTTGTGCCAGTTGGGGCAGATGTGCTCCTTAGTTGCGGCTCACCGGCTCCTTAGTTGTGGCATGCGAACTCTTTGTTGCGGCATGCATGTGGGACCTTAGTTCCCTGACCAGGGGTTGAACCCAGGCTCCCTGCATTGGGAACACGGAGTCTTAACCACTGTGCCACCAGGGAAGTCCCCCAATGTATTATTTTTGGATTGGGCCCTATTAATAACCTAAAATTCTCTGGATCGTGTGTTTTACTAGTCTATTCCTATAATCCAGGAAATGTTTTCCCTTGTTGCTTCTCCATATCTAGAGTCTCACTGTTAAAATTATTTTACATAGGGTTATGTATATGATCAATTGCCTCAAGACAGTTAGCCATCATTAATTTTGTTGGAGGCCTGATGATACATTAGGTAATGCAAGAGGTAACAATCTTATAAAATAGACAGGATATAAGTAATATAGCTAGTAACATTAATAAGGTCATAGTACAGCAGAGAGAGACACAAGGCATAAGCAATTTGAGAACAACATAAAGAGAACAAATTTCAATGATTAGTATAACTAGTTGTAACCTGGTCGCAAGAAGCCATCAAGTCCAGAGGGGAGCTAGCTAGAGAAGCCAAATTCTGGAGGGATCAGGCAGAGAGAAAAAGAGCAATGTTTCATCTTCATTTACAATACAGAGGTATACTTTATCAACTTTTTGTAGGTCATAGCATAAGAGGAAAGGTTTTCTGGAAAACAGAGATTAAAAGCCAGCCAGTAATATTTTAGACAAAAAGTCATAAAATTATAAATCATATTTATCAGTTCATTCAGTCCCATGTAATTCCTGTTAATCTGGAAGAAGCCATCAGGTTTCCTGTTAGAGTTTTGTGAATCTTAATGTAAACTATGGACTTTGAGTGATAATGATGAGTCAACGTAGGTTCATAGATAGTAACAAATGTGCCACTCTGGTATGGGTTGTTGATAGTGGGGGAGGCTGGGGGGAGGGCAGAGGAATATGGGAACTCTGTACATTCAGCTCAATTCTACTGTGAACTCTAAACTACTCTAAAACTAAAATCTATTTAAAAAATTCTAAATAATGATTCATGTTATAACACGGATAAACTTTAAAAACATGCTAAGTGAAATAAGCCGGATTAAAAAAGACCACATGTCTTATGATTCCATTTACATGAAATGTCCAGAAAAGGCAAATCTACAGAGAGATAAAGTAGATCAGTGGTTGCCAGGGGCTGGAGGAGAGGAGAATGGGGAGTGATGGCTGGGGAGTTTCTTTCTGGAGTGATGACAATGTGTTTAGTTGACTGTGGTGATGGTTTCATAACTCTAAATATACTAAAGAACACTGAATTTTACACTTTAAATGGGTGAATTACATGGTATGTGAATAACATTTCAATAAAGCCGTTTTAAAAAAAAACTATGCTGTAGTCATAGACACAGCAAGATGGTCATAGTAAATTAGTAAAAAAAAAAAAAAAGAAGGCTTTCAAGAGACACTCTAGGACAGTCCCTCCCCAAGCCTCAGCCCACTATCCCCTCTGTTCCCCTCAGCTCCAGGCATTTTGCCCCGAGTAGTCCGCATCTGCAGTTCTAGCCCAAGAACTGGCTTACGTACATCGTGAATAGATGAATAAAGAGTGAGCAAAAATGGGCAAAGGGAGACCACTAAAGGGCCTCACGGAGCGCCCTCAGGTGGCCATAGGGTTCTAGTATCACTTTCGGTAAAGGGCCTTCTGCGCCTCGGATTTCACCACTTCTCCAAGAAGAAATACTCCGCCGCGCGGCAAAGTTACACAGCTCACAGCCTCCTCGGCTCGGATCCAGGCTCTGGGCTGCAGATGGGGAACGGGACTAGGGCGGCGCTTGAATTCTTCCAGTCCCCAGGTCCTAGATGCCCCAATCCAAGAGCTACTCTCTTTTCCGGACCAAGGAGACACTGCCCTGCTAGACCCGGTGTCTGAGCCAGCCCGGATTTGGCTTTGCGTGGGGCCAAGCTGCGGCCCAAACAGAGGAATCACAACGTCATGGGTCACTCTGGTACTCAGAGTGGACAATGGTACCGGAAAACGCCCTAAGAGAATATGGCGGCGACCTGCCTTCACAACCATCATTCAGATGCAGTCGGAAGCTGGTCATTCCCTCCCCCTAGGTGGTCTTATCAAATAAGAGCCAGCTCCGCATACTCAGCTCCAGCTCTTAAAATTCCTAACCCCTCATTGGTGCTTGCGGAGATTAGCTTGAGGAGGTGGCTTTTGACAAAGCCCGGTGACTGGACTGTTCCCATCACTGAAATAACTAAGTACGTGCTGATTGGCCTCTTGGGCCAGACTCTAGGACGCTGTTGCTAGGTAACGCCTGACAGGAGGCCGGGTTCGCAAGAACAGGATCAGGAGTCTCCGGAGGTTACCATGTAGCGAGCCCGCATTGGTCAGCGTCCTCTGGGCTATTCCACCTCAGCTCCTTCTGTTCTGCTGACCCACAAGGCCTCGGAGAGTGCGTCCTGGCCGCAAAATTAACTGGGTTCCTGTCCTGAGAGAAGCCAGTAGGGAGCTGAGCACCTTTGTGGAATTTCTACATTGCCCCAGGTGCACAACAACCTTCTTAGAATCATCTAACCTTGATCAACGCTCCATGTGAGGGTAGGGACTGTGGTCTCTATTTAAGAATAAGAACATTGAGATTCATTAAGATTTGTGCACTTTCGTGTATTATATTATTCTTTAAAAAAAAAAGTAATGTATATCTCAATATGTAAATGCTTGGGCAGGGCTTTGCCAAAGGATTTAGTGAAGCAATCATATGGAAATATGCTTGCACTACATATAGGATTTCTATGAACACAGCAGCTACAAACTCAGGCTGTCACAGATGGGTTGTGCTGCTGATTCAAATTCAAGTGTGGCCATCTGTGCAATGATTTTCCAAAATGGCAAATAATTCTTGGCAAAGTTCCAAACAAAACAAAATACAGTCTTTCCTCCATTTATACAGGCCTTTCTGGAAAAGTCAGGATTAAAACTGTACTTATAAGTTTGTGCTTCTATATAAAATAAATATAGGTTCTGTACTCAGATAATTACAAAACTGTTTTCACCTACACGCATGTCCACGGGGCATTCTGAGCATGGTAGAGGACAAGGGACACTTTTTCACTGAGCAGGGCTGGCTGGTTTTGAGCAAGACAGCTGATACCCCTGGGCCCACCCATTATCCATAGATAAGGAAGGATCCCTTATCTATGTCGATTAGAAATTGTCCATTCTCCCGCTTTGGAAGGTAAGCTCCTTGAGGAGAGAAACTTTGCCTGTTTTTTTCCCCCATGGATTTGTCCTAAACTACAGGTACACAATAGACTCGGGACTGGCATGGGAAAACCATGAGAAGGAAGGACTCGAGTAACAGGATTTTAGGTCATATGCTAACAACAGGAGTAAAGTGTAGTTGAATAGTCAACTAAAATATCTAGAAAAAAATAAGCTCTCGGCTCATCAACCATGTGAAAATGTTTAGCAGCCAATTAGATGTGCAGGCCTAGAGGAGGATTTCTCAATCGCAGCACTATTAATATTTTGAGTCAGAGAATTCTTTGTTGTGAGGCGCTGTCCTGTGCATGGTAGGATGTTTAGTGGAAGCATCCCTAGCCTCTACCCACTAGATGTCAGTAGCGCACACATAGCCCTCCCTGGACCTTCCGTTCCCCCCCAACCCCACCCCCATGCTGGACAACCAAAAAAATGTCTCTATACATTGCCAAACACCCCCTGAGCGGTGGGGTAGTGGGGAGTCACCCCCCCAAGTGGGGAATCACTGGCCTAGAGGATATAATGACAGTTGGAACCAAGGAAAAGAGGTTGGATGACTGAACCTTGGGAAAATGTATTTTTTTTTTATTTTTTTAAAAATTTATTTTATTTATTTTTGGCTGCATTGGGTCTTCGTTGCTGCGCATGGGCTTTCTTTAGTTGCGGTGAGCAGGGGCTACTCTTCGTTGTGGCGCACGGGCTTCTCATGGCGGTGGCTTCTCTTGCTGCGGAGCACGGGCTGTAGGCGCACGGCCTCAGTAGCTGTGGCTCACAGGCTCTATAGCGCAGGCTCAGTAGCTGTGGCGAATGGGCCCAGCTGCTCTGCAGCATGTGGGATCTTCCTCGACCAGGGCTCAAACCCATGTCCCCAGCATCGGCAAGCGGATTCTTAACCACTGCGCCATCAGGGAAGCCCCAACATATTTATTCTAAAAGGCATGCATTAGTTCTGAGAGGCTGACACCCAATTATTTGCAGCCTCCTGAGTTTTGTCCTCTGGTCCTTTGCACAGTTGGGATGACCCATGCACAGTCTCCCCACCGACCCCCTTTCCCTCAGTTCTTAGATGATTCATCACCTTCTCTGAGGTTTCTCTAGCTGTGCTTATGTGCACTTTTGGGAACCTGCATATAAGCTGAGTTTAGCATTTATCTCACTAGGCCCTGGTCTGTTTACTTGTCTGTCTGTGGACAAGGACTCTCACTATCTTGCTCACCACAGTATTTTTTGTGTCTGGCATGTGGTTTGAGTTTTGAAAATGTGTTGAGCAAATAAATGGACATGTCATCCCATATTTATAGCCTTCTTTTTTTATTGATTTATTTATTTTTGGCTGCGTTGGGTCTTCTTTGCTGCACACAGGTTTTCTCTTGTTGCGGCGAGTGGGGGCTACTCTTCGTTGTGGTGCGCGGGCTTCTCATTGCGGTGGCTTCTCTTGTTGTGGAACACGGGCTCTAGGAGCACAGGCTTCAGTAGTTGTGGCTCGTGGGTTCTAGAGCGCAGGCTTAGCAGTTGTGGCGCATGGGCCCCGTTGCTCTGCAGCATGTGGGATCCTCCCGGGCCAGGGCTCGAACCCATGTCCCCTGCCTTGGCAGGCGGATTCTTAACCATTGCGCCACCAGGGAAGCCCTAGAGCCTTCTTGACCAGCCAGGGCCCTTGCCTCCCATGTCTAGGCCTCTTTCTCTGGAGGAAAGGTCATAGCCAGGTGAATGTATTTTGTGTGTGTCGTGGACCTCCCTGCCTCAGCATTGCCACTGATACCACTGCCCCTCTGCCTTCTCAGCCTATAGTATCAGGTACAGTCATTTCTAGAAACCTCTACCTGGACTTGTTTTCTGAGTGTTGTCTAGAGCTGGCCTCCACCTGAAACCACAGGATGTCAGGAATGGCCTTTAGATAACATGGCAGCTGTCTAGTCCAACTTTCTCCATTTCAGTTGAGCCAGCTGTCCTCACAGGCACCATCTGCTCTCATTTATTATTTTTTTCTCAGGTGCGATAGGAGCATTCAAAATGCATTTAAGGAATATGTCTGCAATGCAGATTTTAAACCTCTCTCAAAAATGGCCTACTCTCTGAAATATCTGCATAGTAATTGCAGTAGGAACTTTCAAGATTCGTATATTCCATTTTCTTTAGTGCTAAAACACTAGTATTTTTGTTGGTGATGGTATAAGTGTGGGTGCAATTGGGAGAATCCACATAGCAATTTCAACAAGCAGAAGTTTATTAAACAGAATTATTGGGAGTTCCCAATAATTGGGGTGGCTTAGTGGTTAGGATTCTGGGCTTTCACTGCTGTGGCCCAGGTTCAATCCCTGGTCAGGGAACTGAGATCCTGCAAGCCATGCGGTGCAGCCAAAAAAAAAAAAGAATCATCGGGACTTTCCGGGTGGTCCAGTGGTCCCTCCCAATGCAGGGGACATGGGTTCAGCCTCTGGATGGGGAACTGGGATCCCACATGCCACGGGGCAACTAAGCCCCCGCACTCTGGAGCAACCAAGCCTCTACGCTCTGGAGCTCGTGCACCACAACTAGAGAAAAGCCCACGCACTGCAACGAAGATCCTGTGTGCCATGACTAGGACCTGATTCAGCCAAATAAATAAAATTTAAAAATACTTTTTAAAAAAAGAATGATCAACTAAAAAAGGGAATTAGAGAAATGAGGGATTGGATTATGTATTAGTTTCCTAGGGCTGCCGTGACAAATTACCACAAATTGGGAACCTTAAGACAACATAAATCTATTCTCTCGTAGTCCTGGAGACTAGAATCCTGAAATCAAGGCATCAGCAGGGCCATACTCCCTTTGAGACCCTAGGGGGAATCTTTCCGTGCCTCTTCCTAGCTTCTGGTGGTTTGCTGGTGATCTCTGGCATTCCTTAGATTTGTACATGCATCACTCTAATCTCTGCCTCTGTTACCACATGGCATTCTTCTTGCATGTCTCTTTGTGTGTCTTCACATGGCCTTCTCCTTTCCATGAGTCTGTGTCCAAACTTCCTTCTTCTTACAAGGACACCAGTAATTGGATTGAGGCCCAACCAGATACAGTATGATTTCAATGATTATGTCTGCAAAGACTCTATTTCCAAATAAGGTCACAGTCACAGGAACTGGGACACAATTCTGAGGGACACAATTCTGCCTGCTATAGATAGTAAGAAGGAAAGAGAATTCTAAAGAATGCAGGAATAGCAGCTATAAGAGCAGCCACTACCCCTCAGCTGGAGATACTGCACCTAAGAAAGAGCCTCTACCTGGGCCTCCCTGGAGCTGAGATCCAGAATTTTGGGGGGAGAACACAGAAGTCACTGGAGTGTCACTCTGGTGGAACATGCTGGAAATCTTCCCTCTAGGGTGCCAGGGAAAACTGTTCATGGGAAGGTGTCTCACCAGAGGCACTGTACCATTAAACTGTCCAAGGGGTGTACCAGGGGAAGCTGCTGGCATTTGGGTGCCGCTGGCCATTACGTACTTCAGGAGCCTGCCAATAGGGCTCATGGGAACCAGGAAGCAAAGCCCTTCCTTCCTGCAATGTCTCCCCAACTCTCTACTGACAAAACATTAATTGTGCCAGCTGGGAAAGAAAAAGTAGTTAAAGGGCCCAGATCCATTTTCACAGAGCAGGCAAAAAGAATGAATTTTTTCCCAAGAGGTAATAAATGAATAACTGGCACAGTGACATACATCTGTTTCAGATACTAATAGGTAGCTCCCGTTACACTTCTTGACTCTCTCTCTAATCCTCCCAATGTTCTTCCTTCCCCTGACATCCTCACCATAAGCCCTATCACTTTTTCTCTGGCCGCACTGTGGGATAAGTGGCATCTTAGTTCCCTGACCAAGGATTGAACCCGTGCTCCCTGCAGGGGAAGTGTGGAGTCTTAACCACTGGACCGCCAGGGAAGTCCAGGCCCTATCACTTTACCATTCAGTTCCTCCAAACTTGACACCTGCCTATCATACCCACTTAAATAAATAAATAAATAAATAAATAATAAAAGGAGGTGAGGACAGTAGTGGTGGCAGATGGTTCTAGACTGGGGAAGACGAGTTAGACGATGGGCAGGACCACTTTCCCCAGATAAATAAAAATTCTAGCAAGTAGCTGACCAGAGCGGAAGAGCCCCCAGAGGTGGTCTTGAAAGCTCCTCACCAGGGGAACTAAATTGGACAGGAGTGTGCTGGCACCTGGTGGACTAAATACTTCAGGGTGGAGGGGACTGAGGCTGAGGGAAGCAGCAGAGGCAACGGCCACCTTGTACACAGGCATATAAACTCCAAACTCCTAGGGACAGGCATCTGTCTGTTCCCACAGCATGGCACACAGGTAATGAAATTTTGTTGAATGGTTGATGCGAACCACAGTAGCAACCCAAACCCAAGACTTCCTGTCATTTCTCTGGGGTGGTTCTTGGCAAAGGGCTATAACTGAACATCCCTCCATCTCAACACCCTGCAGCCACAACCCAACCCAATCCTCCCTGGCTGATCTAGAGCTCAGGCTAGAGGCTTCTACAGAGAAAGATACTGAGCAGAGTAGCTGGCTTGAGGACCAGAAGGGATAGAGCACTCTGAGGGAAAGAGGCCGTTTTTATCATCCTCTTTTTACCTGCAGCCTGAGACTTAACTTACTTATCTGGCACTTTCAGATGTGCCTTCTCACTTGATCTTCTAAGTCTATTTTGAGGCAGGCACGACAGGGTTTATTGTTCCCATTTTACAAATGAGACCACTAAGGCCAGGAACAGTTAAGCAGATGTGAGCCCAGAGCCTAAAGGGGTCCAGAGTTTCTTAAGGATACACGGATGTGCCAATCTCCAGCCGTATCACCTGTCCTGTAGGAGGCTGGCTGAGGCCTCTTGCCACTGGATCAGCACACATTGGCCACGCCTGGGGTGTGTACACAGGTGGTAGATAAAGTAAGAGTTTTTGAAATGGTAGTCACAAAGAGGTGACTGGAAATCCTCCCTCTAGGGTTATTTCCAGAGGCAAGGCCGTGAGGGTGTGAAGGCTCGTCACTGCTGGCCTGGGCTGAGGGCCAAGAAACCGCAGTCCACCTTATTCAATTTGATGAACTCCAGCACCCCAAGTTAGGATCATAGGGCTGGGCCCTCCCCGCCAGATTCTCAGGCCCTTTCTTTAGGCTACTTCCTTTGCCCTCAAAACTCAGATCAGGCTTGCTCGGCCCTTGAAAGGTTTTCATTGCCCTGGAGTCTGGGAAACACCTGTGTATTTAAGCAGGAACGTGAAAGCCTACAGGGGCCCTCTCAACTCATCAAAGTTGAGAGGGATCTCTACTCACAGCTGGAAGCATCACCATACCAGCAGGGAACATCCTCAGGCACCTGTGTAGCCGGCCCTGCTCCAGCGGGGAGAGAGAACACTTCTAGTTGGAAGAGCTGTTGCTTATTCGCACCAGAAGTCTCACCATGCATTTCCAGAGGCCCCAGCAGGCCTTGTGCTACAGAGAGTCACTGTAGTCCCAGAGACCTATCTGGATGAGTCCTTGGTTAGAGTCGGGAGTCTTCATTTTCCACACCAACTCTTACTGATGCTGTTCTTTCCATATCTTCCTTTCTGGATCATTACTCTTATCACTCAATCCCATAAAAGAGAATTATGCTGGGCTGAGTAGGTCACTCCGCACCTTCATCTCAGACCCAGGATTCTAGGCTCCAGGCTTTTTTGTTCTATCAAGAAAATAAATACTAGGGAATCCCCTGGCGGTCTAGTGGTTAGGACTCCCAGCTTCCACTGTAGGGGGCAGGGGCTCGATCCCTGGTCGGGGAATTAAGATCCCGCATGCCCTGGGAGCGCGGCCAAAAATAAATAATTTTTTTTAAATAAAGAAAAAAAAGAAGAGTACTAGAGTTTGGACCAGGGAATCCTGGGGAAGGAGAACTAGTGGAGGCATGGGCTTTGGTTAGGCAGTGAGGGCGCCTTCACAGTACAAGAAGCCAGTACATGCCCACTACCTCCCCACCAACAGCCGGCTCCTGGTATAAAATTTCCGTGACGCAGCCTCTCTAAGCAGCAGGATTCCATCCTCGATCCCCTACTACTAAGGACTATTTACACACCCCATCAGCCAGGCCCCTCTTGAAAGAGGGCTCGTGGGAGCCCCAGAGAAAAGCGGACCCATCAAGCACGCCAAGGTGGTTACTGGTCTCCTGCAATGACGCCTCTGTACTGAGCCCTCTATAGAACACTCGGGTAAAGTGAAGCTCAATGCCCCACCCTCTTCCCCACTTTGAGCCCAGTCTCTCCAGGCCACCGTGCGAGCAAAGGAGCCTGAGGCGGCACCAGCCCTAGCCAAACTCTTCCCTGCAACGTGAGAACCCGGTTCAGGAGCCTTCGATGATACTGGAAACGGGCTCAGTGGGGCCTCTCTAGGAAATTGGGAATTTCACATATCGTTAGCACTCAGTTCACGTTTATTGGCCTAAAAACGAAAGAACCGGAAGATGCCCTTAGAAAACGTGGCGGCAACCTAGCTTCAGGACAGTTGCCTCAATAGCTCAAGAAACTTGCCATAGCCTTCGGCCACTCACTGACCGGAGAAGATGACGCCGTCCGGTCTACTTCGGTTCATCTGGTTCAGCGTAATCTGCCCTCAATTATAATGGCGGCGCTGCCAAATTTGGCTTCTTGCCCCTAGGGATGATGGCCGCCAGGCGGCTTCACTTAGTTTCTCACCACCCCGGAAGACGGGGACCGGCGATTGGGCGGTGCCCCAAGGCTTCGAGAAGAAGGCTCTCGGCGGTTGGGCAGTGCTGGGTAAGGCTAGTTTTAAAGGAGCCGGAGGTGGGAGCCGTCGAAGACCCGGGATCCGCGGGAGGCGGCGGTGAGCGGCGCGTGGGGGAGGGCACCGAACGGCTGCAGAGAGGGCGGGAGGAGGGAGGGAAAGAAACTTTTGAACCATCTGGTCCCCGGCTGGGGAGAGAGCTGGGCGGGGATCAGGGGAGGGCGGAGGGAGGGGGTCTGTGGGCGGGACCTCCCGGGATTGGAGTGAAGGGGGGGTATCTGCTTGACAGTGGATCCCCAGGGATCCGGACTGAGTTCCTGATGCTCAAGCTCGGGCCGCCCCTGTCTGAGTGGAGCTTTGCGGAGCCGAAGCTCACAGGGAGAGGAGGATCCTCGCGCGGCGTCTGTTTGGAGCAACCGCGCTGTAGGATTCTTTCCGCGGGGGTCTAGTCTAGGGGATCTAGTGGGAGTGGGGAACCGTCGGCGTGTGGGAGTATTGCTTCGGAGTCCTCGGCCACTCGCTGGGGGTGGATGAGAATTGAAGAGGGTTCCGGCGGAAACTGAGCCTCCGAGGACTGGGATCCCAGCTGATCCCGGGGGAATCTCCGGGCGGAATCTGCAGGGACAAAGGCCCCAGGAGGCTCGGGCCGTGGGAGAACGGGGGCCGCAGCAATCCAGGTTTTCGCGGCCCAGACAGGGCGCGAGTGATCGCTGGTCGCTGCGGCGGCAGCGGGAAGACACCCGTTCCTGGCAGCCAGGCGGGGGCGCCCTTACGCGCCCCAGGGCTCCGGCCCGTGAGCTACCGGGAGCCGCGGGCGGACCATGAAGGGCGGAGCCCTACGGGAGGGGCTGGCCTTCACTCCCGGCTCCCCCGCTCCCCCCCTACCCCAGGCTGGAGCCTGGGATCCCCCAGGGACTCCCCGGAGCCGCCGCTTCCCCCATGGACTTGCCCGGGGACTCCAGGTGAGAGCGCACCCCGCCCGCCTGTCTTGAGCCCGGGAAACGGGGAGCCTGGTGGCCGTACCGGGGAAACCACAGAGCCAACAACAGGCTCAGGCGACCGTCCTCTGCTTCTCTCATCCTCCAGCCCGCCTGGCCGGCAGGGTCTGTGCCGCCAGCCCCTGGCTCGAGCGTTATGGGGAGCCAGGAGCCCCAAACGGCCGAAGCTGCAGCCCCTCGGGGCCCCTTCGCCGTTGGAAAAAGCCTCTCGGCGGGTCCTGGCCGTGGTCCTGGAAGATGTCATGGCTGCCCACATGGTGAGCCCCTTGAACTGAGAGGCCCCCTTCTCCCTCAGGTCCCCTCAGTACCAAAGTCAAACTAGATCACTAGTGAGGATAACTGAGGTCCAAACACCTCACACTCACACTCGTCCATCAGGCAGCCTCCCTAATGCTAGATTTTTTTTTTTTGTCTTTTGTTTTTCCTTGGCTCTCACTCCAGCCTGGAATTGGGCAGTGTCTCCAGTGCCCATTCCCCACTACCAACTCTGTTGGGCTGAAACCACATCCCTACAACTCTTAAGTATGAGAAACCCTTCTGCTTTCTTCCCAGCCCAACTTCTAGGCAATCCTTGGGAAGCAGGCTGAGGACTTTGGCTCCATTGCACAGATTAGAAAAACTGAGGCCCCAAATAGGGCAGTGACTCACTCCAGGTCACCCTCTCCTTTTCATTTCTTCAAATAGCCTGGGTGACATCATCCAGCTCCCACACCAGCAGCTCAGGACACTGTCATATCTGGCCCTTAATTGAGGGCCATCACTGACCTCTTCTTTGGGGATCTTGAATGAATTCTAGCCACGATTTGTGTCATTTTTGTGGCATAGGGCACTGTTAGGCACAGGGAGGTCCTGTCCAGCCTCATTACATCACCTTGCTCTTGACACTTCCTCCTCCCCTAGGTCCCCCTGGTGCCCCAAGAGGAGATCTCCACCCCACGGCACTGCAGCAACCGTCGGGATTCTGTCCACAGCCATCCACCTGCCTCACCACCCCGACAGGCCACGTGGTCCCCACAAGCCAGGTGAGCATGGCAGGATGGGGGGTAAGCTGGGAACACAGCTGAGCCCCACTGATATTCCTGGTCCCTCTCTAGGCCTCCCGACCCACTGCACTTATGCCGAGAGCCCTTGAGCCGTGTGCATCGGCCCCATTCCACACTGAGGCGGCGATCAAGGACAACACCTGGCCCAGAGGAGGGCCCTTCACAAAAGGTGGACCAGGCCCCCCAGCCCACTCTGGTGGTGATGCTAGAGGACATTGCCAGCTCCAGACCCCCAGCGGAGGTATGGAAACTTCAGGGAAAGATGTCAGGAGTTCAGCTGGGGGCAGGCATGCCAGTGGGCATAGAAGACAGGGGTAGGAGGGCTGAGTCTGGGGTGGATTTTGCTCAGAGCAAGGAGGACAGCGTTTTAGGGCGGAAGACACTGTCTGAGCAAAGACCTATATGAAAAAGTCTTTAGTGTGAACCCAGGCAGGAATCTGGAGACCGAGAGAGTCGGGATGTGGGAAGCTACGGAGACTACAGGGGGCTTCCCTGCCTCCTCACAACCATCCCCTGTTTATATCCAGGGCTTTGCCGATGAGACTCCCAACTTCACCGTCCCAGCGAGAAGGTGAGAGGGCTGGGGAAGGGATTATCAAGATGTGCAGGCAACAGCCATTATCCAGGCAGCCAGAGCTAGGGGCATCAGAATTTACATGTCCAGTCCTTCCTTGTAGCACTTTCAGAAGCCTTAAGGGACAGGGGATGTGCTGGCTCAGGTGGGATCTGAATCTGGAAGCTTCCTCAGCCTTTAACTTGCCCCTTCACCCCAGAACTGAGCCAAGGATGATGGTTCACCAGCCAAAGCCTCCACCCAGGGATGTGGAACCCTCATTCCAGCCATCTGCCCTGTCTGCAAACCCTCTGGAGAGTCCACCACCAGGTAAGGACTCAGATGGATGAGACTTGGGGTTCTGGAACATTCTAGCTGAGCTTAGAAGTGTGAGGTGACGAGTTGGGGATGGGGCTTAACCCCCTCCTGGGGCAGAGCTTGGTGTATGAAGATGGGGTTTAAACTTCAGAGACCTGAAGCTTAACTTCTAAATTTAGGGCTTGGTATTTTAGTGATGGGCTTATTCCTCTGTGGGCAAAGATTAGTGTTTGGGGAGGGACTAAGGCTACTGAAGTGGGGCTTAGACACCTGCAGCTGAGGAATACCCACCTGACCCTCTCCTTTCCTCAGCCCCAGATCCTGTTCTGGAGCTCCCATCGACCCCACCGCCATCCAGCCTTTTACGCCCCCGCCTCAGTCCCTGGGGCTTGGCCCCCCTCTTCCATTCCGTCCGCTCCAAGCTGGAGAGCTTTGCTGACATCTTCCTCACACCCAACAAAGCCCCACGGCCCCCGCCCCCATCACCCCCCATGAAGTTGGAGTTGAAGATTGCCATCTCAGAGGCCGAGCAGTCTGGGGCTGCTGAGGGCACTGCATCTGTCAGTCCCCGGCCCCCTATCCGCCAATGGCGGGCCCAAGACCAGAATCCCCCAGCACCTCTCCCTAAGCCCTCTCTGGGCCGAAGCCACTCCTGCCCTGATCTGGGGCCCCCCGGCCCAGATACCTGCAGCTGGCCCCCTGCTCCACCCCACCCAAGCCGGCCACGGCCTCGGCGGCACACTGTGGGTGGTGGAGAGATGGCCCGAGCCCCGCCACCCCCTCGGCCCTGTCTCCGGAAAGAGGTCTTCCCTCTTGGAGGAGTGGGAGGCTCTCCTCCCCTCATCACATCTTGCTCGTCTACCACGTCCACTTCTTCCTTCTCTGAACCTGCAGAACCCAGGTAGTGCTCTTGATAAACCCTCCTTAAAGCTCTGGCCATAGTCTGGGCCCAGCCTCCTTCCCTAGTATCCAGTGGGCAGGAGATGGGGATGTTGCTGTGAATGCTGTTTGGCCCTGAGCTTTGACCTTCTCTGCAGGTTGAGCTCAACCAAGAGGAAGGAGCCAAGGGCCTCAGAAGACCAGGTGCTTTCAGACCCCAAGACCAAGGTAGAGGTACAGATGAAGGGGGAGGAGACAAGTGGGAGCCTGAGCCCATGCTGCACTTTTACACTCTGCCCCGTTTTTGCAGAGCATGGGAAAGGTTTCTCGATTCAGAATACGCAGGACACCGGCCCGTTCTCAACCAAACCTTACACCAATGGGGCTGCCTCGACCAATCAGGTGAGAGGCTTCTTGTGCACGGAGCTGCCTTGGCCAAACAGGTGTAGGCTCAGATCCCCTGAGTGTGGCTTCATCTCCTCTCAGGGAGCACAGTCCAGCTTGGAGGAGTCAATTTGGTCTGGACATGGTTTATGCTTAGAACCATTTGTCTGCCTCAGGCAGCACTCCTGGCACGTCCTAGAAACTGAAATACAGACCAGGCCTTGACTATCCCTTCTCCAGGCCCACTGGCCCCAGGTTTCTCAGAGGCCTCTGCTCCTCTTTGCTCACAGGTTGAACAAGAAGGAGTTCAGCTTAGAAGAAATTTACACCAACAAGAATTACCAGTCACCCACAACCAGGAGGTGAGAAACTTTGAAGGCTTGGGGGTGACAGAGGGAAATCTGGAACCAGGGGGCATGCTGGTAACCAGCACTCCTCCCTGCCTGGTCCAGGACCTTTGAGACCATCTTTGAGGAACCCCGGGAGCGCAACGGGACTCTGATTTTCACCAGCTCAAGGAAGCTCCGGCGAACTGTAGAGTTTCGGGACAGTAGTCTTCCTCGATCCCGGCGGCCATCTCGCGGGGCCCGGGCTGCAGCTGGCAGGACCCTTACTCCCAATCTGGCCCCCAGCCCAGATGTAGGACCCCTGCTGCAGCAGCGACTGCAGGAGCTGGATGCCTTGCTCCTGGAGGAGGAGGAAGGGGATCGAGAGCGGCCCCATCGGACTTAGAAGCTCCATCTGTTTGTCCATCCGTCCTGGAGGGAGGGGAAGTCTCTGAGACAGTTATATTTTTTTCTCTGTGTTTCTAGTAAAGTTTTCGATATGTTTCTGATTCTTTTGTATGTCTCTAGCTGAGTTTGAGATTAACTGGCAGTACTGGTTGATGTTTCTACTTTGGCACCCGAAACTGGGAAACGGGAGGAACCAGGGAAGATGATGAAGGTTGGATATAGGGAGGGGGTAAAGGAATGGTCATTGGAGATACCCTCTTGATTTGAGAATTTTCCTATGTGGAGGGATACTTCTGAGTATGCTCCAGAAGCTAATGTGACCCTGGTCAGGGTTCTCTCAGTTCACTTACATCAAGGAGGAGACCGAGGGAATTTCCTGGAAGTCCAGTGGTTAGGACTTCGTGCTTCCACTGCAGGGGGCACGGGTTTGATCCCTGGTCGGGGGACTAATATCCCGCAAGCTGCGCAGCGCAGCAAAACACAGGAGACTGAAAGTCCCAGAGTGGACTAAGGCCTTGTTCAAGATGGTCCTGAGCTCCTCCTAACACGCAGGCCAGGAACCTGCTGCTGGATTCAAGAGCTAAGAGTAATCAGCTGTAATTAAGCACCTACAACAACCTGTCACAGGTAATTGACCTACACATAGCCCTGTGAGAATTATACTCATTTTATACATAAGAAAAGCAAGTTGACTCTCAGTGTAATGTCCACATTAAAAGGGTAACCCAGGCAACCAGAGGACACAAGCGGCACTGTACATCTTTCATAACTTAGAGGCAGAACAGAGCAGTGGTAAAGAGCACAGCCTGGAGCTAAGCTTCTTGAGTCCAAATCTTGGTTACGAAACTAAATGTGCATCAATTCCCTTCTCCATCTGTAAAATGGGGCCGATAGCAGTACTTTTCTAAGACACTCCTCATTGTCAAATGAGTTAATATGTGAGGAGGTGCCCGGCACTGTTTTTTTCTTGTTAGCACGCGGAGACCACAGGCCAGCACTCTCCCACTGCACCGAGCGATAAATGGGATGCGGTTTCCTTCCCGCGCGGCTGGCGCTCTCAAAGCACGCCGCGTGCTCTAGCCACCACGCACGGCAGGGGATCCCGCTGAGCTGCCAGCCGGATGGTGGTATCACCACGCGCGTGCGCGAGAAGCCAGGCTGCCTGTGGGCTAAGCCAAGCAGCGGAAAGGGAGAGAAGCCGTTGCTGGCTGTCGACTGGGACCTTCCGCGACCGCGCGCCGCCCAGCGGCCAACCGTCCCCTAGGCCTCGCGCACTACATCCAGATCCTCGCCTTGACGCCGTCAGGAGACGGGCCAATGAACGAAGAGCAGGAAGGGGCGGGGTCATCTGGAGAACCGCCCCAAGCACCTACTTCTAACCAGTCGAGTCACAAGACTTGATGAAGGGCGGAGCTAATCTGACATACCCAATCCAAGATTTGAGGGCGGTTACATATTACTCACGCCCCCTAGTTTGACTCCGCCCTTCGTCTTGACGTACACTTCTCAACCTATCAACGACTAAGGCTGTAGAGGGGTGAGGGGGAAGGGGGCGGAGAGTGGGAGGAGGCCGAGAGAGGAAAGAGGCGTAGGCTGAGAAGGAAGAGGGAGGAGGGGCAGGGAAGTCCTGGCGGAGAAGAGGCCCAAGACTCCAAAGGAGACGACAGGAGGGTGAGCTGGAGTTCCCTCGCTGCCCAACAGCCGTTTCGGATCCCTTAAGACGCAAGTCAGACAGAGACGGAGGAAAGGAGGAAGAGACTTTTATGTCGGCAGACAGACAAGCTTTACCCGTCACCGTTGCCTCACATCCGGGGCTTTGGAGGGCTGGCCCCCGCGGCCCCGCCCCCCCCCCTCGCGCCTTTCATGGCGACCGGAGGCGGAGGCTGGAAGAGCTGGGCCTGGAAGAGGCCCCTTTAAATCTCCTTAAAGGGGTGGCCACTGATCTCGGCGGACTACAACGCCAGCCTTTAAAGGGGAAGGCACCGAACCAGATGCTGACAAATTGAGAACTGTACTGTTGGGAGAAGTGGAGCTAGTGGGAATTCTCACCGCCACTTCTCCCCCACGCAAGAAGTCCTTTAAATTCAACTTAAAGGGGAAGTGGCCGCTTGTGGAGGACTAGAAACTAACTCCCGAGCCCTTAAAGGGGTGGCCTGGTGTTTGGAGAACCCTGGACTCTTTAAAGGGGTGGCCTCTTTTAGCCGGCGGACTTGAGGCACTTTTAAAGGGGAGGTCTGCGTTTCGGGGCGAGCTTTCGGCCCCTGGTAAAGGGGTGGCCCTTCCTCTTCCTCGGGGAGAGTTGTCTCGACCCCTGGCAGGGGGCGGCCACCGAACTAGGCCGGTCGGACACCGTTGGGTCGTCTTAAAGGGGCCAGGGGCTGGACAGCTTGAGGCCTTGCCTTAAAGGGACGACCGCCCCGTTTTCGCCGTCTCGGCCCCGCCGGCCCCACAGGGGGGGCTCTCAGGCTTGTCGCCCCGGGGGCGGCGCCGGCTCCCCGGGCCTTGGCCTTGGGGCAAGCTCGGGGCCAGCAGATCCTGCTTTAAAGGGGAAGCCGTGGCCCTCTCGTCCCTGTGCAGCCGCCAGCGCCGCGCCTGCGACCCCGGGCCTCCGGACAGGCCGTTTCGGGGCCCGCCGCCTCCGGATGCGGCGCTGAGGGCGGTCGCCATGGAGACGGCAGCGGCCGCGGCTCCGGGCCCGGGCTGGGCCGCTGAGGGGGAGCGGCGGCGGCGGCGCTGCTCGCGCCGAGACCGAGACCGGGAGCAGCGGCGCCGCCGAGGTCCCGGCGGCGACGCGCCCCGGGCCCTGTTGGCCGCCCCGCGCGGCTCCTCGTCGTCGTCGTCGCCGCCGCCGCCCGCCAGGCCCTGGTCGTCAGCTTCGTCTGGAGAGCGGCCCGGAGGCCCGAGACGGCGGCGGCCGCGTCCTAGGCCTCGGCCCCCGCGACCCCGAGCTCGGAAGCGGCCTGCTGGCTCGGGCAGCCGCGGGGAGGAAGAGGAGGAGGAGGAGGAGGGGGGCGCAGACGATGGGGAGGCTGAGGAGGAGCCTGAGGAGGAAGAAGAAGAAGAGGAGGACTTGATCGATGGCTTCGCCATCGCCAGCTTCGCCAGCCTCGAGGCCTTGCAGGTGGGGCCTGATGGGGCCGGGGACCTTTTCAGAGGGCCAGAGAGAAGAGTACGGTGCCTGGAGGGGGTGGAGTTGAGGGGGGAATGCTGGCACCCCAAACCAGAGCAACCGGCTCCTCTGGCCAGGCTGCTGCCCCACCCTGGGGTGGGAGGAGGTAGAGCTAGTCTCCAGGGACCAACCAGGTTACCTGGCCTGAGAGCCACTTTGGTAGCCTGGTCACCCCTAGAGAGGTCGGAGCTTTCCTTTCTCCATCTACTGTAGTTCCACCTTCTCCTCCACAGAAGGATGCGTCTCTTCAGCCCCCAGAGCGACTGGAGCATCGGCTGAAGCATTCTGGGAAGCGGAAGAGGGGGGGCTCCAGTGGGGCAACTGGGGAACCAGGGGACAGCTCTGATCGAGAGCCTGGCCGGCCCTCTGGGGATCGGGCCCGAAAATGGCCCAATAAGCGGAGAAGGAAAGAGGTGAGCTTGTCCCAAATCCCTGTCCTTTAAAACTCTTTGCAGAATGTTCTTCACGTAGATCCATTTTCCGTCAGCAGTGCTGCTAATGGTAAACAGTGACCCCAGTCTCTAAGGGCAAAGAGAAAGGCAGAGCAAATTTGAGCTTCCACTGCCCCATCCAGGTCTGACAAAGACATGTCCGCAGTCAGACTTGCCTGCTTTTGGCCGACACTATGTTTGCTTCAAAACATATTGATAATTCAGAAATATAGCAAAGGGACTTAGTTGAATCATAAGTTAGATATGGTGTCTGACCACCTTTTCAAGTCGGTGTCAGTATAGCAGGAAAGAAGCAGCCTTTGAGCAATTACCTAGACGAAAACCTGAGAAGCAACAGAAGGCAGAGATCTGGGAGAGATGCTGCAGAAGCCCACATGAGGAAGCCACTCATTCTGTCTGGGGGATGGGAGGAGGGTTGTGGTTAGGGAAAGCCCCCTGGGATGTCTTAGTCAGGCCTTGAAGGATAGTCATAAGTTTGCTAAGAAGAGAAACAGGGCTAAGTTGTTTTGGGCGAAAACACAGAGATGTGAGAATCTGGTATATTTGAAAAATTGCCAGAGCATTGAGAACAAGGGTGGGCAGTAGAAAGGGATTGAGAATAGGTCATGAGGGGCCTTGAGTGCCTTGCCGGGCAGTTTAGACTTTATCCAAAGGCCTCGCCAGTCAGCCTCCCTTACCTCTGGACTCTGGTCTTTCTCAGGCCTCCTCCCGTCATTCTCCGGAAGCTGGATACATAGTAAGTGCTCTCCACCTGTACCAGCCCCTCCCCTTTCGCTCCCTGTCTGAAATTCCCCTCTCAACCTTTGCCCCCACTCCTCTTCCCTCTTGTGACACCTCTGTCTTTCCTTCTCCCCAGTGTGACGCGGAAAGCGATCTGGACGAGAGGGTGAGTGGGGCTAGAACTTGTTGGGTGGGCAGTATTACAGCTCGTAAAATGAACTGCAGCTTAAAAGTTTCCTTGTGCAGCAGACAGAGTCTCCCCTTAAGTGGGGAACGTGTGTTAGGTTGAGCCAGAATTAGATTTTTAGGGAGGAAGTATGAGGCAGGGATTGAGAAAGTAAGTGACAAATTATATTTGGTAACTAGAGCCAGTTGACCAAAGAATCAAAGGCCCATGCCTTGCTCTGCCATCCTTTCCAAAGCCCTTGGAGATACCAGTGGTTCTCCACGGAAACCTGGAGTGGCTGTGGAATCCAGTTGGTCCTTCCTGCTAGCCGTTAGTCTGTTCCTGTAGATTAGAGTCTGAGCTGAGACGATGGTCATGGCAGTGAGAACACTAAACCATTGTAGTCAGTTTAAGAATATATCCTGTAAAGGTATATTTCATTTTATTCTTAGGGCTGATGTGCTAATTTTGAAACAGTGTTCTAACGGTTGGTGCTGTACTCCTGTAACTAACTAAATTTGTACTCCCTGATGTGTGTCTTGCTGTAGTTTAAAAAGTTGGCTGGACAGGAACTGTGGTGAAACAAATAGTACTTGTCTATCCAAACGGGGCAGCCACTATTGGGAGAATAGCGGCCCATTCTCAAGAGAACCTGCAAGTCTGAGTTTTTAATGAGGAATCTCCAGATTTCTAAATATAAGCAATTAGTTTAAGAATTTTGCTAACGTTTATGGACCAAACAAATCTGTAAGCCAGGTAGGCATCTGAGCCAGCAGTTAGTGATATCTGACATTTTTGATTTGCTTGTTTCTCTGCTACTTCCATGCTGCCTCAGTTCAGTCCTCCCAGCCTATCAGATTCTCAGGCTCAGTTGCTCTACCCTTTTCCCCAAGCGTAGGGCCCCCTAGAGCCCACAATCTTTGGTGGATTTCAGCTAAGTTGATGGAATAGACTTGTCACCACTACCAGTTCCTAGCAGACTCCAGAGGCTGTTGGCCTTCCTGAGTGAGGGCCCGACCTGACCAGAACCTGACCCTGTCCCTGTCCCTGTCCTTCTTCCCCAGGTCTCCGATGATGACCTTGACCCGTCCTTTACTGTCTCAACCAGCAAAGGTTGGTCCCAAGGGCTGGGGTTGGAGACAAGGGAGGGAAATTGGGTGAGCGTGGACCTCAACTGAATATATCTGCTGTCCTGCCTTCACAGCCTCGGGCCCCCATGGCGCCTTCAATGGGAACTGTGAAGCAAAACTCTCCGTAGTCCCTAAAGTGTCGGGCCTGGAGCGGAGCCAGGAACAGCCCCCAGGGCCCGACCCGCTGCTAGTGCCTTTCCCCCCGAAGGAACCACCGCCTCCACCGGCCCCTCGGCCTCCTATCTCACCCCCTGCACCCTTGCCGGCCGCCCCCAGTCTGCCACCCCCACCCCAGCCCCAGCTGCAGCTTCGGGTCTCGCCTTTCGGCCTCCGCACTTCCCCCTATGGCAGCAGCCTGGACCTCAGCACTGGCAGGTGAGTGGTCCAGGGGTTTGGCCTGGTCTGGAAAGGCCTGGTCATTTTGGTGTCAGCCCCTGCATTCTGTGGCTGGGATATGGGATGGTACCTGTGGGATATGACTTGAAAAGGGATTCGGAGGCTAAAAAGTTTGAGAGATGCTGGGTGGAACACATCTGAAGAGATTACTACAGGACTTATCAGAACCCTTATATATTCACATAGAGGGGAATCCAGTTTGTGTCGTTTCCCAATCTTATTTGCTGGTGAGACATTTTCGCAAGGCACATCTGCTAGGTATAGTGTTCTTTGGGACATACTTTGGGAAATGCTGACATCATGATTAAGAGTGCTGGCTTTGGTGTCAGTCAGACCTGGATTCAAATTCTTGTTCTGCCACTTAAGGGCTGTGTGATTTTCGACAAGTCACTTAACCTCTCTGAGCCTTGATTTCTTCTTTCTGTAAAGTGAAATAATAGTACCTTCATTGTAAAGCTGTTGTGAGGATTAATTACGAATTAATGCAGTGTTTCCCAAAGTGTGTACGCTCTTTGTTAGTGGTATGTAAGTGCATTTTAGATGTTATGCGAGTAAAATTTTTTCAGCTCTGATGTGCTTTAAAAAAATATGAATAGTTCTTCAATCCCTTTATTTCACGTGTTACTGCTTGGTGAGGCTAACTAAAAACAAACTGAGTTAAGTTAAAGAAGTAAGCGGTACAGGGGGTTCCATGGATGCGGCAGCAATTGGGAAGGTGATGTGGAATGTTGGAGACTTGGATTAGCATATAAAGCAGGTGACAGCACTTGGCCTACAGTAAGTGCTCACTAAAGGGTAAGAATCACTAACACTGTTATTATCATCGATGCTGTCTTTGTTATTATTGTTATCATCATTATCATTCTCTTATTATTGGGAAAACTAAGGCTCAGAGAGGGGCAGTGACTTGCTCAAGGTCACCCAGGGTGTTAATGGCAAGATGGGCCTAGAATTCAGGTCTCCTGACTCCTAGGCCAGGCCAGGGCGGTGCTGCTTCCACTGTCTTAGGGTGGGAACCCAGGTGGCCTGTCATAATTAAGCGTCAAAGTGAACGATATGTTTTGTGCTGTGGTCGAGTCAGAAAAGGGAAAGTCACGTGGCCAGAGGCGTCAGAGGCAGCTGTGTGGAAAAAGAGACCTAGAGAAGGAGAGAGGGGGCTGTTGGGTGTGGGAGGTACCTCAGTCTGAGGCTGGGTTCTCCGGGTCGGCGGGTGGGGGTCCTGGGGGCCAGGTTCTACCACCTTCCATGTTGGAGAACCAGGGTCAAGGTATCGCCCAGGCTTCTGACCCCCTCCCGTCAGAGCTGGCACCTCCCAACCCCTCACTCATCTCCCCACTTCTCTCCCCAGCTCTTCACGGCCGCCCCCCAAGGCCCCGGCCCCTCCCGTGGCTCAGCCTCCCCCCTCATCATCCTCTTCGTCCTCTTCCTCCTCATCTGCCTCCTCCTCGTCCGCGCAGCTCACCCACCGGCCCCCGACGCCCTCACTGCCCCTGCCTTTGTCCACCCACAGCTTCCCCCCACCCGGGCTGCGGCCCGCACCCCCACCCCCCCACCCCTCCTTATTCTCCCCTGGCCCCGCCCTGCCCCCGCCCCCTCCCCTGCTGCAGGTGCCAGGGCACCCTGGGGCCTCAGCCGCTAACGCCCTTTCTGGTGAGTTTGGGGTCCTGGCCGGGGGGTGGGGGGCCATGGCCCCGGGCTTGGGCCCAGTTGGCTTCGGGGCATCTGGACCTTAGCAAGCAGCAGGGCGTGAGGAGGGAGCGGCCCAAAGCCAGAAGGGAAGGCCAGTCACCCGGGCCCAAGGAGGCTGACACGGTGGCTACAGATGTTAAAGCCTTCTCCCCCTCCCCTCCCACAGAGCAGGACCTGATCGGCCAGGACCTGAACTCTCGCTACCTGAATGCCCAGGGTGGCCCCGAGGTGGTGGGGGCAGGGGGCTCTGCCCGGCCCCTGGCCTTCCAGTTCCACCAGCACAACCACCAGCACCAGCACACCCACCAGCACACCCACCAGCACTTCACCCCTTACCCCCCGGGCCTGCTGCCACCCCACGGCCCCCACATGGTGAGCTCCTCATTGGGCCGGTGATGAGGCTCAGAGACCTGGGGGGAGGGTATGGCTTCCAGGGGAAGGCCCTGGGTTCCTGGCTGGCAGCTTACTCTTCCCTTCTCTTCCCTAGTTTGAGAAATATCCAGGAAAGATGGAAGGCCTTTTCCGGCATAATGTGAGTGTGTGAGAGTGTGTGTGTGTGGGTGTGTGGGTGTGTGGGTGGGTGTGTGGTGTGGGTGTGTGGTGTGTGTGGTGTGTGGGCATGGATGCATCAATGCGTGCGGCCCTGATTGTTGGGGTCCAGTCTTCAGCTTCAAAAGCAAGAGCCTTGAGCCTGGGAGAGCTCCCTGGGGGGGATTTAGGGTGGAGGCCAGAGGACTGATGGGCAGACCGCAGATGGGCTGCACCTCCACCCCCAGCTTGGACTAGTCCCCTTCTCTCCACAGCCGTACACGGCCTTCCCTCCCGCAGTGCCCGGCCTACCTCCGGGCCTCCCGCCGGCTGTCTCCTTTGGCTCCCTGCAGGGGGCCTTCCAGCCCAAGGTGAGCTCCCAATCCAGACGACACCACCACCTCCCACCCCTTACAAACCCGGATATCCCTGGATCCATTTACCTTCCCATTCCCCAAAACCATGCCCATCCTCCTGCCCTCCCCTTGTGGACCCAGGTTTCTCCAAAGCCATGCTCCCTCCCTGTCCCAGCCCCCAGCTTGGTTTTAGATCCCTCTTATGCCTGGTGTCAGCTCTCCTGACTGATCCCTCCACTCCCCTTTCCCAGAGCACGAACCCCGAGCTGCCACCACGACTGGGGCCAGTGCCGAGCGGGCTTCCCCAAAAGGGGACACAGGTGAGGGGGGCCAAGGCAGGTCCTCGGGCAGCTGGAAGATCTGTTGAGGGAGAGCAGGGTTGACTTGAGAGTGAACCACTGATTCCTCCCTTTAATATATGGTCAGGGGTGTCTCTGAGGACCTGAGAAGAGGGAATTTCTATAAATGAAGGATTTCTTAGGCATGAGGGATAGGAATTTCATGAAGTCGCCCCAGAAATAAGATTCCTAGGATGGTGGTTTTTGTAGGGGTTTTCAAATTTTTTAAGTCACAGCACTCATTTTTTCAAATGACATCATACCAGGAAGTTCTGTCCATAAAACAATGAAAAGATAAGCTGCTTCTTTGTGAAGTGACGTGGGGAGCAGCCTTAAAGCCCAGGGCTTTGGGAACATCTTGAAAAGCACAGGATCTGTTTCCTAAAGGAGAGACTAGACCAGAGGTTTTCCAGCTTCTTTTAACAATAGTAAAGGCTTTTTTCTAAAGAAATCTTAAGCAGATCTTCATTATATAAAGCTGTTTATCAGATAGCTACTCTTCTTCTCTGAGAAACCTGTCTTGCCTGCCCACTAACCCACTCCACAGCCTTCCAAGCAGGGCACCTCCTTGGAGCCAGGTTCAGTAACTTGGTGCTGGAGGGGAGGTGCCTGGAGTGGGAGAGATGGGGAAAGGAAAGGTTTGAGGGAGCCGCACACGGTCTCAGGGAGGTGTTTGGGGGGGCATTGGGGACTGTGGAGATGAGGTGCCCAGGTCAGTAAACAGGTCTGAACTGCTGCCAATCTCTGCTTTGCTATTCCCAGATCCCTGACCATTTCCGGCCACCTTTGAGGGTGAGTTTGGTGAGGACCTCAGGCTGCATGAGGCTGGGGGCTGGCGTCAGGGTGTTTGTGTGAGGGGAGGGTCTTGCTTGGGAATAAGCAAGAAGCCCAAGACGTGGAGGCAGCCAGATGTGGAACAGCAGGAAGCGAAAGGCTTGCAAACCGCAGACCTGGGTTCAGACACAGCTGGCCGTGGGACCTTGGGCAAGACAGTTTATCTCTCTGAGCCTCAGTTTCCTAGGCTGTGAAATGAACCTAGTCATCCCTCAGGTGTAGGGGTGATGAGTGGGGACGTTGTGTGGCAAGGCTGGGCCCAGGGCCAGGTCTGGAGTGGGTGATGAGTGAACATTCTTTCCTTCCCTTTCCCTTTGGTCATCCTTCTGGGGCGGCAGAAACCAGGGAAGTGGTGTGCCATGCACGTGCGCGTGGCTTACATGATCCTGAGACACCAGGAAAAGATGAAGGTACTGGGGCCGGAGGGCTGGGGAGAGTGGGCCTGCCTGAGCTCTGGGCGTCTACCTTCAGCAGAGCTTGGCAGAATCTTGGCCAGAAATGTTCCCTCCTGTCCCTGGTCACTGCCTGAGCAAGTCCACAGTTAGCACTAGGTTCTCTTGCTAACTGGGGGGTGGTCAGAGAAGGCTCTGAGAGAGGCAGAGGCCCACCCAAGCCCTGTCTTGGTGCCAGGCAGCCCTCGGAGGGGGCCTCGGGGTGGAAGAGCAAGAGCGGGACCACACCTGGCTCCTCACTCACTGCCCCTCTCCCTGTCCCACGCAGGGCGACTCCCACAAGCTTGACTTTCGGAACGACCTCCTGCCCTGCCTTCCGGGGCCCTATGGGGCCCTGCCCCCTGGGCAGGAGCTCTCCCACCCGGCCGCCTCCCTCTTCACTGCGACTGGTGAGTCTGGCCAGCCCTCTCTGGGCCTGAGGTTGCCCACCTGTAGCCCGAGGCCCACCTTGCGTCCACTCAGCCTCATCAGAATCTCCCGCCTCTCCGCCCCAGGTGCCGTCCACGCTGCAGCCAACCCTTTCACGGCAGCTCCCGGGGCCCACGGACCCTTTCTGAGCCCCAGCACCCACATTGGTAAGAGCCAAAGGCATGTTGGGCAACCTAAGCCTTGTCCCTGAGTTCCAGGAAGTGTTAAGCTGGGGATAGAAGTTAGACCTGAGAGGCAGCTGGAATGGAGGGTAGACCTGGTTCCACTTGCTTTGTGACCTTGGGCAGGTTACTCTACCCCCTCTGAGCCTTGATCTCATCCTCTGTAAAATGGGATAGGGAAGAGCAGAGTAATCGCCAATCCCTGACAGCTCAGTCACTGTCTCTGAAACTAGCCAGTGGTAGTGGGGAGTGTGCCACCTGGGAGAGTGGGGTGGAGGAAGGCTGTGCAGGCCCAGCGGAGAGCATGGTCACTGGCTCCCAGTGATCTTGGCAGGCTTCTTGGGGAGATTTATCCTGGGTTTGGATGGGCGAGGAGGAGTTGAGCCGGCTGGCCTAGGAAAAGGTGTTCCTAGAAGAGGAAATTGTGAGGTTCCCGCAGCTTGCTAGTTACATGTTCTGACTGGCTATGTGACATATATACGAAGTTAGGGTCAGGTTGGGAGCAGCCCTGCATGCAGGTGGGAGGAAGCTAGCTGAGGCCTTCAGGCGAGTGGCTTGCTGTAGAGCTGGTCTGGGTGGCTGGTGTCGGGGGCTGTGGGGTAAGAGCCTGACCTCTGGAGTCAGAGGCCCTGGATTGGGGGTTCCACTCACTGGTAGGATGACCATTGATTGGCAAGTTACTTCACCTCTCTGAGCCTGTTTAATCATCTTTAAGTGGGAATGCTCCCGTCTGCCTCATGGAGCTTGTGAGGTTAAACAACACGTTGCACCTTAAAGCTCAGTGCTTTTCTGGGGCCTGCTTGGTGATCAGCCTCTTCCCTGCCAGTCCTTGATGCCTGCTCAGAGCCGGCCGCCCAATGCTCTGACCATCCCCCTTTTCTCCTACAGATCCCTTTGGGCGTCCCACAAGCTTCGCCTCCTTGGCTGCCCTCTCCAACGGGGCCTTTGGAGGCCTGGGCAGCCCCACATTCAGTGAGTGCTGGGCGGGGTGGGGTGGGGGCAGTGGGCTCCTGTGCTCAGGCAGGGGACTCGGAGGATGCCTGAGTGGGACCTCCCACTCCTGGCTCCCATCACTTTCTACTTTGTCTTCTGTCTAGACTCCGGCGCCGTCTTTGCCCAGAAAGAAAGCCCAGGGGCCCCACCAGCCTTCGCCTCCCCGCCAGACCCATGGGGCCGCCTGCACCGCAGTCCTCTGGCCTTTCCTGCCTGGGTCCGGCCCCCTGAGGCCGCCCGGACACCAGGCTCAGACAAGGAGCGGCCTGTGGAGCGGAGGGAGCCCTCTCTCACTAAGGAGGAGAAAGACAGGTGTGCTTCCCCACCAGCCCCCACCTGCCCTGCCCTCCTCCCTCCCTTACCTCAGTCCAACCTCCGGAGTACCTTCATCCTCTCCTCCCTGCCCCCAGGGACCTCCCCTTCTCACGGCCCCAGCTCCGAGTTTCTCCTGCTACTCCCAAGGCACGGGCTGGCGAGGAAGGGGCCAGGCCAGCCAAGGAATCGGTGCGGGTAAAGGAAGAGCGGAAGGAGGAGGCTGCTGCTGCCGCTGCCGCCGCTGCTGCCGCCGCCGCCGCCGCCGCTGCCGCTGCCGCTGCCACCACCACCGGGCCTCAAGGCCTTCACCTGCTGTTTGAGAGGCCCCGGCCACCCCCCTTTCTGGGCCCTAGTCCTCCAGAGCGCTGTGCTGGCTTCCTGGAGCCAGCCTGGTTGGCAGGGCCCCCTCGCCTCTCTAGGCCACCCCGCTTCTATGAGGCGGGTGAGGAGCTGACTGGACCAGGGGCTGTGGCTGCTGCCCGCCTCTATGGTCTAGAGCCTGCCCATCCCCTGCTATACAGCCGCTTGGCTCCACCGCCGCCACCAGCTGCGGCCCCGGGAACCCCTCACCTTCTCAGCAAGACCCCGCCAGGAGCCCTTTTGGGGGCACCACCTCCGCTTGTGCCCGCCCCTCGGCCTAGTTCCCCACCTCGGGCCCCTGGCCCAGCCCGGGCTGACAGGTGAGGGAAGGGGAGGGGCAGGGGCATAGCTCCATCCCCCTTTTCTTTTGACAAGGTCCTAGAGCTGAGGTTTCAAGCCGGGGCTGGAGGGCAGAGGTCATGACCTCACCAGCCACCTCTGAGGTCGTGGAATCTGGGAGCAGTAAGCCCCAAACCCCACTGGATCAAGCATCAGTTGGATCTTGGGGTCACTGGGAGGGCAGAGGTCACAAGCCTTTAGAGAGGTGTGTGTGTACATGAGAGTGGGGGTCATTTCAGAGGTCATAGCTCGTGATCTCCTGAGGTGCACCATCGCCCCTTCTGAGGGCCCCTAGGCCCTTGGCCTGCCTCCCCAAGGGCTCACTAAGCCAGAGGCCAAAGTGCCCCCCTCCTCTTCACCTACCACCCAAGTCCTCATGCCCTCTCAGGGCTGGGGGAGGAGGGGCTAAAGGAAGGGGGGTTCCATGTACATATTTATCTCCTCTTCCACATAGCCCCCCAGACCTTTTGTACATTTTTACAGGGGTGCCCCTCCCAATAATCCCCCTTCCTGGTTAATTAAATCCTAAGACTGGTGCTGTGTTCCTAGCCTCTGGCCTCTCTGTGGGGGGAGGGGGGATTGCAGTGGGGAGAGCTGGGAGGGAACAGGCAGGAACCCAGGGCTTATCCCTGGAAATCTGGGGCCCAGCAGGAGGTGGACCAACAGGAAAAGGGACCTGGGTACCTAGGCTAGAGAGAAGGGCAAGTGCTTCCTGCTTGGCTGTCAGCCCAGGTTCCCCCCACCTGTTCCTGTTACCTCTGTGTGCCCCCATCCCCAAAGGCGCAACCTCTAAGCTTCAGACTCCACCTTAGTGGCTTGGTCCCCCCCACTCTATTTCCAAGTGCCCCCAGGATTCCTGGGCCTTGCTCTCCAGAACCCTGTTCCCCAGAACCCTGCCGCAGGCTCCTTAAGGGGGGCCAGAGAAGGTCACCATGTACCACACACCAAAGAAGGGGGTTGGCCCGGGGGTGGGCAACACAGGCAGCTTCTTCAGCAGCCTCTTGGCAGCAGCCCCAGCCTTCCCAAAGCAGCAGGTGCCCCCAGGCTGGGGCCCAACCTAGAAGGCAGGGGTTGGTTTAACAAAAACATAACATTGACTTTTTTCCCCAGTGGGACTTATTCTGTAACATGACTTGCGGATATTTATATAAAAATGAGTGTTACAATGAGGCCCCTTGGCTCCTCTTTGTGTGTGGGTCACCTGGGGGGGGATTGGGCTGGGTCCTGGTGTTGGGGAGGGATGAGGACAATATTGTCCATGTCCTGATGAAGGTTTTCCCCTCCTTCCCACCTGGGCAATTTGTTCTACTTCTGGATGGATGGATTGGAGTGTTGGGCACTGAAGTTTTCCACATTTTTCTACAGTCCAGGAGTACATATTCCAGTTGACCCTTGAACACGGGTTTGAACTGCACAGGTCCACTTATACGTGGTTTTATTCCCAATAAATACTTCATACAGTACCACATGATCAATGGTTGGTTGAATCTGTGGATGTGGGACCACAGATATGGAGAGCCAACTATGGGACTTGAGCATCTGAGGATTTTGGTATCCATGGCAGGTCCTGGAATCAATACCCCAGGGTCAACTGCGTGTAAGATTCAAGCATAGGGCTTCCCTGGTGGCGCAGCGGTTGAGAGCCCGCCTGCCGATGCAGGGGACACGGGTTCGAACCCTGGTCTGGGAAGATCCCACATGCCGCGGAGCAACTGGGTCCGTGAGCCACAGCTACTGAGCCTGTGCGTCTGGAGCCTGTGCTCCGCAACGAGAGAGGCCGCAATAGTGAGAGGCCCGCGCACCGTGATGAAGAGTGGCTCTCGCTTGCCGCAACTAGAGAAAGCCCTCGCACAGAAACGAAGACCCAACACAGCCAAAAATAAATTAATTAATTAATTTAAAAAATGCTTTATAAAAAAGAAAGATTCAAGCAATAAAGACAGCAAAACTAGATCTCCCGTTCACGTGTCAACATACCCCAGCCCTGCACCCTTCCCAAGGTAACCACTGTCAGTCATTTGGTATTTGTGTTTACCTGCACATATATATGAACATGGATGGTAGTTAATGTTAGAAAAGATAAAAGATCTATAATTTTTAAAAAATCAGTATTGGTTTTTCTTTTATACATGGTCATTATAAAACAGTTCAAATACACAGAAATACATGAGAAGGTGCCTCATGATCCCATTCCTCAGAGATGCCACTGTTAACTGTTGTGCATGTTCTTCCAGTTATTTTACTAACTGTATGCTCAAAATGTAATGAAAAAAATGGGATCCTGTGAAATGTACTATTTTACAACTGTCTTTTTACACTTAACATCATTCTTTGATGTAATCATAAAAACCAAGTGACGACTAAACAGAGCTAGAGAAGCTGGCTCCCACCCGAGCCACCCAGAATCGACTTGTTCCGAGTATACCCATCACCTTAGGAAAGATGCATCCAACACTCTCTGCTACCACCACACACGCCCAAGACTTCTAGGGAGGACTCAGGTCTACCTTGCTCCAACAAGTCAGAAACGGGTTGACCAGGAGAAACTTGGCTTGCAGACAATATTTCACCTGGCGGTCCTTGTTTTCAGCTTCTCTTGAAAAATCCAAAGATCTGTTAACATTGTACCTGCTCTCCCTATGACTGTCACTTGAGATGGGGCGTATTCTCTCCAGATTGTCACTGTCCTTTCCACTCTATTGTCTAGGAATGGGGCATTGGCATGATTCAGGGCACTTCCCTGGTCCCTGTAAGCATTTGGATATGGAATTCTCAGTGAAATATTTTCTAGATACATATATCCAACCTCTCCTAGATCTCTCCCGCAAGTACCTCAGATCTCTGATGCTGCACACCACCCCACCCCTACTCCATTTCCACCTCTGAGAGTTTCACCAGCACCAAAGTCAGAAACCTCCCTCTGTCTGATTCCCTGTCTGCACTGCCTCTTATTCTTTCAACTGCTGTTCACTTCATCTATCATGCCAGGCGCTGAACTAGTGACTGGGGATACAGAGGTAAACAAAACAAAAGTCCAGCTTTCCTGGAGCTTACATGCTACTGTGAGAGAGGAGCAATAAACTCATACGAGAAGAAAGAGTGAAGGGAAAGAATCCCAAGGGCTATACCTTGTTAGGGCCTATCCTCAATAACCATTGTCTTCCATTGACCCATCTCTGGTTCTGACCCTAACTTATGCAGCTCCTTAGGCAGAGGTAAAAGGACAGTCCAGAAACGACTGTCAACATTGGGGAAATACAAAACAAAACCCAAATCATTCACCATCAGGCTGCTATTTGGAAATGTGTTTCTTTGTTCTGAATGAGCTCAGCAGAGTAGCTGTGTGATCTTAAGCAGTGTGCTCATTTCTGTGCCATGGTTTCCTTATTTGCAAAATGGAGGGTTTTAAAAACAAATTTACTGATATATAATTCACATACCGTACAATTCAACCTGTCTTTTATGACTGGCTTCTTTCACTTAGCATTATGGTCTCAAGGTTCATCCCTGTCGTAGCTTGCATCAGTACTTCTTTCCGTTTTATTGCCAAGTAACATTCTCCATTTTATGGATATGCCACATTGTGTTTATCCATTCTTCAGTTGATGAACATTTGGGTTGTTTCTTCTGACTATTACGAATAATGCGGCTGTGAATATCTGTGTGCAAGTTTTTGTATGAATGCATGTTTTCAATTTTCTTAGGTATATACTTTGGAGCGGAATTGCTGGGTCATATGGTGGCTCTACATTTAGTATCTTGGGGAACGGCCAAACTAGTTTCCAAAGTGGCTGAACTATTTTACATTCCCACCAACAATATATGAACCTGGAGTTTTAATGGTTTCTTCTACCATTACTGCATGAATTTGCTACGTTAGTAAGCATAAAGTTCTTAGAACTGTGTCTGGCACAGGGTACATGCTCCAAGAACGACTGCTGTCATTGCTGGTGATGCCTTTCTGATCAGAAACCGTAAAAAAGAACTTAAAAGCTTTTGCACGGCAAAGGAAACCATAAATAAAATGAAAAGACAACCTTCAGAATGGGAGAAAATATTTGAAAATGAAGCAACCGACAAGGGATTAATCTCCAAAATATGCAAGCAGCTCATGCAGCTCAATATCAAAAAAACAAATAACCCAATCAAAAAAATGGGCAGAAGACCTAAATAGACATTTCTCCAAAGACAACATACAGATGGCTAAAAAGATGCTCAACATCACTAATTATTAGAGAAATGCAAATAAAAACTACAATGAGGTATCACCTCACACCGGTCAGAATTGCCATCACCCAAAAAATTACAAACAATAAATGCTGGAGAGGGTGTGGAGAAAAGGGAAACCTCCTACACTGTTGGTGGGAATGTAAATTGGTACAACCACTATGGAGAACAGTATGGAGCTTCCTTAAAAAACTAAAACTAGGGCTACCATATGATTCAGCAATCCCACTCCTGGGCATATATCCAGAGAAAACCATAATTCAAAAAGATGCATGCACCTCAGTGTTCATCGCAGCACTATTTACAATAGCTAGGACATGGAAGCAACCTAAATGTCCATCAACAGAAGAATGGATAAAGAAGATGTGGTACACATATACAATGGAATATTACTCAGCCATAAAAAAGAATGAAATAATGCTATTTTGCAGCAACATGGATGGACCTAGAGACTGTCATACTGAGTGAAGTAAGTCAGACAGAGGAAGACAAATATCATATGATATCACTTATACGTGGAATCTAAAAAAAGGGTCCAGATGAATGTATCTACAAAACAGAAATAGAGTTACAGATGTAGAAAACAAACTTATGGTTACCAGGGGATAAGGGGGTGGGGTGTGTGTGGAGGGATAAGTTGGGAGATTGGGGTGGACATATACACACTACTATATCTAAAATAGATAACTAATAAGGACCTACTGTATAGCACAGGGAACTCTACTCAATACTTTGTAATGGCCTATATGGGAAAAGAATCTAAAAAAGAGTGCATATATGTATATGTATAACTGATTCACTTTGCTGTACACCTGAAACTAACACAATATTGTAAATCAACTCTACTCCAATAAAAATTTAAAGAAAAAAAGAAAGAAACCTTAAGAAAGAGATTTTTAGAGATTGATGAAAGAGAATGCTTAGTTACAAGCAGTTTGCTGGGGAAGCACATCTTTCAAAACGGGCTTTGGGGTGGGAAGCATCTACCAACGGGCATAGAAGAGGGAAGGAGGGATCTGAGCCAGTGGAGAACACAGGTTTAGAGCCTTTTACATCAGATATAACGGAGTTTGAATTTGGTTTCCACCAACCAAAGCTCTGTGTCTTGGTGTAGTTGCAGCCTCTTTCCATGGTGGACAAAGAAGAAAAATGACAATCTTAGCCCACAGTTTCACTGTGATGGTTACACGGGAATAATGCATGTAAAGGGTGCCTAGCATAGAATTTAGTACACAGTGAACATTCATTCACTAAATGAGAGTGTTGTTATTGATTGTAGTTGGAAGGATTCAAAATAATTTCCCTATTTCAAGATGGGGAAATTGAAGTTCAGAGAAGTTATATGACTTACGGATTCAGGAGAAGAAAGGAGACATTCTTATGTGGAGATGTTAAAAAAATAAACTTTATTATTCAAAAATTTTAGATTTACAGAAAAATTGAAAAGATTGTACTGAGGGTTCCTGTATGTCCCCCCACTCAGTCCTCTATTAACATCTCACGTTTGTTACAATTAATGAATCAGTACTGATACATTATTATTATTAAGTCTATACTTTTTTCAGATTTCCTTAGTTTTTACCTAATGCCCTTTGTCTGTCCCAGTGTCATCATGTCTCCTTAGGCTTCTCTTGACTGTGAGTTTTCCAGGTTTCCTTGTTTTCTTTTCTTTTTTCTTTTTTTTGGCATAATGTAGTGATTTTATTTTATTTATTTATTTCTTTATTTACTTATTTTTGGCTGTGCTGGGTCTTCGTTGCTGTGTACGGGCTTTCTCTAGTTGTGGCGAGAGGGAGATACTCTTTGTTGTGGTGTGTGGGCTTCTCATTGCAGTGGCTTCTCTTGTTGTGGAGCACGGGCTCTAGAGTGCAGGCTCAGTAGTTGTGGCGCACAGGCTTAGTTGCTCCGCGGCATGTGGGATCTTCCCAGACCAGGGCTTGAACCCGTGTCCCCTGCATTGGCAGGCAGATTCTTAACCACTGCGCCACCGGGGAAGCCCCTTGTTTTCTTTTTGTGTGTGTGTGTGTTTTAAATTAATTAATTTATTTTTGGCTGCGTTGGGTCTTCGTTGCTGCGCGCGGGCTTTCTCTAGTTGCGATGAGTGGAGGCTACTCCACAGCGGTGCGCGGTTTTCTCATTGCGGTGGCATCTCTTGTTGCAGAACACCGGCTCTAGGCACGCGGGCTTCAGTAGTTGTGGCTCGCGGGCTCAGTAGTTGTGGCTCACGGGCTCTAGAGCGCAGGCTCAGTAGTTGTGATGCACGGGCTTAGTTGCTCCGCGGCATGTGGGATCTTCCCGGACCAGGGCTCGAACCTGTGTCCCCTGCATTGGCAGGCGGATTCTTAGCCATTGCACCACCAGGGAAATCCCAGGTTTCCTTGTTTTTGATGATCTTGACAACTTTGAGGATTACTGGTCAGGTATTTTATAAAGTGTCCCTTAATTGAGAGTTGTATGTTGTTTTCCCTAGAAGTAGACTAGAGGTTATAGGTTTGGGGAGTAGGCAGAGGTAAAATGCCATTTTCATCTCATCATATCAAGGGTACATGCCTTCAAGATGATTTATCACTTTTTTTAATTTGCATTTTTTTTCAGGTTGTATTTATTTATTTATTGGCACCACACAGCATGCGGGATCTTAATTCCCTGACCAGGAATTGAACCCGTGCCCCCTGCAGTGGAAGCACGGAGTCCTAGTGACTGGATCACCAGGGAAGGCCCAAGATGATTTATCACTGTTGATGTTAACTTTAATCACCTGGCTGAGGTAGTGCTTGTCAGATTCCACTGTAAAATTACTCTTTTCCTCCTTTCCCTATCCTACTCTTAGGAAGGAAGTCACTATGCACAGCCCAGACTACAGGAGTTGAGACATTATGCTCCACCTCCTTGAGGGCAAAAATATCTACATAAACTATTTGGAATTCTTCTGTACAGTAAGAATTTATTTATTCAATCATTTATTTATATTATATTATGATGGATTTATGGATATTCATTTTATACTTTAGATTAAACACTAGTACTACTTTAATTATTACTCTCCAGTTTTCAGTTGGCTCCTGTGTCCCTTTGATGTACCCCCATCATTGTGGTGTTTTTTTTTTTAATAAATTTATTTATTTATTTATGGCTGTGTTGGGTCTTCGTTTCTGTGCGAGGGCTTTCTCTAGTTGTGGCAAGCGGGGGCCACTCTTCATCGCGGTGCGCAGGCCTCTCACTGTTGTGGCCGCTCTTGCTGCGGAGCACAAGCTCCAGATGCACAGGCTCAGTAGTTGTGGCTCACGGGCCTAGTTGCTCCACGGCATGTGGGATCTTCCCAGACCAGGGCTCGAACCCGTGTCCCCTGCATTGGCAGGCTGATTCTCAACCACTGCGCCACCAGGGAAGCCCCATTGTGTTTTTTGTTCTGGGTGTTTTGGGTTTTTTTAACGGAGACTTACTTTTTATTATTATCCTTTTATGTTTTTGGATTTTTGTCTCATGTGCATGTATTATCTGCTTTTATGCCTAGGGTAATTAACATTAAAGTTTGTAGGTTATTAAAAAAGGTAGAATAAAAAGTTTTCTTCCTTCCTCTGACCCTCCTACCCTGCTCCATTTCCCCTTCCCCGGAGACATCATTTGATTTCTTGTTTGTTTCTGCAGAACAATTCCTTTTTTTCTTTCTTTTAAACAAGTGTTTACATATAGTACACGCTGTTCAGCACATTGCTGTTTTCAACTAACGATCCCTTGTGGGTTATTCCATTTCAGCACATAGAAATCCATCTCCATTTTAGTCTCTACATAGTATTCCATTGTAAGGCTATACCATAATATATTTAACCAGTCTCCATCAATGGACATTTACCTTCTTTTTAGTGTTTTACTAGAATAAGGAGTGCTGCAGTGAATACCCACATCTTTGCATACTTGAGCAAATAAACCTGCAGGATCAGTTTCTAGACAAGGAATTGCTAAGCCAGAGTACATGCTTTCAAGATTTAGATGCTGCTACATTGTCCTCCACAAACCTTTCACCAATTTTCATTCTCACCAACAGTGTATGAGAGGACCTGTTTCTCCACACCCTTGCTAACATGGAGAAGTAACAAGCGATTTTTTTTTTTTTATTATTTTTTATTTGCTGTACGCGGGCCTCTCACTGCTGTGGCCTCTCCCATTGCGGAGCACAGGCTCCGGACGCGCAGGCTCAGCGGCCATGGCTCACGGGCCCAGCCGCTCCGCGGCATGTGGGATCTTCCCGGACCGGGGCACGAACCCGCGTTCCCTGCACTGGCAGATGGACTCTCAACCACTGCGCCACCAGGGAAGCCCACAAGCTTTTTGATCTTTGTTAATCTGATAGGTGAAAGATGGTGACTCACTGAAGTTTTAATTTGCATTTCTTTTATTATGAGTGAAGCTGAACATCTTGTCAGACGTTTACAAATCGCTTGTATTCTCCTTTTCTGTGAATTGTCTCTTCAGATCCTCTGCCCATCCCCCCCTCCCCTGCCCTTTAGACTTTTTCTAATCTTTGTTTTGTGCCTCAGTGAAAGCTACTCATTCATTAAGTCCATCAATATTTATTATCTACAGTGTTATAGCAACATGCAGTGAACAGAAAAGACAAAGGTATTTTTCTCTGGGAGATTAAAATTCTAGAGGGGGCAGAAAGAGTAAAGAAATAAATAGATGTCAGTTGGTGATAACTGTTAAGGAAAAAGAGTAGAATATAGGCTAGAAAGTTCTGGGGTGCTATTTTCTCTTATTTTTTTCAACATTTATTTATTCATTTATTTTTTGGCTGCAGTGGGTCTTAGTTGCGGCACCTGGGATCTTTTGTTGCAGTGCGCAGGCTTCTCTCTAGTTGTGGAGCTCAGGCTTAGTTGCCCCTCAGCATGTGGTATCTTAGTTCCCTAACCAGGGATCCAACTGGCATCCGCTGCATTGCAAGACGGATTTTTAAACACTGGACCACCAGGGAAGTCCCTGGTGTGCAATTTTCTATAGAGAGATCAAAGAAGGTTTCTCTAAGGGATGCCAAGGGCAGAGTGGGAATGAAGTGAGGAAAGGAATCATGCAATACCTGGGAGAGGAATGCTTGAGGCAGAGGGAGGAGCAGGGTGAAGTCCTTGAGGTGGAAATGTGCTGGGTGAGCTGGAGGATCAGCCAGGGGACCAGTGTGGCTAGAGCAGAGTGAGTGAGAGGGAGAGGGATGGGAGATGAGGTCCAAGAGGTGTGCGGGGACGAGATCGTGTAGGACCTGGCAGGCCTTTGTAGGGACTTGAGGATTTTGGCTTCTACTCTGAGATGCTAGCCATTACAGTTTATTTAGGCTGTACTTTTTTTTTTTTTTTTGAGAATTTCAGAACAGTGGAAAGACATTACCTGATTTAGTTTTTTAAAGGACCACACAACGGCACAACAGTAAGGTCTGTGAAGGGGGTTGTTACAGTCCACACGTGATGGGGGCATTTCCCATCATTAGCCTGTTCTAACGGGACTATTTAGGGGCCTAGCCTGCTTTAAGCAAATCCAATGTGTGAAAATCCAGATGGACCTAATTTTCTCTAAGGGACAAGGTGGTCATTGCCATAGGCATGTGCTCAGTGTGGAGAGGGTAATGCAGAGATCCCAAGCCTCTCTGCATATAAATAAGCCCCACCCTTTTTCCCATTGGAAGTAATCATCTCCCTAAAGCTTATCCACAGCACATCTAGAGGTGCCTCCTGCTGACACATTCAGGCAAGGTCATAAATTTTGTGTTCAAGAATGTTCCCAGGGACTTCCCTGGTGGCACAGTGGTTGAGACTCCAGGCTCCCAATTCAGGGAGCCTGGGTTTGATCCCTGGTCAGGGACCTAGATCCCACATGCATGCCGCAACTAAGGAGCCAGAGAGCCACAACTAAGACCTGGTGCAACTAAATAAATAAAATAAATAAATAAAGTAAATATTAAAGGGGCTTCCCTGATGGCGCAGTGGTTAAGAATCCTCCTGCCAATGCAGGGGACCCGCGTTCCAGCCTTGCTCTGGAAAGATCCCACATGCCGCGCAGCATCTAAGCCTGTGGGCCACAACTACTGAACCTGCGCTCTAGAGCCCATGAGCCACAACTACTGAAGCCCACGCGTCCTAGAGCCTGTGCTCCTCAACAAGAGAAGCCACCGCAATGAGAACCCCATGCACCACAACAAACAGTAGCCCCTGCTCACCGCAACTAAAGAAAGCTCGCGTGCAGCAACGAAGGCCCAACGCAGCCAAAAATTAATTAATTAATTAATTTTTAAAAGAAGAAGTGAGTTGGAACTTTTTAAAAAATAAATAAATAAATTTTTTTTAAAAAAAGAATGTTCCCAGAATTAGATAGTGGTAGTAGTTGCACAACTTTGTGAATATACTAAAACCCCAAACCCTTGAATTGTATACTTTAAAAGGGTGAACTTATGGTATATGAATTATAAGTCAATAATAATAGTAACGTTCCCGGAAACACTGTTTGTTATCGTGGAAAGACTGGAAACAACCCAAATGTCTAGCCACAGGCATCTGTTAAACTTGTAGGATCATCAATGGATAAATATGGAACAGTTAACAAGAATGAGGTGTGTCTGTACTGGTTGGTGTGGCAGATAAGGAAAGCTCCCTGTGATGTAGTGTTAAGTTAAAAAAATTAAGGGAAGGGCTTCCCTGGTGGCGCAGTGGTTGAGAGTCCGCCTGCTGATGCAGGGAACACGGGTTCGTGCCCCGGTCCGGGAAGATCCCACATGTCACGGAGCAGCTGGGCCCGTGAGCCATGGCCGCTGAGCCTGTGCGTCCGGAGCCTGTGCTCCACAATGGGAGAGGCCACGGCAGTGAGAGGCCCGCGTACCGCAAAAAAAAAAAAAATATTAAGGGAAGAACTGTGTGTATAGTTTGCTACCATGTATGTGAGAAAAGTATATATCTATGCATGCATAGAGTGTTTCTAGAAAGATATTTGAGAATTGCTCAATAGGAACTTCTAGGGAGTGGAGATAGGGTTTCACCTTTACGGATTATGTTCTACTCTTTCTACTTAAAAAAAATATATTTATATGTAAAACTTTTACAAAAACATAAAATTTAATTATCACAACAAAAATTAAAAATACAAAAATTGGGAGAGGAATGCTTCAGGCAGAAGGGGGAGCAGTGCCCAGCCAGTCCTTGAGGTGGGAGCGTGCTGGGTGAGCTGGAGCCTCAGCGAGGGGAGCCGTGTGGGCTGTTGCTGGCTACCGAGTGAAGAAGAGCCTGGGAGCAGTGTTTGTGGAGCACTTTCTACATGCCAGGCATTTCGCTGTGGGGTTGTGCGTGGGCAGTGGTGGGTAAGACTGACAAATGCCTTCACCAAGCTGCTAGTTCCTCCCAAACCCTCCCACCAACCGGTGGGAGGCCCTGCCCTGACTCTTGGAGGGAGTCCTCTCTTGCCTTCCTTCCCCCCTTCTCCCACCTTTTCTTCAGGACCCATCAAATCCAGAGTAGGCTTGAGCTGAGTGACCTTGAGCCAATGACTTTACCTTTCTGGACCTTAGTTCCCTCATCCGCAAAATGAGAATAGTAATACAGCGTATCTCAATGGAGTTGCTGTGAGAATCACTGGTGTTCTAAAAATGGTTAAGATGGTTACTGATATTAGACTGCCTCTAGCACCAGCTTGCTTGAGTTGGTTATTTAATACTAAGAATGTAATGCCCACAAGGCGTGCTTGCAAGGCAGGTAAGACTGGGATGAGTATCCTCAGTGTATACTGAGGTGCAACGATGAAAAAGGCTCATGCAAATTTAGTGAAAAATTCGAGGGACAGACTTTAGGGTCAGACAAAATATGGGTTTGAATCCCTGCTTTGCTAGCTGTTTGCTTTGTGATTTGAGGCTAGTTACCTCTCTGAACCTGAGAGTTAACCACACCTACCAAAAAAGGGACAAGTCCTTGGACCTCAAAAGCCTGGAGGACTAAAAGCTGCGGCAAAAGAAGAAGGCCTCGCACAGCGCTGGGGACATAGTAAATGCCCAGGAAATAGCAGCTGTTAGGGTCATTATTCTGTAAATGTCCTGAATGATTATAACATTTACGGAACCAGGTGTCAGAGCCTATGTTAGGTGCCTAGAGACCAGGTCTCATGGTCTCTAACTCTCTCCCTAATACCAGCCCCTGCCCTCCCAAGCTGTGAAGGAGAAGAGGTCTTCAGTGATGCAAATGAGCGTTTACTCTTTTCATTAACGAGACAATGAGCCCTTGATGGAAATGTTTGGAACTTTGAAAAAGGAGAAAGATTGGTTAATAAGTGTTTGTTGATATACTCACACCCTGCTTTACTGTCAATAAACATTTCCTGAGGCCAGCTGGGACAACCCCAGCTTGGAATCCAGTTGAGGTCTCTAAAACGCTGGGTGAACTGGTGCCTCAGTGTCTCAGGCTAATGTAGGAATAACAGCGATGTAATGATGCTCACCTCTCAGGGCTGGGCCGGGCGGCTGTGATGAAATGTGTATGAAACACTTGACACACCTTAGAAATGAAGCAATTTTTCTTACCTAACAAAATCACTTTATTTTACTCCAAATCTCCCCACCCCACCCCTAGCTTCAGGAGAAGCAATTGTAGACTCTCTAGGGGACCCTGACCCCATACTTAGGGATCACAGAGCCGTTGCCAGTCTCCTGGGGAAGACACAGCAGGAGGAAGACGGTGATGAAAAAAGACGGAGGACATCTAGAGCCATTGTGCTGGGTGCAGAACAGGCTAAAGTTAGCAATAAAGAGAGACTTAAAAAACAAAATCAAACACTGTTTTTCATGTATGTCAAATATTCACTACAGGTTTTCCACAAAAATATTGTTCCTAGAGCTAGAGAATGAAAATAATTCAACTGTCCAAAATAGGAGAGTGATTAAATAAATCACTCAACATTCACAAAATGGTCTAGTATGGCCTTTTAAAATATAAGGTAAAATAAAATATAAGGTAGATCCCAACATGCAGATCTGGGATAATCTTCAACATTTATTATTAATAAGCAAATGGGGCTATCTTGTGTTCATGGATAGGAAGACAATATTGTAAATATACAGTTCTCTCCAAATTGATCTGTAACCGTCAATGCAATGTTAATAAAGCTTACAACAGGGTTTTTCATGAAACTCAACAAGCCAATTAAAAAATATATACAGAGAAGTAGGAGCTAAGAACAGGTAGATACTTCTGAAGAAGAATAAAGAGAAGAGACTTGCTCTACCAGAATTGTTAAAAAGCTATTGCAATGAAGACAAGATGGTGTTGGTAGTGATAGAAATTCACCAAAATCAACTCACGAATAAAAAAAAATTTGATAAATGACAGGGGTGGCCCGTCAGATGCTAGGAGGGTCTATCCAATAAATGGAGCTGGAAAAAAAGTCCTCCCTATAGGAAAAAATGAAATTAGATCATTGCCTCACACTATACACAAAAATCAACTCCAGATATAAGGACTTAATTATCAAAGGCAAAACATTAAAAGTTTTAGGAGAAAATATAAGAGAATTTCTTTCTGACCTTGGAGTAATAACAAATCTCAAAACACAAAAGGTTAGTTATAAAATAAAATATTGATAAATAAAACTATATTAAAATTAAAACAAAATTATAAGCTACAAATTTGAAGAAGATATTTGCAAACACATATCACGACTCAAGGATATATACATTGAGATGATCTAAAGACCGTCTATGAACCAACAAAGCATAATAAATCAACAGAAAAATGGGCAAAAGACTCGAACGTGCATTTCAAAGAAGAGGAAGCATGGCTAAGAAACTTACTGAGAGATGTTCAACATCATTCAAGGAAATACAAATCAACATCATAATGAGATATCCAGTCTACGGCAAGAATTAAAACACCAAGTACTGGAGAAGAACGTCTATACATTGCTGGTGGGAATACATAGCCATACAACCATTTTGGAAAACAATTCATCATTCTTTCTTGTCAAATTGAACATTTACACACCTTAAAGCCTAGCACTTCCACTCTTGGGCAGGTATCCAGGAGCAAGTCTTGCTCAAGTGCTCCAGGAGACATGTCTATGAATATTCATAACAGCAGTGAACAAATGGCCAAAACCCAGAATGAACCCGAAAAGCCCTTCAACAGGAGAATGGATAAATGCATTGGGGCATCTTGACAAAATGAAATAGTACACAAGAGTGGAATTGGAAGTAACCACAGCTACACATAACCGTACGAATGAATTTCATTAATAGACCATTGAGTGTAAAAACAGAAAGTGAGAACCTGAGGACTCCTACACCGTGATAACCTTTTAAAAAATTCAGAAATAACTAAAACTAAACAATATATTGTTTAATCATCATAGATAGGACAAAACTACAAAACTAAAGGCAAGAAAACAATAAACACAAAGTTCCAGATAGTGGTTTCCTGGTGTGGGGAAGGGGAAGCAGCTTGAACAGGTAAAAGGTAGAGCCCATCAGAAGATGGGAATTATTGTCAATATTATTGTAATATTAATAAGTAAATATATAAATAGATGAATAAACAAATAAAAACATAAAACAAGTGGATAAAGAAATAAAAGAGGGCTATAAACAGATAATAACAATGTGTTATTAAGGATTTTAATTAATCCAATTCTTAGTACCTGAAGTCTTTTCTAAAAAAACAAGCATGTACCTTACACTAAAAAACACTAGCGGGGAAAATATTCATTCACTATGCACAGAACTTTTTATTTTTATACACCAGCCTTTCACAGGGTATCTGGGTTGGATGGGGTAGGAGGGTCATATAGGGAGACTTTCTCTTTACTGTATACCTTTGTGTACTGTGTGGAATTTTTGTTTTACTTTGTGCATAGAATGTCTTTTCAACAAGGGTTTGTGTCAAGATGAAAAAATTAAAATAAAAACCAGCTTTTTATTCGGTAGAGTTGATGTTTCACGGGAGATGTTTTTTTTTTGTTGTTGTTGTTTTTTGCGGTACGCGGGCCTCTCACTGTTGTGGCCTCTCCCGTTGCGGAGCACAGGCTCCGGACGCGCAGGCTCAGCGGCCATGGCTCACGGGCCTAGCCGCTCCGCGGCATGTGGGATCTTCCCGGACTTCCCGGACCGGGTCGCGAGCCCATGTACCTTGCATCGGCAGGCGGACTCTCAACCACTGCGCCACCAGGGAAGGGAAGCCCTCACAGGCGATGTTTTAAAAGCCTACTAGGGACTTTCCTGGTGGTGCAGTGGTTGGGAATCTGCCTGCCAATGCCGTGGACACGGGTTCGAGCCCTGGTCAGGGAAGATCCCACATGCCGTGGAGCATTTAAGCCCGTGCGCCACAACTACTGAACCTGCGCTCTAGAGCTCGCGAGCCACAACTACTGAGCCCACGTGCCACAACTGCTGAAGCCCGAGCGCCAAGAGCCCATGCTCCACAACAAGAGAAGCCACCGCAATGAGAAGCCTGCGAACCGCAACTAGAGAAAGCCCACGTGCAGCGACGAAGACCCAACACAGCCAAAAATAAATAAATAAATAATTTTATTAAAAAAATAAAAGCCTGCTAATTAGTGATATTAATGAGGGAGGGGCAAAGGGGCACCGTTCGTACCCTGTTGGTGGCACTGGAAATTAGGGTAGCACCTTAGGAGGGCAATATTTAGTAGTGTCTATGGAAATCTTAAATGCACATATCTTTGACCCAGCAATTCTCTTCCACTTTAAGAATTTACCTTATAGATTTACTTGTACAACTCAGGATATAAACGTACAACGTTGTCCATCACAGCATGGTACAAAGTTAGCTAGACATCATGTTATATGCACACAATTGACGGGCAGCTATTTAAAAGTAAGAGATATGAACTTCCCTGGTGGCGCAGTGGGTAAGAATCCGCCTGCCAATGTAGGGGACACGGGTTCGAGCCCTGGTCCGCGAAGACCCCACAGGCCGAGGAACAGCTAGGCCCGTGCACCACGACTACTGAGCCCGCACACCGCAACTACTGAAGCCCACGCGCCTAGAGCCCGTGCTCCGCAGCAAGAGAAGCCACCACAATGAGAAGCCTGTGCACCATAAAGAAGAGTAGCTCCCGCTCGCTGCAACTCGCGAAAGCCCGTGTGCAGCAATGAACACCCAACACAGCCAAAAATAAAAATAAAATAAATAAATTCATTTTTAAAAAAGTAAGAGATAAGTCTGTATGTATTGATGTGGAAAGATGTTACACATATATTAAGTGTAAAAGGGCAAGATGTAGAACAATATATACAGTATGATATCATTTCTAGGTATAAAAGACATACTCATGGAAAATTTCTGAGGAAATACAAGTAACAACACTGATTACCTCTGGGGAGTGGAATTAAGAAGGTGAAGGAAAGACATACCTTTTGGTTTATACTTCAAAGTACTGGATTTTATGTTTGATGAAGAGCAAACATTTATTACCGCGATTTAAAAAAAAAGATTTTAAGAGTTCAAAACACAATGTCAATTATATCTCAATAAACCTGGGGAGGGGTAAAGTTCATAAATTAAAAAGAAGCAATGTATGCTCATTGCAAAAAAGTTTTTAAAGAAAATAAAGAAGAATATAAAGAAGAAAAGATCAACAGCTTTGCCTTCTCATCCTCAACAAGATGATCACATTTAACAGTTTGGGATATTCTTCTAAAAATTTTTGTCTGCGTTTTTGTTTGCTTATTTAGATTTAGTTGTTTTTATGAAATGGAATCATATTACATATGTTGTTAGTCTTTTTTTTCACATTTTATCATGTTAATAATATATACCTACAGCATTTTGTTTCCAAAACCATAAATAATTGTACTTTTTTCTGACTGTACAAGTGTGATTCACAAACAAAATATCTCTATAACAGTGTTGTTAAATAAGAAATGCAGGTTGTAGAACAATAGGTACAGTGTCCTCTCATTTTTGTTAAAAAAAAGAGAAAAGAAAACGTGTGTGTGAGGTCTGAAAGAACAGTCGAGGAGAATAGTCATTAAACTCTGTTTAGAGTCGTTATGTATGGGAGATTGGATTGAGGTTGTTTGGATTTTTATAGCATGTTGCTTTTATAATGATGATACATGCCTGTGATCAAAATATTTTAAAATTCAGACAAGCTCACAAAAAATTGAAATTATCCCAAATCCTACCACGCAGAGATAACCCCAGTCGACACATAGGTCAGCACACTCACATTTCCTTGTCTGCCTATACAAATATATTCATCCTCTCAATTTATAAGTTGCAATTATACAAAATGCACTACTCTGTACCCTGCTGTTTTCAATATGTTCCATGTCAGTACCTCATTCTAATGATTGCACATTATGCCATGTAACAGCTACATTGAAATTTAATCAAGCAATCCCTCACTGTTGAATTCTTTTAACAAAAACTTTTAAATTGTGAAATACGACATACATCAGAAGAATGTATAAAGCGCATGTACTTCTTACGAAGTAATTATAAAGCAAACATTAGTGTTACCTCTATCCTAGACACACTTAAAAATTGTTATTAAGTTAAAAAAAGAAAACTAAAACCAGCACGTGTGTACCATCTCCTAGAATTAACAAACACACATTTTGTTATTTTTTTGCTTTCATTTAAAAAAATTTTTTTTCACTAACAAGACGACAAAATAGGATTTTTTATTCTATTCACCCTTTTTAAAGAGTTCAGAACTTTATGTTCACTCTTCTGTGAATACTTTAGTGGGCCAAGCCCAACACTGACCTCAGCCCAACAGGTTTTTTTTAGGGTTTTAATGGTCTTAGCGTTGGCCAGCGGGAGCCCCTTTGTCAAGATTCTTGTCTTTCCAACAAGATTATGTTAATCTTTGAAAATTTCCTTGCTTCCTGGGTCTACAAGATGTTCCAGGCTCATCTTGTACCTTTCAGTCCTAGACACAGACTTGGCCTTTTCTGCAACCAGCCCTAGTTAGAGACCATAATCTGGGTGCTAAGGTGCATTGCTGGGGTGCAGAATTGTTGAATAAAATGCAACTTTACAGGTAAAGGCAAAGTCCTCCTAGTTTTGTGAAATGGTAATGTTATCACTTTTACATTTCCCTGATTATTCATGAGGGTGACCATCTTTTCAATATATTTATTGGTGATTTGACTTTCCTTGTCTCCCAACTACTTCTTCACATACTTGTCTTTTTTTTTTTTTTTTTCCTCGCCTTGTGGTTTGTGGGATCTTAGTTCCCCGACCAGGTATTAAACCCAGGCCCTAGCAGTGAAAGCTCCAAGTCCTAACCACAGGACCGCCAGGGAATTCCCTATTTTTCTTTTGTTGAAACTTTATGTCATATCCAAATTTTTTTGCCTTTATAAACAATGCTGTGATGGACTTCTTTGTCCATGGATATTTGCTCATTTTTCGGATTGATTCCTTAAATAAATTTCTAAAAGTGTGATTTCTGGGAAAAAATAGTGTTTTTTTTATTTTTAAAATAAATTTATTTATCTCTTTACTTTTGGCTGCGTTGGGTCTTCGTTGTTGCACGCGGGCTTTCTCTAGTTGCGGCGAGCGGTGGCTTCTCTTGTTGCAGAGCACAGGCTCTAAGCGCACAGGTTTCAGTAGTTGTGGCGCAGGGGCTTAGTTGATCCTCATCATGTGGGATCTTCCCGGACCAGGACTCGAACCTGTGTCCCCTGCATTGGCAGGCGGATTCTTAACAACTGCACCACCAGGGAATTCCCAAAGAATAGTTTTTAAATTTAATACTTTTATTTTCTTTTTTTAAAAAAGTCTTTTAAAAAAATCCAAATCGGGACTTCCCTGGTGGCACAGTGGATAAGACTAAGCGCTCCCAATGCAGGGGTCCCGGGTTCCACCCCTGGTCAGGGAACTAGATCCCACATGCATGCTGCAACTAAGAGTTTGCATGCCATAACTAAGGAGCCCGCGTGCCACAACTAAAGAGCCCACGAGCCGCAACTAAGGAGGCAGCGAGCCGCAGCTAAGACCTGGTACAACCGAAAAAAAAAAACAAAAACCAAATCAAAATGATTGTGCCCATGTACACTCCCCCTGCAGCATGTGAGTGCCTGTTTTCACACCCTTCCTAGAACCACGCATCATGATTTTAGTTTCCCTCTTTTAGTGCTGGGGTTGCTTTTGATTGCTGTGCTAACTTAAGATGTGCTGGAATCAACCCATAAAGTCTCTGTGCTTGGCTGTGTTCTCACAAGTTCCCAGTCCTCCCAGAGAGGAGAGAGGTATTCTAGCAGCTTGCCACCCTCTCCTAGGCTCCTGGGACCTCACCCACTGCACAGCTGACTTCTGGAGGCTCCTCTGGGAGGTCCCCTGGAGGAATTATTTGTTAAATCTGGCAACCCTATCCCTGGGTTCCCATGCTACGTAAACATTTTGGTGTCCATCACCTCTCACCTAGTCTACAGCAGTCGCCTTCTAATCTCACCTCTATAATCCATTCTCAACACTGGCTTCTGCTCAGAGCCCCCCTGCTACACTTATAATTCCATCTAAACTCCTTCAAAACCCTACTAGATCCAAGCCTGACCCCCCTCTCCGGCCTCATCTCCTACTGTTCTCCTGTCCCCTGCAGCCTCCTGAGCCTTCTGGTTGTTTCCTGTCAGGATATGCTGGGCAGCCTCTTTGTACTAACTTACCTTCGCTTAGAATGTTCTTCCCCCAAAGCATTCTCTGTTCAAATGTCAGCACACCAGAGATGCCTTACCAGACCACCTTGTCCAAAAAAGCACCACCCGTGCCCCTCACTCCCTCTCCCCAGCCCCGCTTTATTTTTTCATAACACATATTACCTACCGTTATTTTATACTTTTACTTGCTTATAAATTTGTTCTTTGTTTTTCTCCATCAGGAATATCAGCTCAATAAAAACCTGAATGTTGAGTTCTTACTGGTTTGTTTTTCCAATACTATCTTCCTGGTGCCTAGAATAATACTTGGAGCTTCATAGACCTGGATTTGTTAGGCTGTGTTGCACAGCAGTTAAGGGCACACACGTGAGCCAGTCTCTCTGGGTTCGAGTCCCTGCTCTGCTGCTTCCCAGCTCTGTCACTTGGGACTAGTTAGTTAACCATCTTTTTTTTACCATCTGTAAAAACGAGGATGACAATCTACTCAATAAGGTTTTGTAAGAATTAAGTGAATTAATTTCTGTAAAAACACAGGTTGGTGCTTACAGTGTTTGTCACTGTTATAATTTTTGAGTGAATCTCACATATGTGGGTCATAGAGACAATAACCGGGCTTCTCTGGTGGCGCAGTGGTTGAGAGTCCGCCTGCCGATGCAGGGGACGCGGGTTCATGCCCCGGTCCGGGAGGATCCCACATGCCGCGGAGCGGCTGTGCCCGTGAGCCATGGCCGCTGAGCCTGCACGTCCGGAGCCTGTGCTCTGCAACGGGAGAGGCCACAACAGTGAGAGGCCCGTGTACCGCAAAAAAAACCCATAGAGTCAACAACCAACCCCTATCCATTGATATTTAGTATGTGCCTGTCACTCTTCCAGACAATGGGTATAGACATGTGCACATAAGTGAACAAGACAAATGTGACCCCTCTCTTGCCATGAGCCTTCAGGAAGTCGAGTAATTATTTCCAGTGTTAAAGTGCTGAGAGGCAAAAAAAAAAAAAAAAAAAAAAAAGCACAGAATGTAATAGGAGATACAATGTAGTCTGAGAACCAGAGAAGGATTCTGGAGGCAGTGATGTTACTCTGTAAGCTTTGACTGGGTAGAAAGGAAAGAGAACCATGTGTGAGAAAGCCCAGAGTAGAGAAAGAGCCTATAAAGGGACACGAGTGGGAAGACCAGCGTGGCTGGTGTGTGGAGGGCTGGGAGAGATGAGGCTGGAGGATTTGGCAAAGGCCACCAAGCAGGGCTTTGTGGGTCTCAGAAAGGAGTTTCATGGGAACCATGAAAGGATTTGAAGTCGAGTGACTTTATCAGCTTTGAAGTTAGAGAGGTTTTCCCTGGCTGCTGTGTGGAGGAGAAACCTTCAAGTCTCTGTTCAACTGCCACCTCACCAGAGACTACCTCATCTAAAATGGCATCTCCCAGACCCCCCATCTCTGCCCCTCTCCACCTGCTTTACCACGTTATGAAGCCCTGACATTGTACTACACTCTCTCATGCCTGTTCTCTGTTTACCCCCATTGGAATGGAAACCCTGCCAGAGCTGGGACTTTAGCGGGAGGAGAGACTGGCCACAGGGAGACCACTCAGGAGGCTGGTGAAGACAGCGCAAGCCCTAGGAGGGTTAGGAACAGCTGTCTGGAGGAGGGTTAGGAACAGCTGTCTGGCTGGTAGAGAGCAGAAGGCTAGAGGACTAGACTCCCCTAGAAACTTCATTTGCATATCACTTTACATAAGACTGAGAAAACAGTCATTGTCCATATCAAAGAATGGGGTGGGGAGGCAGTTAGAGATATTGGTAGTGGGGCAGGGGAGGACTAAAGTCCCTGCAGTCCCAACAAGCCAGTTTTTGGTACTGTCACTTGGTATAGGTCATCAAGGGCTAAGAATTGGGTGTGGGACTGGAGGGAAATGGATAGAAATATCCATTGGAGAGAAATATTTCAGATGTAATGGAAAATACTCGGTGGCTTGATGTGAGGTGTGAGGGAAAGGGAAGGTGTTGCCTTCCATTCTGGTTTGAACTGGGTGGATAGTGGTGGACTGCAGAGCGGATTTGTGGTTCAGATCATGAATTCAGTTTAATTAATTAATTTATTTATTTTTGGCCGCACCATGAGGCATGCAGGAGCTTAGCTCCCCAACCAGGGTTCGAACCCACGCCGCCTGCAGTGGAAGCCTGGAGTCTTAACCACTGGACCACCAGAGTTAGTTTTAAATGTATGTGTCCAAAGTGCCTGGGATGCCTGCAGGAGGAATCCACGAGTTAGATGGGAAACCAGGTTCCAAGGTGGGAATAACCCTTGCGAGTCCTTGACTTAGGAGGTGGTCATTGGACTGCATGATGAAATCATGACAAATTACTGGAGCCTTAGGGATTAGTGTCTTTTTCTTCTCTTTAGGCAAATTAGGCAAATTATCAGAAATGCTTATGTGCAAATGCTTTAGGCATTTTATGCTTTAGGCAAATTATCAGAAATGCTTATGTGCAAATGCTTTCGGGTTGCAACCTGGCTTTCCCACCTCACCTAGACTGTTCTATAACCCCCAGATACTTCGAGTAATGAAGGGTCCCTGTAAGGGAGGGGTCCTGAAGCTTTGGGGTACCTGCCTCTGCCCTTGAGAACGTGCTGGATGAGAGAAGGCAATTGAGGGAAGTATGCTGAGGACCCCCTACAATTGATGGAGGTGTCCAGGAGAAGTGGCCTGTAAGCAAGACTGAGAAGGAGCGTCCAGGGAGGTAGGAGGTAGGAGGAGACTGGGAAAGGCTAGCTTCACAGAAGGCAAGAGGAACTGCTGTTTAGAGGATCGTTATCACTAGCAATCAACTGTCTGCCAAATCCTGCTAATTCTTCCTCTTCAGTGTCTCTCCCTCCATCTCCACTGCCACCTGCTGGCCAGTAGCCCCCATTACAACTGGGTAACAGCTCTGGCCTCTCTTATCTCCAGCCTTACAGCTATCTTTACAGCCACCCCATTCATTCTGTTAGATTGTCCTTTGGAAAGTGGAGTCTGGACCATGCCAATTCCTGCTCAACAACTTTCAATAGCTCCCTGTAACCTCTGAACGAATCCCTTACTACCTAGCGTGGCATGCTGGGCCTTTGGCAGCCTGGCTCCATGTGACCTATCTGTCTCAATCTGTTCCCTTATAAAGAAAATAAGCTGATCTACTCACTGTCCCCCACAACCCTCAGCTTCACTGAGGCCATGTCATCTTCTTGAAGTGCCTACCCTTCATGCCTAAATTTTTCAAGGTCAGACTCAAACGACAACTGCCCTTGGAAGTCCTCCCCACTGGATCTGACAGGACCCTTGACCACCGTGGCATCAAAACGCTCTGCCCTGACTTTTTACCAAGCTCACAGCTCATTCCGTAATGAGACTAAATTCTTGAGAGCAAGGGCTGTGTCATCTTTGCTCCCGTCTCTCCCACTCACGTGTAGGACCAAGAAGTTGCAGATTCAACTGCCTTCAGGAGCCAGGCAGATATGATGTGTGAGGTCGCCCAGTAAAAGACAATTAGAAATGGTGGGGCTTATGGCAAGTAAGAACCTTCATTCTCCTGCCTAAAGTATTAATAATACTCAGAATATCAAAACATTATGTAAAGCACATCTGAAGGCTAAACTTGACCTGAAGATCATGAGTTTGAGACTCTGAAATAGAGGTTTAAAATACACCCCTGCATTTAGCTGGTTCTTTAGAGCTTTCAAAGCAATTTTACATCAGCAACTCTAGCCCCACTTTACAGATGAGGGGAGAGAGGCTCAGAGAGGTGAGGTGAATTGCTCAAGGTCACATAGTAAGGAATTAGTAGTACAAGGCTATGTTCAATCCATTCAGACTCTGGCTTGGCCTTGTCTTCTGAGGATGATGGGAGGAGGGTCTAAAAAGATGGGCATCATTCACCTTTTTTTAAATTAAGACTTTATTTTATTTATTTATTTATTTATCCCGCTTCCGGGATCTTAGTTCCCCGACCAGGGATAGAACCCAGGCCCCTGCAGTGGAAGCACCAAGTCCTAACCACTGGACCGCCAGGGAATTCCCCACGACTTTATTTTTTAGAAGTTTCAGGTTCACAGCGTTGAGGGGAAGGTACAGAGATTTCCTCTATAGCCCCTGCCCCCCCACATGCATAGTATCGCCCCATTTTCAACATCTCCCATGAGAGTGGTACATTTGTTATAATTGACGAACCTACACTGACACGTTATCACCCGAAGTCCATAGTTTACATTATGGTTCACTCCTGGTGTGCATTTTATGGGTTTGGACAAGTGTATAATGACATGTACCCGCCAGTAAGTATCATACAGAGTATTCTTTGCCCTAAAAATCCTCTGTGCTCCTATTCGTCCCATCTCCCCACCCCAATCCCTGATAACCACTGATCTTTTTACTATCTCCATAGTGTTGCCTTTTCCAGAATGTCATATAGTTGGAATCATACAGTATGCAGTCTTTTTTAATTTTTAAAATTCATTTATTTATTGGCTGCATTGGGTCTTCGTTGCTGAGCGGGCTTTCTCTAGTTGCGGCGAGCGGCGGCTGCTCTTCATTGTGGTGCGCAGGCTTCTCATTGTGGTGGCTTTTCTTGTTGCGGAGCATGGGCTCTAGGTGCGTGCGCTCCAGTAGTTGTGTCGCGCAGGCTCAGTAGTTGTGGCGCGCGGGCTTAGTTGCTCCGTGGCATGTGGGATCTTCCCTGACCAGGGCTCGAACTCGTGTACCCCTGAACTGGCAGGCGGATTCTTAACCACTGCACCACCAGGGAAGTCCCAGTATGCAGTCTTTTCAGATTTATTTTTTTCACTTAGTAATGTGTTTAAGATTCCACCATGTCTTTTCATAGCTTGATAGCTCACTTCTTTTTAGCGTTGAATAATAAATAGCCCATTGTCTGAATGTACCACAGCTTATTTAACCATTCACCCATTGAAGGACATTTTGGTTGCTTCTAAGTTCTGGCAGTTCTACATAAAACTGCTGTAGACATCCATGTGCAGGTTTTGTGTGGACATAAATTTTCAACTCCTTTGGGTGTTTAAAGGGAGTGATTACCGGTTTGTATGGTAAGAGTATATTTACTTTTGTAAAAAAATACTAAGTTGTCTTCCACAGTGGCTGTACCATTTTGCATTCCCACCAGCAATGCATGAGAGTTCCCACTGCTCCACGTTCTCATCAGCATTTGATGTTGTCAGTGTTCTGGATTTGGAGCATTCTAATAGATGTGTAGTGGTATGTCATTTTTATTTTAATTTGCCTTTCCCTGATGACATATGATGTGGAGCATCTTTTCATATGTTTATTTGCTGTCTGTGTATCTTTTTTGGTGAGATGTCTGTTAAGGTCTTTGACCCATTTTTTTTTAAACGGGTTGTTTTCTTATTTTTGAGTTTTAAGAGTTCTTTGTATATTTTGGATAACAGTCCTTTATCACATGGGTCTTCTGCAAATATTTCCCCTCTGTCTGTGACTTATCTTCTCATTCCCTTGACATTGTCTTTCACAGAGCAGTTTTTCATTTCAGTGAAATCCGGTTTATCAATTATTTATTTCATGGATCATACCTTTGTTGTTGCATCTAAAAAGTCATCATTGGACTTCCCTGGTGGCACAGTGGTTAAGAACCCGCCTGCCAATGCAGGGGACACACAGTTCGAGCCCTGGTCCAGGAAGATCCCACATGCCATAGAGCAACTAAGCCCGTGCGCCACAACTACTGAGCCTGCGCTCTAGAAGCCTGCAAACCACACCTACTGAGCCCACGTGCCACAACTACTAAAGCCCACGCACCTGGAGCCAGTGCTCCACAACAAGAGAAGCCACCGCAAGGAGAAGCCCGCGCACCGCAACGAAGAGTAGCCCCTGCTCACTGCAACTAGAGAAAGCCTGCACACATCAACGAAGACCCAACACAGCCAAAAATAAAAAATATATATTTTATAAAAAGGCCGAGCACCGCAACGAAGAGTAGCCCCCACTCGCCACAACTAGAGAAAGCGTGTGCACAGCAACGAAGACCCAACGCAGCCAAAAAAAAAAAAAAAAGTCATCATTGCCACATACAAGGTCATCTAGATTTTCTCCTGTGTTATCTTCTAGGAATTTTATAGTTTTGTGCTTTACATTTAAGTGTGTGATCCATTTTGAGTTAATTTTTGTGAAGGGTATAAGATCTGTGTCTAGATTAAATTTTTGCATGTGGATGTCCAGTCGTTCCAGCGCCATTTGTTGAAAAGACTACCTTTGTTCTATTGTATCGCCTTTGCTCCTTTGTCAAAGATCAGTAGACTATATTTATGTGGGTCTATTTCTGGGCTCTCTTTTCTGTTCCATTGATCTGTCTATTCTTTTGCCAATACCACACTGTCTTGATTACTGCAGCTTTATAGTAAGGCTTGAAGTCTGGTAGTGTCAGTCTTGCAACTTGGTTCTCCTTCAATACTGTTTTGGCTGTTCTGATCTTTTGCCTCTCCATACAAATTTTAGAATCAGCTTGTTGATATCCACAAAGTAACTTGCTGGGATTTTGATTGGATTGCGTTGAATCTATAGATCAAGTTGGGAAGAACTGGCATCTTGACAATATTGAGTCTTCATTATTCACTTTTCATTCAACCAAAATTTCATTTGCCTAATGGAACAATCTCTTCTTCACAGGGTTGTTTGAAATGGTTTTCATATATTAATTATCTAGAGATACTGTGAATGCTGTGACAATGTACCTGCTCTCAAGGAGTTTATCTTTTAGTGGGACGGGGGCAGACAATAAACAAACATACAAATAAATTAATAACTTCAGGTAAGGGTTGTGAAAAAGGCATGTGATAAAGAGTGACAGGCAGTGAAAGGGCTATTTAATGTCAGGGAACTTCTCTGAGGAGGCAACATTTGAACTAAGACCTTCATGAAAAGGAAGAGTTGGCCATGAGAAAAATTTTTATTATTATTATTTTGGGGGATCTGAGTTCCCTGACCAGGGACTGAACCCAGGCCCACGCAGTGAAAGCGTTGAGTTTTAACCACTGGATCGCCAGGGAATTCCAAGAAAAATTTTTAGATGGAGGGAACAATGGAGATGAAGGCTCTGGAAGCAGAAATGAATTGGATGGATGGTTTGGAGAAGGGCATGGTGGCTATAGTATAGTGAACAAGGGGTAAATGAGGTTAAAAAAAATAGACAGGGATCATATCCTGTAGGTTATTTTATTGAAAAAAAAAAGTATAAAATACATGTTGTGAGATACATAAAGTGTACAAATTTTACGTGCACATTTCAGTGAATGTTTACATCTGTATACACCCCTGGATGTGACCTCATCCAGATCAAGATATAGGACAGGAGTCAGCAAACTTTTTATTGTAAGATGCCAGATAGAAAATAGTTTAGGCTTTGTGGGCTATGGTCTCTGCTGCAACTACTCAGCTCTGCTACTATAGCAGGAAAGCAGCCACAGTTGCTATGTAACGAAGAGGCATGGTCAGATTCCCATAAACCTTTAGTTGCGGGCACTGAAATTTGAATAACTTGTAATTTTAACATATCACAAAATATTTTTTCTTCTTTTGATTTTTTCCTCAACCATTTGAAAATGTAAAAACCATTCTTAGCTTGCCAGCTGTACAGAAACAGGTGGTGGGCAAGACTTGCCCTTTGGGCCATAGTTTACCAACCTGATACATTTCTAGTATCCCCCTTGTGCATCTTTCCAGTTAAAACCTTTCTCTCCCAATGGTTATTGTTCTGATTTTTATCACCATCAATTAATTTTGTCTGCTCTTGAACTTTATATAATTGGAATCATATGTATTTACTCTCGTGTCTGGCTTCTTCAGCTCAACATAATGTCTGTCCTATGGGAATTTTAAACCATGATACATCATTTTCATTTAAGAGAACTAAGATGATCTTAAGTGTGAGAGCATGATGATCTGATTTATATGAAAAGGTCACTCTGGTTGCTGTGTGGAGAACGGAGTAAAGGGAAACAGGAGTGGAAGTGGGAGGCCCAGTCAGGAGTAATCCAAGCCAAGAGATGATGGTGGCTGGACCAGGGTTATAGTCAATGAAAATGGAAGACAGACTTTAGACTTACCTTGAGTTTGAGCTCACATATCCAATACGTTATTTCTGTGTTTCATAAGGTGTGATAATACTAGTAAATTTCCTGAATAATCTTTCTGAGACTGGCATAGTGAATTGTCAGGTATAAACCATGTCTTTACCCTCAAGGGGTTAACAACAGTTTTGGGCGTGGGGTGGACAGACCATGAATCCAGATACAATGCAATCAGTTCTTTATGGAGCCCAGGAGGCTATGGGAGCCAGAAGGGTAGTCAAGAGAGATCATCTGGGGGTTGTGGCCCTTGAGCTAAATTCTGAAGGAAAAATATTGAAAAAGGGTAAAAAAGTATATGGGAAGGCCAAGAAATGTGAGCTCTCTTGGGAGTTCAGTGCGGTTCTATGGAGTCTCAGAAATATGTAAGCTTGGCCTGGAAAGATTTTGAACTGGGCCTAAATGGATGGGCACTTACCCACTTTTTCAATCAAACAATCCATCCTTGATACTTCTGTGTGCCCTGAGGCTCCAGCATAGGACAGAGGTAGCAAACTGACAGCCTGTGGCTGAATCTGATGTATTTTGCCCCTCTTTGCTTTATTTACACTACCTTCCTGGTCCTCCTAGGTTTTTGAGTTTTCAACCCCTGGTTTTTGCTGTAACAAAAACAGTACTTCAAATCAACGACACAGAGAGAGAATCAGCTCTTTGAGTAGAATGGGGAAGAGCTCAACTGAGTGGATGAAGAGGAGCTGAATGAGAGCTTTATCTGGGATTCTGTACCTGGCTCCTAGGGTGGGCTTTAGGTGGTAAATTTTGTGTTTGTATCCTTGTGACTTTGACTGCTTTGTTATGAATCTTCGTTCTGGACTCTGTCACTAGTTAATCTATGAGCCTCAAATCATTTGTAAAATGGAACACTGCTGGGATTAAAAGAGATAATCAAGTGCACAAAGTGGCCTCAATAGAAGGTATCTGTTATTATTATTTTATTTCGGGGTGAGGGTATCATATTCCCAAAGGGGTTCTTAACCTAAAAAGTTGGCTAACAGATGGCATAAGTGCTTAGGAGTTACTGGGAATACCATCCTTGTGTAAAACGAAGCAGCTCTACATAAGTGGACTGTCGTGGGAATCCAGAGGCCCAGGTTCCACTACTAACTTGTTGAAAGTACCTGAGAAATTGCTTCAGCTTTCTGGGTGATCTATTAAAAAAAAGTGGAGTGTATCGATCCGAGTTGGCAGCCGCAAAGCAGCCCCAGCGGCAGGTTCCGTGGTGGAGGGTAAAAGCTTTCCGCCGCGGACCAAGCGGCGAGCCTCCGGGAGGACTACATCTCCCAGCCTGCCTTGCGCTTCGGACAGCGCCCTACGCTAGCACGCGAACCTCTCCGCTCCCCGAACCTCCTGTTACTGTCTCTCGCGAGAGGACGGGCCGCGCCGGCGGTAGCGATAGTGAGCTGTGGTGGTGGCGGTGGTGTTGGTGGTGGCGGCCGAGACGGCGGCGGCCATTTTGGTGAGGCCTCGGAAGCGGCGGTGGCGGTTCGCTGCGAGTAGCGTCTCCCATTTTTCCCACCCACCGCCCGCATCTCTGTGCCGCGAGAGGAAGCAGTGGAAGCAAGGCGGTGACAGTAACCGCGGGCCCCAGGGGAATTTAAAGGCCGCGAAGGCGGCGGCCAAGAGGGGGCCCTCCCCCCTCCTCGGCGGGAGGGGGGTGGTGCGCACGCCCCCGAGGACGCAGGTAAGGAGAGGGAGACAAGATGGCGGACGCCCCACGGCTCCCCCTCCCCTTACGGGTGACTGCGCGCGCATCTTTCCGCCACCGCCTCCCCTCCCACCTTCCCGGGGTGCTGCGCGCGCACCTTCGGCCGGGGCCCCGGGGCCGGTGCGCGAGGCTGTCGGCGCGCGCCCATAGCGACAGGCTGAGGGGGGCCAGGCCGGCCGGTTCTGGGCCCGGGCGCGTCTCCTCTCCCCTCCTGCCCGTCTGCGCACGCGTGCCTGAGCGAGCGAGCGAGCCCTGAGAGGACGGACCCAGGTGCGCTCCTGCCCGCCCACCAACCCCAGTCCCCCCTAAGGGGCGCGCGGGAAGAGGAAGGGGGGCGTGGGACGAGTAGTCGGGGCCCGCGCCCACCATATCCAGTCAGGAGCCAGGACCTGGCGGCACGAACCCTCCCTTATCTCAGCCTTTCGCGGTCTGGTGGTGGGGGCTCCCTGACGGGCAGGGATGAGAGGCTTCCTAGTCCTGCGACCCTTGGGTGCGTGGGCTTGGGTTCTGGCGGGAGCCCCCGGGCGGTGCGCGCAGCCGGCTCTCTCCGCCTCCAGGCGCGCACGCGCGGGCCCCTCCCCCAGTCGCGCACGTTGGGTGGGGTGGGAGTCTAGGAGGGGGCGGGGCTATCTTAGGGCTAGTGGCAAGTTGGGGCAGAGGTCAGGGGTCACGCTGGGTCAGGCTGTGGGGACGGGTTGGGACACGGTAATAAAGCCGGGGGTCGAGAGTTCAAGCTTCTTGAATTCTGGTTAGCTCGATTCCAGTGACTCTGTTGTGGAAGGTGGAGTGAATCGAAGGCTGCACTGTGGTTAAAGAATTTCCTTAAACACTGGAGAAACACTTCCGGGCCTTGTGTGGGTTTACCCTGCCTATTTCCGGGGTATGGTTCTTTGCTGCTCGGGCTTCCTTACCTTTGCTCCTCTAAGGTCTCCTGCTCTAGTTCTGCTGTTTGGGGAAGTGTCATATGGCGCAGGTATAGGAGTCGCAGGGCCTGCCCTGAGGAAGGGTGGATCCTCCTACGTTTTAGCCCTCACTGGAAAGGAGAGCCGGCTGCCAGGCAGCCAGCACCTTTTGAGCTTCTGGATGTGACAGCTTTTTTGGCTTTGTTAATTTGTCCTCCATTCAGAAGTTGGAGCCTTTTACCCTTAAGCTTTTTAAACTTGTTTGGGGGGCTTCACTTCCCTGCTTCTCCTCCCCAGCCAGAATCTCATGTTACTAGGGAATTCTGTTTTCACAAAACGTGGTTTGTTTTCATTTTTCTGAAATGTGATTTTTTTTTACTACTGTAGTTCTCTTCCGCCTTTAAACTGATTTGAGTATATTTAAAAGCCTCAAAAGTTGGTGTAAAGAAGGCTTTGATGGGTATTGGTAAATGTGGATTAGTTCCTCACTGCCGTTTTCCTCCCTTTTTGTTTCAGGCGTGATTCCCCTCAGTACGGCGGCACCGTGGAAGTACAGACTTTCACAGGGGGTGTGGTCTCAGCTCACACAGGTGAGGGCTCATATACCATTTCATGTGCTGATGCTAATGGGAAAGATGTTTGAGATAATGATTGTGGTGCAATAACAGATCTGGGACTATGGAGAGAGAAAGATCTGATCACCCTGACTCTACCAAGGAGAGTAGCACGTTCTCTTGGTTTTGGCATCAGACTGTCTAGGTTTGTCCTCCTCCTCCTACTTCCTTACTGTGACCTTGTGCAAGTCTTCTGGTCTCTTTGTATTCTGATTTCCTAATTTATAAAACAGAGGAAATATTAGAATGTAAGCTAAGTTTATGTCAGCGGTCTTTTCTGCGTAGCTCTGTTTTTGGTATGTAGAAGGAGCTAAGTAAGCATTTATCATAGCATGAAATGTATCTGGTTTATAAGGTAGATGTGAGGATTATAGAACACATCAAGTAAGTACTCAGTAAAGTATTTGACACATAGTAGATGCTCAAGAAACGTAAGCTATAATCACTGTGTTTGATTATCTTTATTTGTTAGTGTTATCCCTGTTTTTTAAGAAGATTCTTTAATCTTTCTAAATCCCATTTCTACTCTTTTTTACCCTACTTTAGGTGCTCCAGAGGCCGGTGAACCTGAGTGGAGGCTGGGACGCCCTAGTGGGCCCCGGGCCCTGGAAGGCGGGTCCCGGTGGCCGGTGGCCCAGAATGAGGCCAGCTCCCAGCATGCCCTGCAGCCGGACGCCAGCCCCTCGGCCAGCAGCAGTGGTGACAACGACCCAGTCGTTCTTCAGGCATCCAAAGAGGAGCCTGGGAGTGGGACCATGCAGAGCAGCCCCTCCCCTGCTCACCCTCAGCTCCCAATCTTGCAAACACAGGTTTGAAAGTGGGGAGGGTTCCTTCTCTGCTTCTGCTTTGTGGGCTGCTGGCTTTGAGGCAGAAGAAATGTGGCAGGTCTTAGCCGGGTTTCCATGATCCTAGCTACCTTGGTAACTGAGTTTGGAGAATCTTTGATGCTCAGGTGGGCTGTCAAGCCTGTTGGATACTCATATTCTACTTGACATTAATATAATGTTGATCTCTAAGAGCATGGAAATTCCTCGTTACCTGAAAAAAGTTGAATTAAGCCAGGTTGGAAATGGGGTTTGTGACAAAATGCTTTTAAGACTGCGTACTTTGAGAATAGCTCGGTTTCTTTTGGAACTGGAATGAGGTAAGCCTTATGGATGGTGTGTAGTATTCATTCTTTTCTCATACTGAGGGAGTGCTGGAGGTAGAAGAAAATCATGACTTTTAAAAAACTGGACAGACCTAGGTTTCCCGTACAGTAGGCTTTTGATGGTTATGGGTTTGATATTATTTTCCTGAGCAGCTGGGAAATTATGCGACATAATGTTTTTCTTCATTTAGTTGAGGTAGGAATTTGAGTGGCCCACTATGAGGCTTGTGTGCCAGAGTGAATTTCATGAGTTCCCTCACTATGCACATTTAAGTAGGACTTTGTTCTATACTCATTATTGCTTATGCGGTACCTTGTAATAGGTGGATATTTGAGAACAGTGACTAATCCTCCCTTTCCCCATCTACCGCTCCAGTAAAGGAAACTACCGAGGCTGGTGATGAACATAAAGAGGTTTAGGTGATCTTGGATTTTTTGATGCTTTTTGAATTTGGTGGTAGCTCAGATTTATTCGCATGGGTGAATCTGTCATACTTGCTGTGAAAAGGAGGGAAAAACAGGGAGTTGTTTATGTGAGTGAAATCATTGAGGTTCTGAAAAGATCATTAAAATTTGAGGTCATGTGCTATAGTAGTAGTCTTGAATTTGGGAATCATGTAAATGTCAGGCTCTAATTCCTCTTGCATGCCAAGTGTTTACTGGAAACTTGGCTTTGCCGTCTTGAGTACCTTATTAAAACTTTATCCCAAATGTTGTGTTTATAAAAATGAGGTTGATACCTTACTCCAGAGCTTTTTCTTGTGGAGATAGAATGAAGGAATGTACTTAAAACCCATGGTAGAGTGCTGCTAAGCATTCATCTTATCTGTCATTTCTCCCTTTTCTAGATGGTGTCGGACGGCATGACAGGCAGCAATCCTGTGTCCCCTGCCTCATCCAGTTCCCCAGCCTCTAGTGGGGCAGGTGGCATCTCCCCCCAGCATATAGCTCAAGATTCCTCTTTGGATGGACCTCCAGGGCCCCCAGATGGTGCCACAGTGCCCCTGGAGGGGCTCAGCTTACCCCAGGCTGCTGACCTGGCTAACAAGGGCCCAAAGTGGGAGAAGAGCCATGCTGAGATTGCAGAGCAGGCGAAGCATGTATGTATTGGGAAGGCCCATGAGGCTTCTTGGGAGTCTTCCTCCCTGAACTCCTATGTCCCATGGGTATTTTACATTTCTTTCCTTATCTTTGATTTACAGTACAGTCTCTGCTTTGATCTTGAACAAGTTTCTTGAACTCTGAGCCTCATTTTCTTTTTTTTAAAATAGGGATGGTGTAGTAGTGAATAGGCTGATAAAAGGTTTAAGTTAAAGGAGAAAATAGACACAAAAGTGCTTTGTAAGCTATGAGCCTCCTAAGATTTATTGGTTTCTACTTCACGTTTTTCTCCTGTAGTCTCTGTTAAACTTACCAGAGGTAAATGTTGTCTCTGGGCCAGCAACATCAGCATTACCTGGGAACTTATTAGAAATGCAAATTCTTCGTACCCTTCTTCTACCTACCCATTTAAAACTCTAGGCGTGGGGTCCAGCACTGTCTTAAAAAGCACTACAGATGATTCTGATGCATGCTCAAACTTGAGAGCCATTGGTCTAATATCCATGTCTTTCTTGGTGTTTCCTTGGTGACCATCAGGCCATTTAGTTCCTTGTCTCATCTGTGGCTGTTAGTTCCTTTGATTTAGTTTTTGTCAGGAGAGGACAAAAATAATGAGGGCAGTTGTCCTGAGTTTATAAGTCACCTCTGTTAAATAAAAATTTCAAGTGCTTTCATTTTTCTTTTTATGATATAACGAATGTAGAAACATTGTTATCTTTTTGTAATACTAACCACTGTTAATCTTTTTGTGTATAACTGTTCAGTATTTTCCACAAAAAAGTACATTTTTTTAAAAAAGTACATTTTTATAAAAATAATATTTTTTAAAAACTAACTGGATTATGTAAATTGGATTTTATAGCATATTTTTAAGTACGAACATATACTCTTGTGTAAGTAGAATTCTGCGGCAGTGAAGGTCCCTTCAGTGTATCTAGAGTCAGTAAGGAAGCATGCTTTCCTTGTTCTCTGGGAAGCTTCCCTTGGATATGTTTTCCTAAGTTGTGCCTATATTCATAAGGTATGGAGTGTGAAAAAATGGAAAAAGCATGAAATCTGGTGTGTGGAGTCAGACGTATTTTTAATTCCCAGTACTTATCAGCTCCTATCTTTGTAATCTCAAGTAAATCACTCAATCTCCCTGATCTTCTTTTTGCTCACCTGAAGAGCGTATAATATCAACTCATAGGATTGGTATGTGGACTCAAGACAAGCATATAACACTCAGTCCAGTCAGTGCCTGTACGTAGTCAGAGGTCAGGGATTCAGCCGTGGTCATGAGGTGAAGTATATGTCAAGTAACTTGATTGACCTAGCTCTTCCTCATTAGGAGGCTGAGATTGAGACTCGGATTGCTGAGCTGCGGAAGGAGGGTTTCTGGTCACTGAAGAGACTGCCTAAAGTGCCCGAGCCTCCCCGCCCCAAGGGCCACTGGGACTATCTGTGTGAGGAGATGCAGTGGCTCTCTGCCGACTTTGCTCAGGAGCGCCGTTGGAAACGGGGTGTGGCCCGTAAGGTATGTCCTCAACTGGACCTACTACTTTCCATTTTGTTTTCAGGTTTGCTTTTTCTTGATGGGTAGGTTGGTTGGAAGGGAACCAAACATAATGGTGTACAGTGCTTGTAAATGCTTCTAGTCTCGAGAGGCAAGCTCTGACTTCCCAGGTTTCTTGGCTTTGACTTTTCTCTTTACCCTTGACTTGGGGATGGGCCAAGCGTCTGGCCTTGGAGTGTTTTCACCTCATCCCCACAGGTGGTGCGAATGGTGATCCGGCACCACGAGGAGCAGCGGCAGAAAGAGGAACGGGCCCGGAGGGAGGAGCAGGCCAAGCTGCGCCGAATCGCCTCCACCATGGCCAAGGATGTTAGGCAGTTTTGGAGCAATGTGGAGAAGGTAGGCAGCAGAGATTGGGAAAGGGAAATGCTTTGGGGTTGACTGGTGGGTAGCATGGTAGCAGGAATGATCAAAAGTTCTCCTGGGGAGAGTGGATAATTATTTCATGCAACTCTGATGACGTTTCTGTTGTGTGCTGGACCTTTCAAGCATTGAGTTCTACGAGGAAGAGAGAAGTACAATGGAAAAATATGGGTCCTGCATTTGGGGATTGCTAATAGGACTTCTTGACTCCCCTTGGCCATCTGTCCTTTGCAGCCCGTTCAGCGTGCTTTTTTCAAGTGTGTGCCATTTACCTGCTTAAATACCATCAAAGTTCTCGTTAACTGAATTGTTCTCATTTATTAAGTTGTAATTGTTTCTTTTTTTTAAATGTCATTTTGTTTATTTTCTTTTATCTTTTTGGGCTGTGTCAGGGTCTTCGTTGTGGTGTACAGGCTTCTCTCTAGTTGCGGTGTGTGAGCTTCTCTCTAGTTGTGATGTGTGGGTTTTCTCTCTCTAGTTGTGGCGCCCGGGCTCCAGGGCACATGGGCTCTGTAGTTTGCAGCACGTGGGCTCTGTCATTGAGGCGTGCGAGCTCAGTAGTCATGGTGCGTGGACTTAGTTGAACCACGGCATGTGGGATCTTAGTTCCCCAACCAGGGATCGAACCCATGTCCCCTGCATTGTAAGGGGGATTCTTTACCACTGGACCACCAGGGAAGTTCCTGTAATTATTTCTTAAGTATTACCTGGCTTCTGTCTATATTTTCATTCTTGTATTCTGCCAGTTCCTTTTCTTTTCTTTTCTTTTCTTTCTTTCTTTTTTTTTTTTTTTTTTGCGGTACGCGGGCCTCTCACTGTTCTGGCCTCTCCCGTTGCGGAGCACAGGCTCCGGATGCGCAGGCTCAGTGGCCATGGCTCACGGGTCCAGCCGCTCCGCAGCATGAGGGATCTTCCCGGACCGGGACACGAACCCGTGTCCCCTGCATCGGCAGGCGGACTCTCAACCACTGCGCCACCAGGGAAGCCCCCTTTTCTTCTTTCCACTTCAAACATTCTCTTGTATGTCCGTGGCCATTTACACATGCTTTTTCTGCTGCAGGGGATGCCTTTTTCCTCATCTTCACTTAGGGAACACCTACTTAATCTTTAAGATTCAGCTCCAGATACATTTGTAAGTCTTTCCCCACTGCCAGAGACTAAGCTGGCTCTTCTCTATCCTGTGCTTCCTTTCTGCTTTCCTCAGAAGCACCCTTAAGGTCATTTAGCTCTTCCCTCCTGAAAAGCCAGCCCAGGGCTTAGCATAGTGGAGGCTTCCCTAAATGTTGAGTAAGAATACATGAGTAAAAGATTATCTCGGTGATCCCTCCATTTCATGCTTGTGTCAGGTGGTGCAATTCAAACAACAGTCCCGGCTTGAGGAAAAGCGGAAAAAAGCCCTGGACCTGCACCTGGACTTCATCGTGGGGCAAACTGAAAAGTACTCAGACCTTCTGTCTCAGAGCCTCAACCAGCCACTAACCTCCAGCAAAGCTGGTTCCTCCCCTTGCCTTGGCTCTTCCTCAGCTGCCTCTAGTCCTCCACCCCCAGTTTCCCGGATGGATGATGAAGGTGTGTGTCCTCTTTAGCTCTGTTACTCTTCCTCATGTACCCTTTCCAGAGCTGAAAACCCACCCTGTGGCTTGCAGGGCCCCGTGGACTTTGTGACCTTGTTCTCCTGCTATAGATGGGGACTTCCAACCCCAAGAGGAGGAGGAAGAGGATGATGAGGAGACGATTGAGGTTGAAGAACAACAGGAAGGCAATGATGCAGAGACCCAGAGGCGTGAGATTGAGCTACTTCGACGTGAGGGAGAACTGCCACTGGAAGAGCTGCTCCGTTCCCTCCCCCCTCAGCTGCTAGGAGGGCCTTCCAGCCCCTCAAGAACCCCCTCATCTCATGATAGTGACACCCGAGATGGGCCTGAAGAAGGTGGTGAAGAAGAGTCCTCTCAGGTGTTGAAGGTATGGGCAGAAGGGGATAGAAGGTGGGTTCAGAGTGGGAGCAGAGGGAGAGCCTTAAGGACTGAGTTCTTCCAGTCTATGAGGTTGGTTGTGGTTTTTAGGAGTCCTCCGTGGTGTGAGCATTTGGGCTCTCATTTGAGGTTGGATAGGAAAGAACCTGGGTTTGGGGCAAGTTACAGTGTGAGATGGCCAGGTTTCTGATGTGTGGAAGAGTGTACTGTACTCTTAGAATTGCTGTGTGAGCTTGAAAAAAAACTTACTTTGGTCCTTGTCGTTTCTGTGAAATGGCCCTAATACTCACTTGCTGGTTTGTAGGTTCGGAGCTGAGATGGTAACCTTGAAGTCTCTTCTGGACCTAAGCTTTTTGTTTTTCCATGTGTCCGAGTGCATGGGGTTGGTGTTGGGGGCCTGTGTTTCTCTTCTGGCACTTTCACAGGTCCTCCCCCGGGCAGTGGGGCCAGGATTTGGTAGCTGGTACTGAAATTGAAAACCCTTGATTGTATCCTTGCCCTGGGACGGTGTCAGTGGCAACTGTCACTCAGTGGGACAGAGAGACTATTCTGTGACATCTTACTCAACGTTGTGTCTTTCTCTTGCTGCTCTAACCATAGGCCTTCTCCTTTTTCATCCTCTGCCAAACAGGTAAAGCCCCCACCCTCCTCTGTCACACAGCGCAACAAACAGCCTTGGCATCCAGATGAGGATGATGAAGAGTTTGCTGCCAATGAAGATGAAGGTCAGGCCTGTTCTCAGTCCTGTTGCCTCTTACCCCTTAAATTGTCTGGACCTAATATTTCAGACTTTCTCACCTCTTCCACTTGGACTGTGTTCTGAGCCTCTGACCCCGTTGATCTTGGTTCATTCTCTTTCCTAGCGGAGGATGAAGAGGATACCATAGCAGCTGAGGAGCAGTTGGAAGGGGAGGTGGATCATGCCATGGAGCTGAGCGAGTTGGCTCGAGAAGGTGACACCAGACATTTTACTGAGTACCCACTTGGTGTCTCTGTGCAGAATGCCAGAGATAAAAAAATGAATAAGACACTCTTATCCCTTCTGGAGATACTCTAGATCTAATGACAGAGACAGATTTATAGATGGTTATAAGTAGAAAATTATGATTGGTTATGATGGAAGTTTGAACAAAGTGATGTGAGAGCTGAGTGGAGGGAAGAACTATTGGAAGAGGATAGTGGCCATGTTTGATCTGAACCTTAAAGGGGAGGTTCCTCAGATTGATGCCGTCCTTCCCAGTGGAAGGCAGGACCATCCACAGTTCTAGCCCACGTTACGGGGCTTGGCTGAAAATAGCTGCTGCTGAAAGTAAACTCTTTTGCCTCCCTTCAGTCATGGGCCTAGCAGTGTCTGTAGAAGCTGAGGTAAAATGAACTGGCACCACTCAGACCTCCCCTTCTTCCCCGTGAAGCATGTGAAGGCTTATCCTTCACTTCTCTTCCAGGTGAGCTGTCTGTGGAGGAGCTACTGCAGCAGTACGCAGGAGCCTATGCCTCTGATGCCTCTGCCCCAGGTTCTGGGAGTAGTGAAGAGGAAGATGAAGATGAAGTTGAGGCTAACAGCTCTGACTGTGAACCAGAGGGGGCCACAGAAGCTGAAGAGGCTACTCAAGAGGATAGTAGCAGTCAGTCAGGTGAATGTGTGGTCATGAGGCAAGAGCTGGGGAGGGCAAGACTGGAGGAGTAGGTATGGTGAACACTAAGCCTTGATCTTGTGCTTTAGACTCTGCTGAGGAACAGAGTGAGGATGAGGAAGATGAGCACTCAGAAGAGGAAGAAACAAGCGGGAGTTCGGAATCGGAGGAATCTGAGTCTGAGGAATCTGAGGAGTCCCAGTCACAGAGCCAAGCAGATGAGGAAGAGGAGGAAGATGATGACTTTGGGGTGGAGTACTTGCTTGCCAGGGACGAAGAGCAGAGTGAGGCAGATGGAGGCAGTGGACCTCCCACCCCAGGGCCCACCACCACTCTAGGCCCTAAGAAAGAAATTACTGACATCGCTGCAGCAGCTGAAAGTCTCCAGCCCAAGGGTTATACCTTGGCCACTACCCAGGTATTTCCAGGCCCAAGCTTCTGCTTTCTCATATCTTTTTTTTTTTTTAATTTATTTATTTATTTATTTTTGGCTGCCTAGGGTCTTCGTTGCTGCGTGCGGGCTTTCTCTTGTTGCGGCGAGTGGGGGCTACTCTTCATTGTGGTGTGCGGGCTTCTCATTGCGGTGGCTTCTCTCGTTGTGGAGCATGGGCTCTAGGCATGCGGGCTTCAGTGGTTGTGGCACTTGGGCTCAGTAGTTGTGGCTGGCGGGCTCTAGAGAGCAGGCTCAGTAGTTGTGGCACACTGGCTTCGTTGCTCCATGGCATGTGGGATCTTCCCGGACCAGGGCTCGAACCCGTGTCCCCTGCATTGGCAGGTGGATTCTTAACCACTGCGCCACCAGGGAAGCCCCTGCTTTCTCATATCTTGAGTCTCCTGTTTCTCAGTGACAGATTCCTCAATTCCATTGTGTTACCTCTCCTCCTACCTACTAGGTGAAGACACCCATCCCCCTGCTCCTACGGGGCCAGCTCCGGGAGTACCAACACATTGGGCTGGACTGGCTGGTTACTATGTATGAGAAGAAGCTTAATGGCATTCTTGCTGATGAGATGGGGCTAGGCAAGACGATCCAGACCATTTCCCTGCTTGCCCACTTGGCCTGTGAGAAAGGTAACTAGGCCGGGCCCTTCTTCTTGGGTCTCCCTTGGCCAATTTCCTGGGAAGCTTATTTAATGACTTCAACTATAGCACGGTGAAACAGTCTCTTGCTGATAAGTAGCTTCATTGACTCTGGTCAATAACTGTATAGAGAGGTCATTGTAGGCACTAGGATTCCCCAACCCCCCCCCCCCAAATTTTGACTTAGTTGATTTACAATTTTCGGTTAGTTTCAGGGGGTACAGCAAAGTGATTTGGTTATACGTATGTATGTATATGTTCTTTTTCAGATTCTTTTTCTTTTAGGTTATTGTAAGATATTGAATGTAATTTATTGTGCTATGTAGTAAATTCTTTTCATCTATTTTACATGTAGTAGTGTGTATCTGTCATTCCCATACGCCTAATTTATCCCTTCTCCCCTTTCCCTTTGGGTAACCATAATTTTGTTTTCTGTGTCTATACGTCTGTTTCTGTTTTGTAAATAAGTTCATTTGTGTTATGGTGCTAGGATTCTTAGGAAGGGCCATTAGGACAGAATCGTCAGGGTTTTATACCTGAGTTCCAGAACCCCAAAGTTTGTATTTCCTTACCATCTCTCATCTTTTTAAAATTCCTCTGCCCCAGATCTCTCCGAATCTTACTTTATTTTTTAAAACTGAGGTATAATTAACATTTAACACTATATTTCAGATGTACAATATAAAGATTTGGTATGTGTATACACTGCAGAATGATCATCATAGTAAGACTAATTAAGGTCCATCATCATACATAGTTACAAAACATTTTGTTTTTTCCTGTGGTGAGAACTTTTAAGATTTACTCTTAGTAATTTCACATGTGCAATACAGTATTATTAACTGCAGTCACTGTGTTGTACATCTCTCATTCTTTCGCTAAACAGGTAACTGGGGTCCCCATTTGATCATTGTCCCCACCAGCGTGATGTTGAACTGGGAGATGGAGCTGAAACGTTGGTGCCCCAGCTTTAAAATCCTTACTTACTATGGAGCCCAGAAGGAGAGGAAGCTCAAGCGGCAGGTTTGCTTCCCCACGTGTTTGCTCCCTTCCCCTATTGATGTTTCCTATACTTTTAGGCCCTTTCCTCAAATGAGTTCCTTTCCCTTCCCTTTCTGTTACCCCATTCTGCTCCTGGGACTTTTCTCCTTTCTCCCAACGTGATTTCTGTCCCTTGAAGATCTTAGGATGTCTTCTTTTTGCTCTTTCTTTTTACCCCACTTTCTGCTACTTTCTCCTGATACTGCAGGGCTGGACCAAGCCCAATGCCTTCCATGTGTGTATCACATCTTACAAGCTGGTGCTGCAGGACCACCAGGCCTTCCGCCGCAAGAACTGGCGCTATCTCATTCTGGATGAGGCTCAGAACATCAAGAACTTCAAGTCTCAGCGCTGGCAGTCATTGCTCAACTTCAACAGGTGGAGATGGAGATGTCTGAGATTCATGGGACGGTTGACCTGGCCTGCCGGGTGGGATGCTTGCACAGTTGGGACTTTGCTGACCATCCTCCCTGTAATTCCCTGTCTCTTTGCAGCCAGAGACGCCTGCTCCTGACAGGAACACCCTTGCAGAACAGCCTCATGGAACTGTGGTCCTTGATGCACTTTTTGATGCCCCATGTCTTCCAGTCTCATCGCGAGTTCAAGGAATGGTTCTCTAATCCCCTAACTGGCATGATTGAGGGCAGCCAAGAGTACAATGAAGGTCTAGTCAAACGCCTTCACAAGGTAGGGCCTGTACCAGTTTGTCAAGGGCATTGGGAATGGCAAGGAACTAAGGGCAATACTCAGAAAAGCCTTAGGAAGAGGGAAGTCAGTGCTAGGTTGAATTTACCCAGTTGTCAAACTGCAGTGTTCCAGTGACTTAACTCATTGCCAGATTGAGTGACCCCATCTTAGTCATCATTCTGCTTGTTTTCTTTAATGGTAGCATTTCTGTTTTTATTCTTTGAGTAGAATGATAATGTTGATCAGTTCCTGGCTTGGGTTTCTCTTTACCTGACTTTCCACAATTACATAGTTTTGTTGTGTTCTCTTTTTCTTTTCTTCTTTTATTTTTTTATTTTTGGTCTTCTCTGGCTCCTCTTCCTTTGTCCAGTGTCCAGCTTTTAAATAACATCTCTCAGCATTCTGATCTTTACTTTTTTTTTGTCACCCAGTTTACTTATCTCATCGGCATACTGATTTATATAATTCCTTGACTCTCTAGACCACTCAACCTGTATTTAAATTTCTGATAATGTCTTTAATTGAAAGTTCCTCTTTTTGTGAAATTTTATTTATTTATTTTTGTTATCTGCCCCCAACCCCTTTGAACCCCATCTGATGGACATTTTTATACAGAAAACAATAAAAATTTCCCTCTCAGGGCTTCCCTGGTGGCGCAGTGGTTGAGAGTCCGCCTGCCGATGCAGGGGACACGGGTTCATGCCCTGTCAGGAAGATCCCACATGCCGCGGAGCGGCTGGGCCTGTGAGCCATGGCCACTGAGCCTGCGCGTCCAGAGCCTGTGCTCCGCAGTGGGAGAGGCCACAACAGTGAGGGGCCTGCGTACCGCAAAAAAAAAAAAAAAAAAAAAATTTCCCTCTCAGCTTGGTGCCTTCAGCCTGACATTTTTGGAATACAAGGGGCACTTCCCTCTCTCCTTAGCCCCTGGGGCTCAGCCCTGCCTTGGCAGCTGTCGCCTACCCTGCCAGAAAGTTCCTCTTGAACTCACTCTGTTATAAGCCAAACATCTCAAGCCTTATAGCCTATTATTTCTACTCCATTTTGGTCAATCACACCATCAGTTTGGTAAATCAAACTATTCAGTAGAAACCAAGATGTCTTCCTTAACTATACTTCCTCGTTTTTAAAGTTTTAAAATATTTTTAATATTATTTGTTCCTATTTTATTGAGATATAATTGACATATAGCACTGTATAAGTTTAAGGTGTACAACATAATGATTTGACTTATATACATCATGAAATGATTACCACACTAGATTTAGTGAAACTATACCTCTTTATTTTCTCTTTTTTCACTTCTTCCATGTCAAGTTGATGACTGTGTCATATCAGATTTTATCTCCTGAGATCTCAGATTTGTCTTTGGTTTTCTTTGCTGCTGTCAGTGCCACAGATTTGTTCTCAGCTTCTTGGCTGGATTTACTTTCACAATCTTGTAAATTTACAGTTACTTCTTGGAACTGTAGTTTGACTCATCCCTTCTGCTTAGTTAGTTGCTCTGTCCTCAGTGCCTTCTTTATCACTTCTTGTGTTGTGGTATAATCTTTATGTTCGTCTCTTTCATTGTAATAAATTCCTTGAGAGGAGGGCTTGCATCTGATTCACCTTTGTGTGATTGGTTCCCGGCATGCTGCATGGCTCCATGAGTGTTTACTGACGGGCTAAGCCAGCGCTCTGCTGGTCATCAGGCCAAGACCCAGGTAGAGGGTCTAGGCTGGGGTATAGTGCCCGCTGTTCTCCTGTCAGCCTCCTGCTTATTTGCTTTTAGGTTTTGCGGCCTTTTTTGCTGCGCCGAGTTAAGGTGGATGTTGAGAAGCAGATGCCCAAAAAATATGAGCATGTTATCCGCTGCCGGCTCTCCAAGCGCCAGCGCTGTCTCTATGATGACTTCATGGCACAGACCACGTAAGGGAGGACCGAGGGTGGGCCTGGGACCCTACAGTGGAGCGGAGGTGACTATCAAGATGTCCCATTTATTTCTCCTTTCTCCCAGAACTAAGGAGACACTAGCCACGGGCCATTTCATGAGCGTCATCAACATTTTGATGCAGCTGCGAAAAGTCTGCAATCATCCAAACCTGTTTGACCCTCGACCCGTTACCTCCCCCTTCATCACTCCAGGCATCTGTTTCAGCACCGCCTCTCTGGTGCTAAGGGCCACTGATGTCCACCCTCTCCAGGTAAGCAGTTGCCTCCAAGGTTATTGGCCCTACCCACCCCTGCACCTCTTTTCTTTATGCTGGAGTCTGACCTTTTGCATACTTACTTGCCCTGTCACCTCAGCATTATTCCAGTTTCATCGTTTTCTAACTGTGTCACTTTGGGCAAGCTAATTATTAACCTTTAACCCTAAATTTGCTTGCCCTTCAAAACTGGGGTTATAAGGCCTATTCTGCAGTATGTTTGTGAGAATTGTGTTAATATTTTTAGAATTGCCTGGCATATTAATAATGCTTAAATATTTTAACTGTTTCTAAGCATATGGTACAGTGGCACTAAGTACATTCACATAGTTGTACAGCCATCACTATCATCCATCTTCAGAAATTTTTTCATCTTTCTAAACTGAAACTCCATACCCATTAAATAATAACTCCCCATTCTCCCTCTGTTCCCAGCACCTGGCAGCCACCATTCTACTTTCTGTTTCTATAAACTTACTATTCTAGGTACTTCATGTATGTGTGATCATACAGTATTTGTCCTTTTGTGACTGGCATATTTACTTAGTAGAATGTCTTCAAGCATGTGTAAGGATTTCCTTGGTTGGGTAATATTCTATCGTACATGTTCTTGTGTATGTGTATACATGTATGTGGGTGTGCACATGTATACATTTACATACATAGAGACAAATACCACGTTTATCTGTTCATCAGTGGACACTGCGGTTGTTTCCACCTTTTGGTTACTGTGAATAATGCTGCTGTGAGCATAGGTGTTCAAATGTGTGTTTAAGTCCCTACTTTCAATTCTTCTGGGTATATATACACAGAAATGGAATTGCTGCATCATATGATTATTCTATTTTTAATTTTTTGAGCAACAGCTATACTGATTTCCGTAGCAGCTGCACTATTTTACATTCCTACCAGCATTTTGCAAAGGTTCTGAGTTCTCCACATCATTGCCAACACCTGTTTTCTGTTTTTTTGATAACGGCTGTCTGAGTAGGTGAGGTGGTATCTCATTGTGATTTTGATTTCCCTAATGATTAGTTATGTTGAACATCTTTTCACGTGCTTATTGTATATTTTCTCTGGAGAAATGTCTGTTTGAGACCTTTGCCAATTTTTATTTTTATTTTTGGCCACGCTGTGGGGCCTGTGGGATCTTAATTCCCCGAGCAGGGCTTGAACCTGGTTCTTCAGCAGTGAAAGTGCAGAGTCCTAACCACTGGACCGCCAGGAAATTCCCGCCAGTTTTTAAATTGGATTGTTTGTTTTTTTTTGTTGAGTTGTAGTAGGACTTTGTGTGTTCTGGATGTTAGCCTCTTACCAGATACATGATTTGCAAATAATTTTGGTCCTAATCTGTGGGTTGCCTTTTCACTTTATTAATAGTGTCTTTTGATGCAGTCTAATTTATCAGTTTTTTTCTTTTGTTGTCTGTGCTTTTGGTGTGATATCCAAGAAATCATTGCCAAATTGGCTCCTTTGACACTATGCTCTTGTGTTCCTTCTTATGTCAGCGGATAGACATGGGTCGATTTGATCTCATTGGCCTGGAGGGTCGTGTCTCTAGATATGAGGCCGACACATTTCTACCCCAGCACCGCCTTTCCCGCCGGGTTCTGCTAGAGGTGGCTACTGCTCCGGACCCCCCACCCCGGCCCAAGCCAGTCAAGATGAAGGTCAACAGGTACCAGGGCCGAGGAATAAGGAAGTGGGTTCCTAGAAAAAAGTGGCTGCAGCTGGCGGGGGGAATTGGGGTGGAAAGGTAAGAGTTGGAGGCTAGGCTGGAATGTTCATATAGATGGATGAAAAATACTTGGAGGAATCGGGGGATAGAATAACCAGAAGATGGTTTTGGGAGAGGCCCTTGTGTTTGTCACTGATTTTTTTTTTCTCCCTCCTCTCTCTGCTTCGTGCTTTTTCTTTTTTCGCTTTGTGCTTTTTGGTTATCGGATTTCTTTCCCGCTTTCTCCATTGGGTCTTACCTTTCTCTCCTTTGCTTTTATAATCTGTCTGTTTTTCTGCCTCATCTTCCTTATTAATTTCTTTTCCTATTCTTCACTCTCCCTCCTTCCCTACCCATCCCCTTGTTTTTCCTCGTAGGATGCTGCAGCCAATGCCCAAGCAAGAAGGCCGGACAGTGGTGGTGGTGAACAGTCCACGGACTCCCCTGGGCCCTGTCCCAGTCCGACCCCCTCCAGGCCCTGAGCTCTCAGCCCAGCCCACGCCTGGCCCAACCCCCCCAGTGCTGCCAGCACCACTGATGGTGTCGGCCTCGCCTTCTGGGCCCCCACTCATTCCGGCATCCCGGCCTCCTGGCCCTGTTCTTTTGCCCCCACTGCAGCCAAACGGTGGGCCTCTTCCCCAGGGTGAGTTCCAAGGGAGCCAGGATGCTGGGGGATACTTCAGGCAGATTGTTCAGATTGGGGGAGAAGTAATGAAATTAGTGTTTGAGGAGCTGGGTTGGAGACAGGGGTGTGGTGTTTGATGGGCTACAAGGGATTATGTATGGAGGTTTCTAGGACCAGGCTGAGGCTTTAGTCAAGGTATATCTGACAGGTGTTTGCTTTGTGTTTACAGTGATGCCATCCCCTCTGGGGGTCTTGAGTGGGACCTCACGGCCTCCCACGCCAACCCTATCCTTGAAGCCAGCCCCACCTGCTCCTGTTCGCCTGAGCCCTGCCCCGCCCCCAGGCTCCTCCAGCCTGTTGAAGCCCCTTACCGTGCCACCGGGCTATACCTTCCCTTCTGCTGCTGTCACCACCACCTGTACCACCACAGCCACGGCTCCCACCACGGCAGTGCCAGCTCCTACTCCTGCTCCACAGCGCCTCATCCTGTCTCCCGATATGCAAGCTCGCCTGCCCTGTAAGTTCCCAGGGCTCTGTGAGGGTGAAGGACTTGAGGTGGGAGGAAAGCCTACATGCCATGGAGCTGGAGAGGAAAAGCTCAGGACCATGAGTGTATCATGGTGGCTAACATATATTAGGTATTTTGCCAGGCATTGGTAATTCATAATCAAGTAAGAGCCCTCAAGTAGTTCACAGTCTCTAGTTGGGGAGATGATCCATAGATGAATAAATAGTGGTAAGCCTAGCAGTAGAAAATTATTTGGGGTAAAAGGGCAGTGTAGAGGAGGCAGGTGGTGATTAGCTCAGTATGGTGGAAAGCTGTTAGAGGATGTAAAGGAGATTGCAAAGCAAACAGGTGGGATTGGAAGGAGTAGCATGTCAAAAGCTCAAAGGCTGTAGGTGGAGGCTAAGCTTATTGGAACATGGTAAGTTGAGGGGGAGGGTTGGAGAAACTGGAGACTTGTGCCTCATGAAGGTCTGTGAAGTGAGTTTGAGCAGAGTGAGCCCCATGTACATTAAGCCTCTTCTTTATTCATAGCAGGTGAAGTGGTCAGCATCGGGCAGTTAGCCTCACTGGCACAGCGGCCAGTGGCTAGTACAGGGGGAAGCAAACCTCTCACCTTCCAAATCCAGGGCAACAAGCTGACTTTGACTGGTGCGCAGGTGCGCCAGCTTGCTGTGGGGCAGCCCCGCCCGCTGCAAAGTAGGTAAAACCCACCCCCTGTCCTGCCTTTTTCCTCCTCCTCTTTGTCCCTTTGTTTTTGTGGCTCTTTTCAGATGTCAGCCTTTATGTTTCTTTCCTTACCTTTTGGTGGGTGGGGCCAAGGGGAATGGTTGGAGGGGGTCTTTTGATCAAGATAGGTATGAGTTTATTCTGGAGAAGTTATTCCCTCTTCGTTCTTTCTCTCTTCTCTTGCCTCTGCCCTCCTCCGGCTGATAGCTGCTTCTTTCTTTCTTTCTCTCTTCCCTTAACCCAGGGAATGTGGTGCACCTGGTGTCAGCAGGGGGGCAGCACCACCTCATCAGCCAGCCTGCCCATGTGGCCCTCATCCAGGCCGTGGCCCCGACCCCTGGCCCTACCCCTGTCTCTGTGCTGCCTTCTTCGACCCCCAGCACCACCCCTGCCCCCACTGGCCTCAGCCTTCCGCTTGCTGCTAACCAGGGTGAGGCTTCTGGCCTTCCTACTTACTTAGCCCTGCTGGCCTTGGTCCTTCCAGGCATGCCCTGGGCTACTGTCTGTCTAGCCTTCCCTCAGTGTTGTTTTCCTTTGCCAGTATCTCTGATATCTGTCTGCTACCCTCTCCTGCCCTTGGACTTCTTCCATCCTTTGGGTCTCTTGTTTCTTTTCTACCTTCCCCTCAATCTAGCTTCCTCTTGCAGTGCCACCAACCATGGTGAATAATACAGGCGTGGTGAAGATTGTAGTGAGACAGGCCCCTCGGGATGGACTGACTCCTGTTCCTCCGTTGGCCCCAGCACCCCGGCCTCCGAGCTCTGGGCTTCCAGCTGTGTTGACTCCACGCCCCACATTAACCCCTGGCCGGCTACCCACACCTGCTCTGGGTACTGCCCGGGCTCCCATACCCACATCCACTCTGGTGAGGCCACTTCTCAAGCTGGTCCACAGTCCTACGCCTGAAGTCAGTGGTGAGTTCAGGTGGCTGAGGCCACAAATTTTTGTCAGGAATGGAGATAGGGTGGCCCAGAGGGTTTCTAAGTCACAATAGATCCTTTCGTTATCAGTATACTGATTTGCATTAGCCCCCAAAATGGTCTGCCGAGCCCTTGCCTAATTCCAAGATACATAAGTTGGAACTTTGGAGGGAAAGGAAATGTTGAATTGTTAGATTCCTTGAATCTTTGATCTCATGGTGTGGGAGTGAAGGTCTTCTGGAAAACAGGTGAAGCTTGGGGGTAAGGGAAGGGGTGGGACAGGGTAATAGAAGGAGCAAGAAAAGAATTTGGGGGCTAACTTATCCTCTGTCTCCACAGCTTCAGCACCCGGAGCTGCTCCCTTGACCATCTCTTCTCCTCTCCCCGTGCCATCCTCACTACCTGGGCCAGCCTCTTCTCCAATGCCAGTTCCCAACTCCTCTCCCCTTGCTAGTCCTGTGTCTTCTACAGTCCCAGTTCCAGTATCATCTTCACTCCCCATCTCTGTCTGCACAACGCTTCCGTCCCCAGCCTCAGCTCCACTCACCATCCCCATCTCAGCCCCCTTGCCTGTTTCGGCTTCAGGCCCAGCTCTGTTGACTAATGTGACTCCAACACTGGCAGCGGCTCCTGGACCTCCCTCTTTGGCACCAGTTGGGACTTCTCCATCAGCGTCAGCCTTGACTCTAGGTTTGGCCACAACTCCATCCCTGTCCCCATCTCAGGCACCTGGTCACCCTCTGTTGTTGGCTCCAGCCTCTTCACATGTTCCAGGGTTGAACTCAGCCGTGGCCCCAGCATGTTCACCTGTCCTGGTGCCAGCTTCTGCTCTGGCCAGTCCTTTTCCGGCAGCATCAAATCAAGCTCCAGCTCAGGCTTCCCTTTTGGCTCCAGCACCTACTGCATCTCAGGCTCTAGCCACCTCTCTGGCTCCCATGGTGGCTCCACAGACAGCAATCCTGGCTCCTTCTCCAGCTCCTTCTCTGGCTCCTCTTCCAGTCCTGGCTCCATCACTAGGTCCTACTCCTGTACTGGCTCCATCGCAGACTTCGGTTCCACTTCTGGCTTCATCATCTACTCCAGGAACTCCTTTAGCCTCAGCTTCCTCACTGGTGCCAGCCCCAGCTCCTGTGTTGGTTCCATCATCAGCTCAAACTATGGTACCAGCCCCGGTTCCGTCACCTCTCCCGAGTCCGGCTTCTACGCAGACACTGGCTTTACCCCCAGCTTTAGCATCCACTCTTGGCGGATCGTCTCCATCTCAGACACTCTCTTTGGGAACTGGGAACCCCCAAGGTTCTTTTCCAGCTCAGACATTGTCATTGACTCCAGCAGCATCCCTAGTACCAGCTCCAGCCCAGACACTGTCTTTGGCACCGGGACCACCACTGTGTCCATCTCAGACGCTGTCTTTGGCTCCAGCACCCCCTCTGGCTCCAGTTTCTCCAATGGGCCCGGCCCCAGCTCACACACTGACTTTGGCTACGGTGTCGTCATCTGCTTCACTCCTGGCCCCAGCTTCAGTGCAAACACTGACCTTGAGCCCTGCCCCAGTGCCGGTGCCCACCTTGGGCCCAGCGGCAGCTCAGACTCTGGCACTGGCCCCAGCCTCAACACAGGCCCCAGCTTCCCAGGCATCTTCCCTCGTGGTTTCGGCAACCGGTGCCGCTCCCTTGCCTGTCACCATGGTATCCCGGCTGCCTGTTTCCAAGGATGAGCCTGAGACACTGACATTACGCTCTGGTCCCCCCAGCCCTCCCTCCACTGCTACCTCGTTCAGTGGTCCCCGACCTCGACGCCAGCCCCCACCACCACCTCGTTCCCCTTTCTATCTGGTAAGTTTTACTGCCTCAAAGGAGAGGGAACAGGAAATTGAATTTCTTTGGAGTGTTGCTACAGAGTGGATGGAACAAAATAATGTCACCTTTATCTTGGTAAATTACGAAGCCTAGTTTTGTGGACCTAATACTTGAATGTCACTGGACAAAGCCCTTCCCTGGGCCTTTACTCTTATTTGTAAAATGGGAAGAATAATCCATGTCCTACTTTTCACAGAGGAAGTAATTGAGGACATAATGTGCTTTTAAAACTATTAATCACTGATGTGTTCAAGGCTTTCTTGTTACATTTGGTCTCTTTGGTTCTTGCTTACTCTTTTGAGTTAGTGTTGGCATCTAATTGCCCCATTTTACAGATGAAACTAGCCTACTAAATGATGTTTTAAAATTTATACAACTTGTGAGAACACAGATGTGCTGGCTCCATTGCTTTCTCTTCTTCCCCACAAGAGGCAGTCCTCAGAGACAGGAGGATTTTTCTCAGTTGCTAAAACTGTCACCATTAAGTATTTGAACTTCTAGGGGAGAAAGGACACCACGGAATACAGTTCCCTAAAGATCATGAGCGTTTGACTTTGACGGTCATTTGCTGTAGTTTTTTACCTCCATGGTGATTAAGTGGGAAATAAAAAGAACTCTGTCCCTTCATGAGCTTTCTGGTAGCCATTTTTTCCTATCATATATATAGTTGTATATATATTTGGTTAAATAAAAGTTGCAACTCAGAGTAAGTAACCCAGGACCCAATAATGAGAAAGATCTAGTGAGTCCTTCCAGGCCCTCTTGTCTTTTTCTCACTCTGATAATAGAGCTGCTTATTCTCGGCCCCAGTCCCCCACCCTCCCATCTTTGCCACTTGCTTCCACCTTTGGTCTTTCTCTAATGCTGCCAGGTTGGTCTGGCTTTTTGGAAGTAGAGAGAGGAGAGCCTAGATCCTAGCCCAAGGGTGCAACCCCATGGTCTGTGTTAAATTTTCATTGCTCTGCAAGTAGGTAGCAGCTTCTTGATACTTTTTCTTTAAACAGTTTGAGATATAAATCACATACCATACAGTTCACCTATTTAAACCATACAGTTCATTGGCTTTTAGTATATTCACAGAGTTATGCAACCATGACAACAATCAACTTTAGAACATTTTCATTGCCCTAAAAAAAAAGAAACCCCACACCCTTAACCATCATCCCTGACCTTTCCATCCCTCCTAGCTCTAAATAACTTGTATCTGTAGATTTACTTATGGAGTCATATACGGTTTTTTGTGACTGGCTTCTTTTACTTAATATTTTTGAGGTTCATCCATGTTATGCTATAACTGACATATATATATGTATATATATCAGTACTTCATTTTTTAAAAATTGTTGAATAATATGCCATTGTATGAATATACCACATTTTATATATCTATTCATCAGTTGATTGGGGGACATTTGGTTTGTTTCTTCTTTTTGGCTGTTATGAATAATGCTGCTGTGAACATTCATGTATAAGATTTTGTATCTTTTCATATATGTTCGGTTATATTGGATGTAAATTTAGGAGTGGAATTAACTGGGTTATGGTAACTATGTTTGTTCGAGGAACTGACAAACTGTTTTCCAAAGTGGCTGTACCATTTTACATTCCCACCAGCGCTTGTGAGGGTTCCAGGTTGTCTACATCTTTGCCAAAAACTTGTTATTATTTGTCTTTTTTGATTATAGCCATCCTAGTGGGTTTGAAGTGGTATCCTGTGGTTTTTAAATATTTATTTATTTGGTTGCGCCGGGCCTTAGTTGCAGCGGGGGGCTCCTTAGTTGCAGCTCCAGGGCACTGCAGTTGCAGCTCGCCAGCTCCTTAGTTGTGGCATGCGAACGCTTAGTTGAGGTATGCATGTGGGATCTAGTTCCCTGACCAGGGATCGAACCCGGGCCTCCTGTATTGGGAGCACAGAGTAGAGTCTTATCCACTGCACCACCAGGGAAGTCCCTTTTGTGGTTTTGATTTGCATTTTTCTGATGGCTAATGATGTTGAGCATCTTTTCAGTGGTTGTTAGCCATTTGTATATCTTCTTTGAAGAAATGTCTATTCAGATCCTTTCCCTTTTTTAATTGGGTTATTTTATTCTTTTCCTTTTTGTTATTGAGTTGTAAGAGTTCTTTATTCTTGATACAAGTCCTTTTTCAGGTAGATGATTTGCAAATATTGTCTCCTTTGCTGCTACTTAATGAGAGCTGGCCTTAATGATTTTTCCCTCTGCTAGGATGCTTTCCTTCCTCACTTATTAGACCACCAGGAGCCAAGAGGTCAAGCTTAAGGTAGCAGTCAGGAAGGGAGATTTGGGACACTGCTTTTTTTCAGGACCATCTTGTAGGGTCCAGTCTCCTTCATTATTTGTTCATTCTAATAACATATTTATTGAAAGCCTACTTTGTGCCAGATACTGAGTTGGATACTGGATGATTACGGTGAGGGGCTTACAGTTTAGTGGGTAGAAGATGTTAATCAAAGAATCCTATACATGTAAAACTACAAGTGTGATAAGTGCTACAAAAGAGTTAGGTGGTTTTATAGCCTGTGAAACTGGAAGCACAAAGATGGGAAAGGATTGGGTCAAAGTCATACAGGTATCCTGTCAGCCAGGGCACTCCCCTTTTCTCTCTCGGGGTTACCTAGATGTCTGGTTAGCTGTTCCCATCCCACCCCGTTCCAGTCTGACCTTGGACAAAAACCTGCCATGGATTTGATTAGCCTCTCTGTATCCTGGTCAGTGATTTGAGGAGGGATTTTAATAATTGTTTTGGATCTACTGCAAGAAGATAAATTAACTTGGATATTCTGGATTTAAGTGTTACATGGGAAAACTCACGCAAATCATCCATTCTATAAGTTTGTCAAACATACGGATCTTAATTTTGAATATTCAGGCACCTGCTTTGGTAGCATACAGGGAAGATCAGTTTTCTTTTGTGGAGAAGTTATTTCATTTAACATTGGGAAAAGAATAACTCCCATTATTGACAATTTGGAAGAACCAAAATAGTGTATTGTTGAATCTTATGGTTTCCACAGATTATGTTTAATTCTGGGAGGAACTGCCAGATTTTCTATAAGGACGCTGATCACTTTTTCTGTGTTTTTCTCCTCTTATCCTCAGGACTCTCTGGAGGAAAAGCGGAAGCAGCAGCGGTCTGAACGCCTGGAACGGATTTTCCAACTTAGTGAGGCTCATGGGGCCCTGGCACCCGTGTATGGGACTGAAGTCTTGGATTTCTGTACCCTGCCCCAACCTGTTGCCAGCCCCATCGGCCCTCGTTCTCCTGGCCCCAGCCACCCCACCTTTTGGACTTATACCGAGGCTGCCCGCCAGGCTGTACTGTTTCCCCAGCAACGACTAGACCAGCTGTCAGAAATCATTGAGAGGTTGGCAGGGCTAAGTGCTAATGGGAAGTGGGTCTTGGGGCCTCTGAGTGGATATAGTGGTTAGGGCTGGTAAAGGTGCTAACTTCTGGGGCCATTCAGAGTTCCATATTTTATACTGCTTGCCTTCTTTTTACAGGTTCATCTTTGTCATGCCTCCTGTGGAGGCACCTCCCCCTTCCTTGCACGCCTGCCACCCACCTCCTTGGCTGGCCCCTCGTCAGGCAGCCTTCCAGGAGCAATTGGCTCGTGAGCTCTGGCCCCGGGCTCGTCCTTTGCACCGTATTGTGTGTAACATGCGTACCCAGTTTCCTGACCTGAGGCTTATCCAGTATGATTGCGGTGAGTTCTTCGGCCAGTGAGGGTCTCTTGACCTCTTTTCTTGTCTTAGCCTGAAGACTGTTACATCAAAGGGATGCTGTACATAAGGTCTCTGTGGATTTCATTAAACATCAGATAGTCTTTTAGGTTATGCTTCTGGGTGAGATGAAGAAATGTAGGCCTCATGATAGATTCTTGGCATCCATGAATTTGACTTTGATGAAAGTTGAAAATGTTTGCTAACTCATTTATTCAGTGATTATTTTGTGAACATGTTACATCATTTGGGATACAATGGCAAATGACATAGCACAGCGTGGAGTTTTCAGATTTATGGGGAAAGGTGTGTGGTGGTATAAGACTGCACAGTAAATAGTAGATTTTGGGGAATTCCCTGGTGGTCCAGTGGTAGGACTCCACGCTTTCACTGCTGAGGGCACAGGTTCCATCCCTGGTTGGGGAATTAAGATCTCGTAAGCCAGGTGGCCAAAAAAAAAAAAAGTAAATAGTAGATTTTGTTTTGGGGAAAGATTTGAACAAGGATGCTTGCCTTTTGAATAGAATCTTATTGGTTAGAAGAAATTTGGCTGCAGGTAACAGAAAACCAACCAACGGTGACTTAAACCACAAGATCATTTATTGTTTACTAAATGAGAAATGCCGAGAATGGTGGTATATGGCTGGTTCAGCAGCTTAGTGGTATCTTCATGGACCCGGGACTTTACCTACTATCCTTAGCTTTTATCTTTTTATTCTCATGGTTATTTCTTCATGGTCTTAAGATGGCTGCTATAACTCCAGGGAGCACACCAGTGCTCCAGGCAGGAAGCAAGGGGTTGAAATAAAACACTCGCAAGTCTTTCATTTTTTTCTGGGAAAGAAAGCCCTCCCAGTTGACTTTGATTCAAAATTCATTGGCTCAGATTGGGCCATATGCCCATCCTTAGAGTAATCACTGACAAAGGGAAAAAGGAACTGTGGCTTATTTAGAACAATAATGATTCATTTTCTGGGGTTGGTTTGGCGTGCGCCTTCCGTGGGTATCAAGGGATCTCTGCCAGGTGTCCATAGGATTAATCGGGTTCTGTTAACCGAGAATGGCTGTTGGACAGTAGCGAATAGTTTCTGCCACAACTGTGCACAGGTATTTCTATAGTAATATGTTTGTAGATTTCTATAGTAATATGTTTGCAGATTTCTTAAATGTCTTAGAACATAAGAAAGTCAGCAGAATTTTTATTAATATGTGTTCAATAAATATTTTAGTAAAAAGATAATTTTATAACATTTGAAACCATTCAGAATAGGTGAATTGAAAGTCTTTGTTAAAAGTGTTCAAACTGATTGAATCACTATTTTCGTGTTTGATGGGAGGTTAAACTAGATAACCTCATAAGATCCTGCCTCTCTGGTTCTTATCTCAGTGACCTTCCATCCAAGTGAGCTATGACATCAATGGATTTGTTGATGTTTATCTTGTGAATGGCTTGTGCTGCAGCTGGTATAACTCAGTGTAGTACTTGAAGGTCTTTTCTTGCTCATACACCATTGAGGATTTCTTTTTTCCCCCTGAGGGTCTGTATTACCCTGCCCCTAGTTAGACTGAAAGAAGTCAGATCCAAGACAGGAGCAGACTGAAGAGGAAGAACCCTTAAGAGAAGAAAATATATAAAGTTAAATATTTTTGATTCCCCTGGGTTGATCGAAACCCTGGCGTAAAACTTGATCTTTCAACTACACAGGCTTCCAGTGCTGTGTTTTTCCCACTCCAGTTTATAGCTAGCTCCCTGTACCCCTTCATATCTCTTTAGGAAAGTTGCAAACGTTGGCAGTGCTGTTGCGACAGCTCAAGGCGGAGGGCCACCGGGTGCTCATATTCACCCAGATGACCCGAATGCTGGATGTGTTGGAGCAGTTTCTCACCTACCATGGCCACCTCTACTTGCGTCTGGATGGGTCTACTAGAGTTGAACAGAGACAGGTAACCCAGGCATCTCTGGCCCTTAGAGGCTTGCCTCAGCTCTGTCTCCTTTTTCCAGGGTTCAGAGTCCCAGGAGGGGCCCCCACTAAGCCTTGGTGTGTTTTTGGGGATATGTCTCCCAATACTATCTTTTTTTCCTTTTCCTCTAGGCCTTGATGGAACGATTCAATGCAGACAAACGCATATTCTGCTTCATCCTTTCAACTCGGAGTGGGGGTGTGGGCGTGAACCTGACGGGGGCAGACACTGTTGTTTTTTATGACAGCGACTGGAATCCTACCATGGATGCTCAGGCCCAGGATCGCTGTCACCGAATTGGCCAGACCCGAGATGTCCACATATATAGGTATTGCCTAGTCTCCCCTTACCTTACTTTCCCTTTGCTAATAGGGTTTTACTGATGTATTTGGCTGTTTATACATGTCCTTTATCACCCCCTAGGCTTATCAGTGAACGGACAGTGGAAGAGAACATCCTAAAAAAGGCAAACCAGAAGAGAATGTTGGGAGACATGGCAATTGAGGGAGGCAACTTCACCACAGCCTATTTTAAACAGGTACTAAGATCTTCCAGTCTGTGCAAGAGAGAACTGCTATGCCTGTAGGAGTTAACTACTGCTTATTAAAAAGGATGCTTTGGCCTCCACAGATCTGCCTCTTCAACTAGTGGTGCTTCTGATACTACTAAGAGCTATCAGCTTCATAGCTATAGATCTGGGACCAACATTCCGTTGGCTCTGACACTTTTCATATGTTCTTTCCAAAGCAGACCATCCGAGAGCTGTTTGATATGCCTCTGGAGGAACCATCTGGCTCATCTATACCCTCTGCCCCTGAAGATGAGGAAGAGACTGTGGCCAGCAAGCAGACCCATATCCTGGAGCAGGTGAAAAAAGAGTGGGCAGGGACTTCACTGGCCATCCAGTGGTTAAGACTCTGTGCTTCCACTGCAGGGGGCACGGGTTCGATCCCTGGTCGGGGAACAAAGATCCCGCCGCAGAAAAAGAGTGGGCAGTCCCTAGAGTAGAGCTAATGGTTGTAGTGTGTGTTGTCTCTCAGTCTTTTGAGTTTGTCCAAGGGGAAAGAACTATTTCTGCTGCTTCCCAGATTACAGTTGGCCTTTGATAGTTGTGAGTAGATTGTTTATTGGTTCACATGATTTCATAGATAGAACACAGGATATGGAGTCCACGGTTCTAGGTTTGAGCTCCAACAGTGCTTCTTTTTTTTTTTTTTTTTTTTTTTTGCGGTACGCGGGCCTGTCACTGTTGTGGCCTCTCCCGTTGCGGAGCACAGGCTCCGGACACGCAGGCTCAGCGGCCATGGCTCACGGGCCCAGCCGCTCCGTGGCACGTGGGATCCTCCCGGACCGGGGCACGAACCCGTGTCCCCTCCATCGGCAGGTGGACTCTCAACCACTGCACCACCAGGGAAGCCCCAACAGTGCTTCTTAATAGTGTTCATTAAGCCACATCCATTTAATCTTCTGAGCCTCACTTCCGACTTTTCTGAAATGCTAAATTAGAAGGAAGTAACTGAAGGTTAAATAGCATAGTGGATGTAAGAAGTGCTTTGTATATGGTGTAAAACTCTCATTTCCCAAACATTAATGCATACTGGAATCACTTGGAAGGCTTTGAAAAAGATTGATTCCTGAGTCCCATCTCACAGTCTACTTAAATCATGATTTTGAGTGGTGAGGTCTGGGCATTTGTATTTTTTCAGAAGTAGACAGATGTTTGGGAACTGTAGATGTGGATTATCATGGAGAAATTTTCCCCTACCAAGTGCCTTCCTCTCATGCTCTAGGCTACTTCCCTCAGTGACTTTGCTGTGATCTCCCTGGATATTCATCTCAGGGGAATGATCATATGTTAACCTGTTGTCATGAGGCATCTCAGCGCAAAAAAGAATTGTGGATTATTTTGTATTCACCACTTCTGGGATTGCTTTTTTAAAGAGATTTGAGGCTTACTTGAATGGAAAGTAAGTGGAACTAGAGGTCTCTAAAACAGTTATTTTGTCCCTGGTGGCTCTCCTGGTTGAATCTGTTCCATTCTTTGTGGACCACTGTGTTGCTTTGGTAATTTTGGGGGCCCAGAAGAGAGTTGAGTTCTGATGTAAATCTGGTTTGGTGTAAACGTGGCCTCAAACATTTGCCAGAATCAAATCACAGGATGTAAAGTTCTTTAATTCTCATGGTTATTCTTCCCCACACCCTCATAGGCATTGTGTCGGGCAGAGGATGAAGAGGATATCCGTGCGGCCACCCAGGCCAAGGCTGAACAGGTGGCTGAGCTTGCAGAATTCAATGAGAATGATGGGTTTCCTGCTGCTGACGGAGAGGAGGCTGGTCGGCCTGGGGCTGAAGATGAGGAGATGTCCCGGGCTGAGCAGGAAATTGCTGCCCTTGTAGAACAGGTCTGTGTTGGATCCACTAGTTCTCAACCTCACCCTCCACAACTCCTTCCTCTGGACTCTGCGACCTTCCTTCTGTCTTCTCTGGTGAAAATAATCAAGGGTGATGGGCCCTGGGCACCAGGTCCCTATGTTCATCATCGCTGCTCTTCCCCACAGCTGACCCCCATTGAGCGCTATGCCATGAAATTCCTGGAAGCCTCACTGGAGGAGGTGAGCCGAGAGGAGCTCAAGCAGGCAGAAGTGAGTATGGGGGTGGGGATAGAAGTGGAAAGTGGCTGCTTTCTACCCACTCCCCATGCCTCTTGCCTCCCTCTGACCACTCATTGGGCTCTGTTTTTGGTAGGAGCAAGTGGAAGCTGCCCGCAAGGACCTGGACCAAGCGAAGGAGGAGGTGTTCCGCCTACCCCAGGAGGAGGAGGAGGGGCCAGGGGCTGGGGATGAGGTTTCCTGTGGGACTGGTGGAGGCAGCCACCGGCGCAGTAAGAAGGCCAAGGCCCCCGAAAGGCCAGGGACTCGCGTCAGTGAGCGTCTTCGTGGAGCCCGGGCTGAAACTCAAGGGGCAAACCACACTCCTGTCACATCCACGCATCACCCCCGCAGCACCTCCACACCCCCCCGCTGCAGCCCTGCCAGGGACCGAGTTCCCCGGCCAGCGCCTAGGCCTCGACCCACTCCAGCTTCAGCTCCTGCTGCAATTCCTGCCCCAGTCCCTGCCCCAATCTCTGCCCCAATCCCCATTTCAGCCCCAAATCCAATAACCATGCTTCCTGTCCATATCTTGCCTTCTCCCCCTCTTCCTTCTGCACAGATTCCTCCTTCTTGTTCTTCTGCCTGTACCCCTCCTCCTGCCTGTACCCCTCCACCAGCTCATACCCCACCTCCAGCCCAAACTTCTCTCTTAACTCCTTCCTCCCCTCTCTTGCTTGGTCTACCTTCTGTGCCCATTTCCCCACCAGTCACCAACCTCCCCTTGGGCATGGGGCCTGAGGCAGAGCTGTGTGCACAAGCAATGGCATCTACTGAGTCCCTGGAGCTGGCTGATATGGCCAGTTCCGAGACTTCCCCAATTACTCTTGTGCCCCCTAAGGATCTGTTGCCAGTTGCTGTTGAGATCCTGCCTATGTCAGAGAAGAACCTTTCTCTCACCTCTTCTGCACCTAGCCCAAACCTGGCAGCTGGCAGCGTCCCCAACGGTCAAGAGCAGGAGGTGCCCGAGCCTGCTGAGGCGACCATCCTCTCAGTGCTGCCTGATGGTGAGGAAGTGGCCACGTGTCTGAGTGAGAGCAATAGGCTGGAGCTCCCACCCTCAGCAGCATCTGATGAGCTACTTCAGGAGCCACTGGAGGCTGACAAGAACTCAGAAGAGCTGGTGGAAGCCCAGACCCCAACGTCTACCCCAGAGAAACCACAGGAACTTGTTTCAGCTGAGGCCGCAGCCCCGTCAACCTCATCCTCGGCCACCTCCACACCTGAGGGTCCTTCGCCTGCCCGGCCCCCTCGGCGTCGCACCAGTGCCGATGTAGAAATTAGGGGTCAGGGGGCTGGTCGGCCAGGGCAGCCTCCAGGTCCCAAAGTGCTTCGCAAGCTGCCAGGACGGCTAGTGACTGTGGTAGAGGAAAAGGAACTGGTGAGGCGGCGGCGACAGCAGCGGGGAACTGCCAGCACCCTAGTGCCTGGGGTCTCTGAGACTGGTGCCAGCCCGGGAAGCCCATCTACCCGCAGCATGTCGGGGCCAGAATCCTCACCTCCCACCAGTGGTCCCTGTGAAGCTGCTCCCCCATCCACACTGCCCACCCCAACCCAGCAGCCCTTCATAGCTCGCCGTCACATTGAGCTGGGGCTGACTGGTGGGGGCAGCCCAGAAAATGGAGAAGGGGCACTACTTGCCATCACCCCTCCTGCTGTGAAACGTCGCAGGGGGAGGCCCCCCAAGAAGAACAGGTCTCCAGCAGATGCTGGGCGAGGGGTGGATGAGGCACCTTCATCCACCTCTAAGGGAAAAACCAGTGGGGCTGACTCAGTCCCTGGGGCTGAGACCCTTATTGTTGCGGAGCCTGTCCTGGCACCCCAGCTTATTCCTGGGCCCCAGCCTCTTGGACCCCAGCCAGTTCATAGACCCGAGCCTGTCATCCTATCACCTGTGGAGAAAAGAAGGCGTGGGCGGCCCCCTAAGGCCCGAGATTTGCCCATTCCTGGGACCATTTCCTCTCCAGGGGATGGCAGCTTAGAGAGCCGGACACAGCCACTCCCGATACCGCCACCCCTGCCACCGCTCCCACCACTCCTAGCCTGTCCCACTGCTACTGTCGCCAACACTGTCACCACTCTCACCATTTCAACATCCCCACCCAAGCGGAAGCGGGGCCGACCTCCCAAGAATCCACCGTCACCTCGGCCCAGCCAGCTCCCTGTCTTGGACCGCGACAGCTCTCCTGTCCTTGAGAGCTGTGGATTGGGGAAGCAGCGGCAACCCCAGGGCCAGGGGGAGAGTGAGGGTAGTTCATCTGATGAGGATGGAAGCCGCCCCCTCACCCGCCTGGCCCGCTTACGTCTTGAAGCAGAAGGAATGAGGGGACGAAAGAGTGAAGGGTCCATGGTAGTGGCTGTAATTCAGGATGATCTGGATTTAGCGGATAGTGGGCCAGGCGGGTTAGAATTGACACCTCCCGTGGTCTCATTGGCTCCAAAACTGCGTTCGACCCGGCTGCGTCCAGGGTCTCTAGTGCCCCCACTAGAGACTGAGAAGGTGCCTCGCAAACGGGCAGGGGCCCCAGTTGGCTGTGGTCCTGGGCTGGCAAAGCGGAGCCGCCTGCAGCCCCCAAGTCCCCTGGGGCCTGAGGGTTCAGTAGAGGAGTCTGAGGCTGAAGCCTCAGGTGAGGAGGAGGAAGGGGATGGGACCCCACGGCGCCGGCCTGGCCCCCGCCGGCTTGGTGGGGCCACCAACCAAGGGGACCAGCGTATCTTGCGCAGCAGCGCCCCTTCCCACTTGGCTGGCCCTACCATTAGTCACAGAGGCCGTAAAGCCAAGACGTGAGTGGGCTGCCCCCCTTCACCTAGGCTTTCTGCCATGGCCCCTCTCCCTCCATGACCAGGCCTGACTCTGTTAACCACTACTTGAAGTCTTTTGAGGGGGGAATCCTCCAGGGAGACATAGGGGCCTTCTCCCTTCTTTCCACCAAAGTAGGGGGTAGGCAACTGGTTGTCATGGAAACGGGGCTCTTCACATATCCCCTTCCCTTCCACCCCACATGGCTGGGCAGTGTTAAGGGTGGCAAGATAGTCTTTGTCCCCACCCCCTTGTACTTGATTTCCCCAGCTATCTTTCACAGCCCCCCACCCTTAGGGGAAGGGGGAGGGGCTTCTCTACAATGAGTTTTTTTTCTTTTTTTCTTTTTTTTTTTTTTTTTAAGAAGAAAAAAATAATAAACTTAGTTTCTGTATGAGCATCCGCGTAAGGAGGCTTCTGATTTTCTGGTCTGGTGGAGGGTTGGGTGGGAACTTGGGTATCAGTTTTCTCTTCTCTCTTGCTCTTGCTAAGACCCTAGTACCCGATCTCTAACTCAGAATTATGTATCTTTGAGGCAGAAATCTCCATGCAAGAAGAGGGAAGAATGGCAAATCTTATCTGGTAGGGTACCTTTCCCTAAAGTTTCAATTTTAAGTCATTCAGACTCATACTTTTCCTCTCCTCCCTTCTATTCCCTTGGTTGCTGGACTTTCCTTGGGAGCTATCTGATGCCTCAGACTTTTCCCTGCTTTAATCCCTCTTGCTCAGGTGCTTTCACTCCCTTTCCAGAAGGCAGGCATTCTACCTCCAGTTACTCCATCTAGCCAGACTGGTTTGAATCAGCCACACCCCCTTCCGAGCTTCTGGGGCTCTTCGGATGGTGGCTGGCCACTCAACCCCACCCCTGGGCTTGGCTTGGAGCCCTGAGTCAGCTCCATCTCCACCCAAGCCAAATCAAACCTGAGGCAGGAGCCGAAACTCACAGTTCCTCAAGGCCTATAGCCAGGTAAGAGTCCCCATTTGTTTTTACATTTTCTCTGACCTCAATTCCCTGGACCCTCTCCTTGTGTTCTCCCCTGATGACTGTACTGTGTTTATCTCATCTCAGTTCTTTCCTCACATCCATTCTCCTGCAGCTTTGTGGCACATATCATTCTTGGCTCTTGCCTCTTCTTTTTAACCTTTCCTATCCTTTGTTACTTGTGTTCTGAGAACTGCACATGTTTTCATTTTGTCTAGGGTGAAGGGGAATGGTTGGGGATGAAGGTAGAAAGGCAGTTTGATGCCAGGGCTCTGAGGGCTTGGGAAATAGGGAGATGAGAAATGATTAGGGCATCATTATGCAGGTTTCTGTGTGGCTTATGAGGTCATTCGGACTCAGTGTTAATCTGATTGTGTTGTATGACCCGGGTTAAATGGAGAGAGGAGGTGGAAGGGAGTCAGCATAGCAAGGGAGGCTCTGATTTGGGGAGGGTGAGGTGTTTCTGAAGTTGAGTTTCCTCAGCTACAAAGAGAGCTTAGATGGGTACTTTTCCCCTACTTTCCCCCATCCCCAGCACTGTGTTTTCACATGAAATGGCTGATATCCTTAAAGTGGAGTAGAGGACCTAGGATGCCATTCTCTGATTCCTCCTTAATATTTGAGGGCAGCCTCTAAGGAACTTCAGGGCCCTTTGAAATACAGTTTAAAATCACTGAATTGGGTAGTCTCAGACTCCTAGCAGTTTTTGAGATTCTGTGTTTTTCTACTGCCTCTCAGCATGCACCTGTCATTTTGCTTTTCCCCACTTGCCAAAACAGTAAGTAAAACAGATAATGCTACATTGACACCAGCTTGCCTTTAAAGACTGGGAACCTTAGGCTGAGGAAAAAGGATTCCAGACACACATTTCCTCTCAGTCTATGAGTCACTAGGGGAATTCCCCAGGTAAGGCAGCATTTCTGAGAGTTCGACTAGGCCATGACATGATCAGAGAGGCGGGTAGAATCTGAGCAAGACTCTACCAGGGGTTCAGTTGTTGGGCTTACAAGTATCTTGACTATATCGCCTACAGGTGATGGAGGACGAGGAGAAGGCAGTGGAGAGCTTGGTGAGCAACACGGAAGCTGCTCGTTCTCCATCCCCCATTCGCTGCTGCTCGCTCCGCCTCCGCTACTTGGCAGCTACTAGCATTATATGTGGCTGCTCTTGCCTGGGAGTCGTGGCCCTTGTGTTTGCCATCAAGGTGAGGAAAGCAATTCCTATGGAAGCAGGGGTGTGGGTGTAGTAAGGCAATGGTTCTGTATACCCGATCTATCTATATTGATCAAACAGTTAATAAGTACCTGCCAGAGCCTGGCTGTGGGCCTGGTGCCAGAAATAGGAATAAGACATGGTTCCTGCCGTCAAAGGGCCCACAGTCTAGCAAAAGAGATGGCTGTGAAAATGGGTAACTATTAATGGAATACAGCTCATCAGTACTATGATAGAGGAAGCACAGTGTATTCCAGGAGCTATGTATGTGTATATATATGTATGTAAGTACATGTATGTGTATAATAGAGTAGGTGAACAGGAAAGGCATCCTAAGGGAGTAAAAAGAAAGTAATCTTAAAGGATGAGTGAATAAGGGTAAAAGCGCATTCCAGGCGAAGGGAGCACAGGCAGCCTATACAAAGGCAACCTGGACTATTAGTTCAGCGTGAATGAACCAGTAAGGAACAGTGAGAGATGAAGCCAGAGGATCTAGATTCCCAAGAGCCTCCAGTGCTGTGCTTAGGAGTTTCAGCTTTATCTGGGAAGTACTGGGGAGCCTTTCAAGGATTTTTGCAAAGGAGAATGACATGGTCAGATTTGTGTTGTAGTTAAGGTCCACTCTCAAGGCCTATAAAGAGGATGAATGGGAAGGGGCAAGACTCGGGGCAGCCGAGCAGTAACTAGAACAATCTATAGGAGTTCGGAAGAAGCTATGAAGTTTTTGAGAGGGCTTCACCATTTCAAAACATCTAACAGAAACCTCATGTGTACCTTTCGGAATTTCCTCGACCCTAGCTGTATTTTTATCAGAAACTGTTTTCTTATCATCATAATTTCTGGATTTCATTAGGGCAAAATCATAAAAAGAATCCTTAATGAAAAAGAGGAGGCTCTTTGGGCTAATGAGAACGGAGTGTTGTTTGGTTCGACATGAGTGAAATACTCCAAGATTGGTCACTGTTTCTTGCCAAGAATTCCAAATTCTGAATGAATCTGAAATGAGTAGAAAAGAATGGGGAATAAAATGAAAAGTATTTTTCCATATGTGATCTTCTGAGCAAAACAAAAGCCATCCTGAAAAGGAGGCAGAGCAGAGTGGGTACCTTACTTTGCGGTTGAGACATGAGAGTTAGAAACTGGAAAGGGAGGTGGAGGGTTTGGGTGTGAGATTTTGAGCCAAGACGAGGATGTAGGATTGGAGTGGGGCAGAGGGCATTTTGGGGCAGAAGCAGGGGGAGAACCTAACCAAAAACCTGCCCCCACAGGCGGAAGAGCGGCATAAGGCAGGCCGGTTGGAGGAGGCAGTGCACTGGGGGGCCCGGGCCCGGAGGTTCATCCTGGCCAGCTTTGCCGTCTGGCTTGCTGTCCTTGTTCTGGGCCCGCTGCTTCTATGGCTGCTCTCCTACGCCATCGCCCAGGCTGAGTGACCCTAGCTGGCCTTTGCTGAGAGTCAGCCGAGACATCCTGAATCCTGCAATGCGGCATTGCTAGGGTCTGGTGCCAACAATGGTACTTCCTGGCTGGAAGGATGGTGCCTCTCTCAAAGGGCTTTGGAAGAGAGAGGCAGCAGCTGAGACTGATGAGGGGAGGTCAGCCTGCTCTGTTCTTTCAGTGCCCACCATCCCCTATTCCCCCCAATCTCCTCCATCCTAGGGGCCTCTAGGAGGTGGGATTGAAGCCCAGGCCTGATTTTATTAGTATTTGTTTTGTAATAAAAGTCTTTTTTAGTGGCGAAATGCTCCTGTCTAATTGTTCTTCCCCTGCTTTTCCCTGGGCCCTTAGTGAGAGCCAGACTGGACATCTGACTGATGGGAGAAGCCTGCATCTCCCCTTACCTAGGGGCTTCAAGAGGAGGAAAGGATTTTTTTCCCCCTTTTCCTTCTTCTTCTGGAAGTTTCCCTTCTTGGAAAGACCCAAACTTCTCCCTTACCTATCAACAGAGACCCTTAGGCCACAGAGGAAAAGTCGTAGCAGCAGCTACTAGTTATTGAGTGCTTACTATATTCCAGGCTGTGTGCTAAGCATTTTATATTTCTTAATTTCTTCAGTCCTCAAAATCACTCAATAGTAGGTACTACTGTTTTTATTTTATAGTTGAGGAAACAGGCACAGATTATCCAAGGTCACAAAGCTAGTAAGTGGCAGAGCTGGAATTCAACCTAGACAGTTAGTTCCAGAGCTGAGAGAGGAGTGAAAGGATTGGATAATAGCAACCACCACCCTGTATGTAGAAACTTGTATGATTATGATGAATTTTCATATCCTTTATCTTGGGCCTTGTGATAATATTTTAAACATTTTTAAAATTGTGAGGTACACAAAGCAAAATATCCAAAACAGAATAGACAGCTCAATAAGTTAACACAAAGAAAACATCTGAAAAACCACCATTCAGTCAATGTAACCAATTTAACATTGCCAGCACTCCAAAGCCTCCTTTATACTCCTCCCAATCACTACACCTTCGTTTCTTCCCACAGGTAACTTTCTGTTTGTTACCCACAAGTATTCTGACTTCTAACAATGTAGTTTAGTTTTGCCTGCATTTGAACACTATATAAATGGAATCATATGTATTCTTTTTATGTCTTGCTTCTTTTACTTAACATTGCTTGTGAGATTGATCAATATTTGGTGTAGCTGTAGTTTTCATTACTGTATAGTATTCCATTATATGACTATATTACAATTTACCAATTTTCTGTTAGTGGACTTTTGGAATGTTTCCCATTAGGATATTATGAATCATGCTGCTTTGGACATTCTTGTACATGTTCTTTGAAGTACATGTACCCTGGGAATGAAATTTTGGGGTGATTTCACCAGCAGAGAGACCAACAGAGCACCTAAAGGAATTAGAGATGTTGCACAATGAAGATTAAAGGGGAAGGAGGGGCACATGATGGTTGTTTTCAGTGTTCCAGAGTGTTTCAGGAAGGAAAAGTGAAGGGAATCCATTGTTGGTCCAGAGGTTAGAACTACAACAATGGGTAGAAGCCATATAAACAGCAGTGGTTCTGAACCTTGACTTCACAATGGAACCTCCTGGGGAGCCTTAAAAAGTAACTTATGCCTGAGCTTTACCACCCACCCCCCCGAGATTCTGATTTAATTTGTGTGAGGTGCTGCCTGGGCATCAGGATAACTCATTTTAGAGAGATTTTTTACAAAAAATTTTTAAAGCTAGTATTTGATTAATTAGCAGCTTCAGTTTACTAGAATATCCCATTTCCCCAAACTGATTACATGAGGTCTTGCTATTTTTTAACTCCTTATTTTGAAAAAATTTCAAATCTATAGAACAATAACAGTACAATAACAATAACTCATGTGTACTCTTACCTAGATTTATAATGTTTAACTTCACCACATTTGCTTTATATCTTTCTAAATATACGTAATTGTTACTGCTGAATCATTTGAGGGTAAGTTGAAGGCCCTTCATCTCTAAATACCTCATGATCTATATCTCCTAAGAACAAGGATATTCTCTCACATAACTACAATACAATTATATAATTCAGAGAAGTTAACATCAGTACAATATTATCTTCTAATATATAGTCCATATTCAAACTTGCCAGTTGTCCCAATAATGTCCTGTATAGCAATTTCTGCTTTAGGGTCCAGTGTGGGAACACTTACTGCATTTAGTTTGTCATATCTCTTTAGCATTCTTCAATTTTTAGTAGGTCCTCATCCTTTCTTTTTTTGTCTTTCATGACATTTTTGAGGTGAGGCCATTTGTAGAATGTCTCTCAGTTTGGGTTCTTATGACTGAATTCAGGTTATGCATTTTTGGCTAAAATATTACATAAGCTGTATGTCCTCAATACATCACATCGAGAGGCATATGTCAATTTGCCCTTTTACTGGTGGAGGTAACATTGACAACTTGATTTTAAGGTAGTGTCTGTCAGATTTCTGCAGAGGTAAAGATACTTTTTTTCCTTTGTAATTAAAAAGTTATCTGTATAGGGACTTCCCTGGTGGTGCAGTGCTTAAGAATCCGCCTGCCAATGCAGGGGACACGGGTTCAAGCCCTGGTCTGGGAAGATCCCACATGCCGCGGAGCAACTAAGCCCGTGCGCCACAACTACTGAGCCTGCGTGCTGCAACTACTGAAGCCTGCAAGCCTAGAGTCCATGCTCTGCAACAAGAGAAGCCACCACAGTGTGAAGCCCACGCACCGCAACGAAGAGTAGCCCCTGCTCACCACAACCAGAGAAAGCCCGTGCGCAGCAACGAAGACCCAATGCAGACAAAAATAAAATAAATAAATTTACCAAAAAAAAAAGTTACCTGTATAAATACCTCAGCAAATTTTTACCAGTAACTTTAATGTCCATTTTGCCCAAGTCAGTTATTCTGAGGCTTACAAAATGTTGATGTTTTAACTTTATCATTCTTTCTATACTTATTAGTTGGCATTCTACTATAAAGGTCTTTTTCTCTTTCATTTATTTATTTACAATTTTTAGTGTCAGTATGGTCTCAGATTGTTTTTAAATTCAATTTGTTATACCCATTACTGTCATTAGCCTTCTTAAATTGTTTTGTTGAGGTATAATTTACCTACAGTAAAGTACACAGATCTTATGTGTGCCGAATGGTGAATGTTTTTACACGAACACACCTGTGTAATCACCACCTAGGTGAATAGAACATTTCTAGTACATCAGAAGGCTCCCTCATAGCCCTCTCAGTCTCATTATCCTTTTTGTCCCTGATTTCAACCTGGTTCTTGTGTTTAAGTCCCCATCTTACTTCACTTGCTTTCTGGCACAAATTATTCCAGGCTCATCTTGTACTTTCTCTGCTCCAGCCTGGGAATTGGCCATTTCTCCCAAGGAGCCCTGGTTTCTTTTATTGAGGACTGTTACTTTGAAATCAGTATCTAGACACTAGCTATGCTCACTCTACTGGGACATTATTGCTTCTAGGCCCTTTCAGAGGTTAGAGCTAGAAAATACCGAATTTTATCTATCTTAAGTCATTTCTTAAAATCATACCTCCAATTTCAATCAATCATAAGGTGCTCTCCTTTCCCTATTCCAAATTCCATATTCCCACAGTAAGAATCTAGGCCGCCAACTACATCAATCTTTATTGACTTGCTCAATTTCAAAATAATTATCCCATTATGCTACCAAACAACAAGTCTACTAAGTACAAGATTTCTTTGCAACTATTTTGTCTTTAGATTAATGGTATAAGGTCAAAGTACTCTGTTAAAAAGTTACTTGGATTCGTTTTTCTCCTCTTACATGCTTGCAATCCCAAAGTGACATTTCTAAGATAGAAGATTAAATGAATTCATTCTCTGCCTCCTGGAACACAACCTCCACAAGGGCAGGGACCTTATTTTTTTTCATTGCTATTAGTCTAACTCTTAGACGCTCAACAAATATTTGTTGAATGAGTAAGTGAATGCCAGGGTTGAGCTGTGCACTGAGAATATTTATGAAGTGAGTCGCTCCTGGCAGAATCTCATAAACTGGTAGGCTTCGAACAAAGTGTGATATTCCCCAAGGCTTTCGGGAGGTGGTAGTGGAAGACTGGGAAAATGTATAACCCCAGATGGTGAGCACTAGGGCTTTGGAGGTATTCAAGAGTCGGAGCAGCCACAGGACGACAAAGCCTCTTCTGCCTGACGGGCCGTGGCTCGTACAAGTTCGTACCAAGTAGCCAAGTTGAGGTCCAAGCTGCATGCTCTGCCCCTCAAAGCAGGCGCTTTGGACTAGGCTGCTAATATTTTTAAAAGCCGAATTGAGATAGGGATTCTGAGAGACTGAGGGGACCATGCCCAAGTCCGGGAGTCGAAGGCGCAGCGAGTCCCGCGTCCCAGGTACCCGGAGGTCACACTTACCGGTAAATCTAACTTCCGGGTCCCGTTCCAGGCCTCCAGCCCCACTGGTCAATAAGCTCCGCCCCCTGCTGGCCCCAGCAGATGCCGTGCCCTGATTGGCCGTATCTGAAGCCCCGCCCTAGCGTCGCAACCTCAGGTAACTCCGAGCTCCAACTCCCGCGCCAGCCTCGGGACTCTCGGCTTCTTATTGGACTACCAGTTTCCAATCGGAAGGGTTTTTGAACCTCAGTCTTCGGGTGGCGCTGGCCATTGGCGGACAGAATGGGGGCGGGGCCTGAGGTCGTCGCCGGCACTGCCTGTGGATAAGGTAAGGGACTAGAGGCGAACCCGGCGACAAGGAGGCATCGCGTCGACTCTGACTTCTCTCCCCGCCCCCGCGGGTGAGCCCGCGCGAGACCCCGCGCCCTCTCCCAGCGCCCGCCCAAGTGCGCCTGCGCAGCAACAGCCACCAGCCCGACTGCCCCTTCCCCTCTTCCTCCGCACCTTTTCCCTTCCTCTCCCCCGCCCCCCTCCCTGCCTTGCCATCCCGTCCCGACCCCTAAGGCCCTTTCGTGGGGTCTCCCTAGTCCCTGTCCTTCCCCCACCCCGTCCCCATCCCACAGGATCCTGGCTCCCCAGCCGCAAGGGCTGCGCCTCTGCGAGCCGCGATGTTCGTCTTCTCAGAGCCTGTGGGCCTCCCTGCCTTCACTGCCCTCCGTTTCCTCCACACAGGCCCCCACCTACTTCAAAATGACGCTAGACGTGGGGCCGGAGGATGAGCTGCCCGACTGGGCTGCGGCCAAGGAGTTTTACCAGAAGTACGACCCTAAGGACGTCATTGGCAGGTGAGCCCACGGCAGGGAAACAGAGGTCCAGAGAGGTCAGGTCCTAGCCAGGGTACACAGTTCCCTCTGAGGGCTGAAGAGTTCTAAATGAGAAGGGTCAGTGGTGAGTGGAGGAACATTTGGTGACTAGACTCTTACTCTGGGTCAACCCCCATTTTTTCACGAATTCATTCATTTATGTGTTCAACAAACATAATTCAAGCACCTACTGGGTGCCAGACACAAAGATAAACATGGGGAGTGTAGAAGAGATGTTTATGCCTTGGAGGTACTCCCAAGTGATGTGACTGAAGGAGACACATGAACATATAAAAAGTATCAGGCTGTGTAAAAAGTGCTGCTGGGTCTCAGAAAACCACATCTTCCCAGAAGTGGTGATATTTGGGTCTTGAAGGATGAGTAGGAGTTCAGCACACACCAAATAGAAGGAAGCCGTCACCTGTAGAGGCAGTGGCCGATACATTTATTCATCAAGGTTTCCTAAGCATGTACAATGTGCTGGGTGCACTGTGCTAGGCACTGGAGATGTAAGACCCACACCTTAACATCTTACAAGATTTCTGTTCTCCTGGAGTTTATGTTCCAGTGGTAGAGAGAGACAATAGACACGAAAACAAGTTAAAGTTCATTGTAAGTGCTAGGGAGAAAATAAATAGGGTGGAACAAGAGTAATTAATGGAGCTGAGACTTGGACGATGAGAATGAACAGGTCATGAGCTGAGGCAGGATATATTCCGGGCAGAGGGAACTGCCGTGTTCAAAGGCTCAGCATAGGAAAGGGCCTATTCAAGCAACAGACAGAAGATCATAGTGACTAGAATGTTGTAAGAGTGGGAAAAGGTGGAGGAAATTAAGTTGGAGAGGTAAATAGAGGTTGGATTATGTAGAGCCTTGGGCCAGGATAAGGAATTTTTTAAAAAATAAATTTATTTATTTATTTATTATTTATTTTTGGCTGTGTTGGGTCTTCGTTGCTGCCTCGGGCTTTTCTCTAGTTGCGGCGAGTGGGGGCTACTCTTCGTTGCGGTGCACGGGCTTCTCATCGCGGTGGCTTCCCTTGTTGCGGAGCACAGGCTATAGGCACCTGGGCTTCAGTAGTTGTGGCTTGTGGGCTCTAGAGCGCAGGCTCAGTAGTTGTGGTGCACGGGCCCAGTTGCTCCACGGCATGTGGGGTCTTCCTGGACCAGGGCTCGAACCTGTGTCCCCTGCATTGGCAGGCGGATTCTTAACCACTGCGCTACCAGTGAAGTTCCAGGAATTTTTTTTTTAAGATTTTTTTTGATGCGGACCATCTTTAAATTGTTTACTGATTGTTACAATATTGCTTCTGTTTTATGTTTTGGTTTTTTGGCCGCAAGGCACGTGGGATCCTAGCTCCCCAGGGATCGAACCCGCACCCCCTGCATTGGAAGGCAAAGTCTTAACCACTGGACTGCCAGGGAATTCCCTAGGGTAAGGAATGTAAAGTTTACTCTGGTGATACTGGTGGTTTCCAGTAGGGTAGTAATATGGTCTGATTTACATTTCTGTGATTTGGGGCCTAGGAACTTAACCTTTCTATGCCCCAAAGTGTCTCCATTGTAAATGAGAGAATTAAAAAAAGAGCCTACCTTGTAGGTTGCTGTGAGGACAGAAAGAGTTAATATGGTACTCTTAGGACACATCCTGGCACATGGTGAGTGCTTAATACAGGTGTGTTGCTACATTTAAAAAAGATCATTCTGGCTCTTATGTGGAGAGTAGATAGGAGAGGGGCAAGAATGGAAGCATAGAGACCAGCTAGGAAGCTATTGATTCATTCAGGCTAGAGATGGTGATGGTTTAGAATAGAGTGGTAGTGGTAGAGATGGAGAGAAGTGGATAATTTAGGTGATGGCTTGAAGGGAGACTTGATACAATTTCCTGAAGGATTGGATATGGACCACAAGGGAAAGGGAAGAAAACAAGAATAAATTCTAAGGTTTGGATTTGAGTGCTTGAGTACCATTTACTGAAATGAAGAAGACTGGGGAAGATCAGTCTGGAGGGAGGTGTGAGCAAGTCAAGAGTTCCACCAACTGGAGCTGTCCAGTGGGCATGTGAGTCTGGAACTCAAGCAAGAGCGCTGGGCTAGAGCTGTTAACTTGGGAGGCATCAGCATATAGATAGTAGTTGGCAAGAGAAATGTGAAGTAGTGAAAGAGACCTAGGCTCAGACTGTGGGGCATGTCACCATTAAAGAGTTAGAGAAGGAGGAGCCAGCAAGGGAAACTATAGAGATGCCATCTGTGAGTTAGAAAGAAAAACACAAGAGTATGTTTGGGACTTCCCTGGTGTTTAGTGGTTAAGAATCTCCCTGCCAGTGCAGGGGACATGGGTTCAATCCCTGGTCCAGGAAGATCCCATATGCCACAGAGCAATGAAGCCCGTGCGCCACAACTACTGAGCCTGCATTCTAGAGCCCGTGAGCCACAACTGCTGAGCCCACATGCCACAACTACTGAAGCCCGTGTGCCTAGAGCCCGTGCTCCACAACAAGAGAAGGCACGGCAGTGAAAAGCCCGCGCACCGCAACGAAGAGTAGCCCCCCCCCCCCTCCGCTTGCTGCAACTAGAGAAAGCCCGCGCGCAGCAACGAAGACCCAATGCAGCCAAAACTAAATTAATAAATTATTTTTTTTAAAAACCCACCAACTTTAAAAAAAAGGAAGAGTATGTTTCTGGAAGGTTGGCATGGTCTGCTGTGACACATGCTGCTGAGGCCAGGAAATCCAATGGTGGTGTGACCGTTAGATTTGTTCAGACTCCTTTTAGATAGCACATGGAGATGTCAAAAAGGTTGTTGGAATCAGGAATTCTGGAGAGAAATCAAGGCTTGAGACAGCGTAGCAGGAAGCATTTGCACATAGTTGGTATTTAAAGCCCCTGGGGGGAATTCCCTGCGGTCTAGTGGTTAGGACTCTGTGCTTCCACTGAAGGGGGCATGGATTTGATCCCTGGTCAGGGGACTAAGATCCCACATGCCGCGCATGGCGTGACCAAAATTAAAAAAAACAAAACAAAACTCCTGGGTCTGGTTGGAGGTCACAGGGAAGAGAGAATATTGGGAAAAGAAGAGAGCTGAGATCCAAGTCCTGAGATGCTACAAGGTTTCAGGACCAGGTGAGGGAAGATGCACTGAGGCTAGGAAGAGCCCTTAGGTAAAAACAGTGGTTCCACTGCCAAGGGCACAGAAGGACCAGTTTTGAAGAAGGCAGATCAGAGAGTAGGGTCCTTATCATTTCATTCCAAGATTACTGTGGTAGCATCATCCCTCGTCTCTCTCTTCTACCTTTTCCCTCTTGTTTTTCCTGCACACTCTAACTAAATTACTTTTTCCAGAGTACCAATTTCAGACCTGAAGCTTTAAAAGAGCTTGACACATTCTGGAAATTGGTGACAAGTTATAAGTCATGAAACAAAGGTTGAAGAGCAGGGTTATAGCCAGGGATGAGGCTGAAAAGAGACTAAGAAGTTCGTGAAGGCCTTGAGTGACAGATGAAGGAATTTGGATTTGATTTTTATCTTGTAATTAATAGGGAGGCAGTATGGAAAGAAAACAAGAATTTTGAATGCATTCCACAGGTAACTGTAAGGTTGAAAGTATTAGGTATCATTTAAAAAGAGGACAGTTGCTTTAGGGGTACTGCTGAGGAATGAGGGGACACAGAACTTAGTAAAGAATTTAAACAGGGAAGTTTTTAAGCAGTGAATGACACGATTGGGGCTGTTTTAAGAAGCTAGTTCTCAAAGCAGTGTGGCAGATGGGTGGCAGTGGTTGAGATTAGCAGCAGGGAGATCAGTTAGGAGGCCATTGTGGTGGTGGGGTTGGAGTACTAGGAAACAGATTTGAGAGATAATACAGGATGGGCTGGACTGGTTGGATGTTGTAGATTGTGAAGGAGAGGGCGACGCCAAGAATGGCACCAGGGTTTCTAGTTTGGGAGTCGGATTGAATGGCATTGCTATTAACTGAGATCAGGAATTGAGGAGCTAGTGTTGGGAAGATGAAGTGTTCAGTGGTCATGATGACAGTGAGAGGTCTCTAGGACCCTTGGGAAGCAATTTATTCAGTAAGATGTGTTGGCCTGACATCTAGGGGAGTTCCCTGGTGGCCTAGTGGTTAGGTTTCCGGGCTTTCACTGCCATGGTCCGAGTTCAATCCCTGGTCGAGGAACTGAGATCTCGCAAGCTGTGTGGTGCAGCCAAAAATAAAAAAAAAAAAAAAGGCAGGGGGGGTGGGGTAGACATCTCGGCATGAATGTTGAAGTCGTGGAGGTGGATAAGATTACTGAGAGTGTATATAGCCTGAGAACAGGGCCAAGGATGGGATCCTGGGGAAGTCTTAACATTTAAGGGGTGGGCAGAGAACAAGGTACTGGGGTGCATCAGTAGGAAGAGTTTGGACTTTGCGTCTGAACACCCAGGTTTCCCATGTAGATAGTCATGACACATAGTAGGAAGGCTTAATTAAAAGGGAATGCTCCTACAGGTAGGGGCTTCCCTGGTGGCGCAGTGGTTGAGAATCCACCTGCCAATGCAGGGGACATGGGTTCGAGCCCTGGTCCGGGAAGATCCCATGTGCCAAGGAGCAACTAAGCCCATGCGCCACAACTACTGAGCCTGCTCTCTAGAGCCCGCGAGCCACAGCTACTGAAGCCCGCCTGCCTAGAGCCCATGCTCCGCAACAAGAGAAGCTACTGCGGTGAGAAGCCCGCGCACCGCAATGAAGAGTAGCCCCCGCTCACCTCAACTAGAGAACTTCGCGCATAGCAACGAAGACCCAATGCAGCCAAAAAAAAAAAAAAAAAAAGAATAAATAAATTAATTAAGAAAAGAAAAAAAGGGGAATGCTCCTACAGTTAACATGCTATAGGATACCAGGGAAGGGAGTGGTCCCTCCCTCCTGGAGAATAAACAAAGAATTGGTAGACGCAGCATTCATTTTGGGCCTTAAAGCGGGGATTCTTTGCTTTATGGCTTCAAAGGATCTTTGACCACCCCCGCCGCCCTGAAATAATAAAAATGTTGGATATATGTGGCAGAGGTCTCCAGCTTTCCACAAATTCTCAGAGGTTCATTAAAAGATGAGTAATAATTAGACCAGGGACCTCGAACTCAGGTGCCCTTAGTAGTTGGGCAGAAAATGAAAACTGTGAAGTGGCCAAGAGTAAAAGAGTAGGAAGTGGTGGGCTTCCCTGGTGGCGCAGTGGTTGAGAGTCCGCCTGCCGATGCAGGGGACGCGGGTTCGTGCCCCAGTCTGAGAAGATCCCACATGCCGCGGAGCAGCTGGGCCCGTGAGCCATGGCCGCTGAGCCTGCGCGTCCGCGTCCGGAGCCTATGCTCCACAACGGGAGAGGCCACAACAGTGAGAGGCCCGCGTACTGCAAAAAAAAAAAAAAAAGAGTAGGAAGTGGTGAGCATTGTGGCAGCTGGAGCGTTCTTGTTCCAGCTAAGATATGTGAATTCAGATTTGTAAATAACAATGCACTGACCACAGTGTAATATATCTGTGGGCTGTGTTTGCCTGGAGGGTCAATGGTTTGCATCCACTGATTGAACCAGAGATGTGGATGACAGGCATTTCCAGCAAAAGGAGTTATATAAAGGCAAGGAGGCCCTGGGAGCACGGCAGTGAGGTTATGTGAATGGCATCCAGGGAACCAGCATGCGAAATGTGGTATGAGGTCAGATCCTGGAGAGATTTTCACCTTAGCCTGAAATACTTGTAGGGTCACACGGAGTTGGTGACAGAGCCAAGCAAGGAAATCCCTGTCTAGGACTTTGTCTTTTTTTCGGCCGTGCCATGCGGCTTGTGTAATCTTAGTTCCCCGACCAGGGATCGAACCCGAGCCCTCTGCAGTGGAAGAGTGGAGTCCTAACCACTGGACCACATGGAATTCCCTAGGACTTTGTCTTTACAAAGCCAAATGGGCTTTCCTCTCTCTACCTCATTAACGCCTTTCAGCATCCCTTCAAGATATTGTTGGCTACGTTTCAGAGCAGGTGAAGTGGAAGCCCAGAGACCTTATGTCAGTGGGTCACTTGGAGGTTAATTAGTGACAGATTTGGGGCCTAAACCAAGATCTCCTACTTCTCAACTTTGGTCTTCTGGTCAGTGGCCCAGTATTTATTTGGAGCCTCCTTCGCTTGAGGTATTGTAGGGGAACTTTGGGATTTAGATGGGGTAACCGTGGAAGTGGGTAAAATCTGGAGGAAGCCTTCCCACTTTCTCCTTGTGGGGTTCTAGGGCAAGGGGCAGGTTCTGGGGCCCAGTGCCTAGGCTCACCCATGGAGGGAGTGGCAGAGACTGGAACCCAGGACCCCTGCCTGCCTGCCTTATGAGCTTTGTGTTGCACATTGCTGGATACCCAGGTTGCTTGCTGATGCTGCTGTGAAGCTCCTGCAGGCCAGGGTGAGCTCCTTGGGAGTTCACCCTGTTGTCTAAATGGGTTTCCAGAGTCTGGCGTAGTGGGTGTGAGGCTGCCAAGGCCCTACTCTGCATGGAAATGAGAGAGCAGGAGGCCCTGACTTGCGCGTTGTCTGACTCTGGCAGAGGAGTGAGCTCTGTAGTCCGCCGTTGCGTTCATCGAGTTACTGGCCGGGAGTTTGCGGTGAAGATCATGGAGGTGACAGCTGAGCGGCTGAGTCCTGAGCAGCTGGAGGAGGTGCGAGAAGCCACGCGGCGAGAGACACACATCCTTCGCCAGGTCGCCGGCCACCCCCACATCAGTGAGGCTGCATTCCCTGCTCCTGTTAGCCCTGCCCACAGCCCACTTCCCCCAGCACTGCCTCCATGCCTCTGCTCCCTTAGTCCTGGCTCCGCTGCACCTCAAAGTGTGGCCAGCCTTTGGGTCCCTACTGCCTCCTTTGGTTCTCCTTCCTTCCCAGTAACAGCCCACTGCTGCCTCAGGGTGGAAAAGGCCCTTTAATGTGCATCTGCTCCTTTCCATCTCTGTCTCTCTGCCTTTCTGCCTCTTTCCCCAGTCACTCTCATCGATTCCTACGAGTCTTCTAGCTTCATGTTCCTGGTGTTTGACCTGTGAGTATCTCCCAGCCCCAATCAAGAAGCCTCCTCCTCACCTCCATGCATGGCCACAGCCTTACAGCACAGTGGGCTGAAGACCACCCTGCTCACACCTTCCTCTCCTCCCGCTCAGACCTGCCTGCCAGCTCAGGGCTCTGGCCCTTCTCCTAGGTGCCCAGATTGAGGCAAGTTCTTCAAGAGTCATAGTAACCAGCTAAGTACAAAGGGTCTTCATGAGACCCTGTTTTAGGAGGAGAGTGTTTATTCGTGAGCTGACCACATGTAAATAGACTCTCCCTCACCAGTCTCCCAGTGTTTAACACCCTCCACTGGAGTCTCTGTCTGCCCATCAGTTCTTTTTCTGGTCGGTCTAAAGCTGAATGTCAGATATTATACAGTGCTATAATGCAAACCAGTTGCAAAGGTACTTCAAAAGAGAATGGTTTGGATACCAGATGTTTAAGAGAGGCCCTTGGAAGAAATTTACAAAGTCTTCAGACAAGAAATGACCCTCTGCAAAAGTCGAGGGGAAGTGGGAAGTGTCTGTTACACCACATGCAACTTTGCAGAACCTGGTGTGTGCTTTATTTCAAGGATTGATGCAGAGTTGCAATTATAACCTCAGTTTTAAAAGACAAGATAAAATAAGCAAAATTCAAAGTAAAGTCCCATTCAACTTTCTTGCTACTATTAACTGGAAAATTTTGATCCGTGGTCTAAATAGATTCACTTCAGAAGGCGTTTTGTGAGTGTATTCTCAGATAACACAGACTTCCTGTAAATGATTATTATCATAAGGCACTTATTCTTGCTAAAATAGCCCCCTTGTGGCACAGTGCAGATATTTCGACGGCCAACCCATTGGGCCAAAGTGCCCCTGACACCCGGTTCACTCTTGGAGTGCTCTGTCTCGAGACCCTTTCATTTGTCTACAGAGGGATCTCTTTACTGGCCTCTTCCGTGGTATTTTCTGTGAGCACTGGCTTCTTTTCTCAGCCGCCACTGTGAGGTGCGCCTATCTCCCAACCCCTCCTATCCCTTAGGATGCGGAAGGGAGAGCTGTTTGACTATCTCACAGAGAAGGTGGCCCTCTCAGAAAAGGAAACCAGGTAATGGGTGAGCCTGCAACCCCTGGGATGAGCAGGGGGTGGGGCGGGACAGGGAGAAGCAAAGGAGACTGTGCCTCCCTCAGGTCCATCATGAGGTCTCTGCTGGAAGCAGTGAGCTTTCTCCACGCCAACAACATTGTACACCGAGACCTGAAGCCTGAGAATATTCTCCTAGATGACAATATGCAGATCCGACTGTCAGATTTTGGGTTCTCCTGCCACTTGGAACCTGACGAGAAGCTTCGAGGTGAGGGGACCTGGTACCCTGAGAGGCTTGGGAGGGAAAGAGGCTCAGGCCTGGGGCTGGTTGGCTGGGTCTGAGAACTGGGTCCCAAGTACCAAGGAAAGGAAGGTCAGTGAGCACTTGCCAGGTCCCCACTGGGTGCAGAGCCTCGTGTGCAAATCAGTGTGGGCTTCCTGACCTGGAGGCAGACAAGTGAGCAGATCATGGCACGCAGCAGGCAAGGGGCCATGCCAGGAAGCCAGGAAGGAGTACCTGATTCAGCTGTAGGGACCCACAGAGGAAGGGGCTCGGACCTCGGCCTGGGGAGGCTGGGCTTGTCACATGAGGAAAAAGAGGGGGCGAGGGATAGCAGGGCTCAGCTGTGCCTTTGGGGTCTGGCAGAGGCAGGTCCACAGTGTGCTGCTTAGGTGCTGTGAGGAGCCTGGTGTGGCGCGACAGCCCTTCTCACCTCGTGCCCACACATTTGTTGTGAAAACCATTTCTAGTGCAAGTGGAAAACTAAACAAAGTTCAACTGTGAGACTCCTCAGAGCCTTTAATATACTACTTCCTCTCCTTCAGTGGCTCTGCATTGGACTTACTAATAGCTAACATTCACTGGGCACTTATTGTGAGTAAGGCACCACGCTGAGTCTACATGGCTTATTTCTCTAGATCCTCTCAACAGCTCTGAAATAGTATTTGTGTCTCTATTTTATAAGTGGGCTTAATGAGGTGAGGTGACTTGCCCAAGGTCACATAGGTGTGATTTGAACTTGGGCAGTATGACTCCAGAGTTCATGGTCTTAATCTGTGGACTTACACATCTTCCAGATGCTGTGCTTTGTGTCCCTTTGGGCTGCCACATACACTTCCCTATTCTGCATCATTTTTGCCCCTGCCCACTCCAGCCTCTCCCTTGGCTTGGATAATTCAGCTTTTACTTTAAAGTTCTATGTCAGGTTAGAGCCCTTGGTTTTTGCTCTTATATCTCCCCCACTTCATGATACATGTCTTACTCTGTTATTTGTTTGCTTTCTGGTAGGTGGTGAGCTTGGTAAGGGCACATCAAATTCGCCACTGTGTCTAGTGTGGTGCTTGGCACATGGTAGGCGTTCAGTAAATAGTTTGACTTGGAATGAATTTCCCCAGAGAAATTCAGTTTCTCAATTCAGGCCTATTAAGATCTCTTCGAAGTGTGCCATGGATCACAGTTTGGAAATTGCTGAGATGGAAGACTTGGTGCCAGAAGAAACTAAAAATACAGGCTTAGATCAAGTCATGGAGGGCTCTGTGCTGTAGGAGTCTAGACTTGATCCTGAGGCCATGATGGGAAGCCAGGGAAGGGTTTTAAACAAACAATTTACCCAGAATGTGCCTTAAGAAATCCCATATTCCTACTCATTCCCCTTGGTTGAGTGGTGGTTCCACTAACTGCAGTAGAGATTATAGGAGGAGGAATAGATTTGGGCAGAAAGGAATGCAGAAAAGATTTAAGTTTTGTTTTCTATGTGTGTATATATGTAAAAACGTGGTAAAAAGTTGTGTGAGGATTGGGTTGGCTGGAGGGTTGGGGGAGGCAAGTGATACAGTTGGATAGCACCTTTAAGTCAATCTAAAAATCGGGTTTTCCCAGGAAGGCCACCAGGAGCCTTGGTGGGTCCTTGAATTGTTCAGCAGGGCTAGGGTCTAATACCGAGACTTCGCAGAAGGCAGGCAGGAGCAGAATGGGAACACGTGGGGCTCTGGTGGTGTTGAGGCTCCAGCAGAGGTCTGGTGTTAAGGGTCCTTGAGGGGGCTGTGACATCCCATCAATCTCAGGCCTCTCTCCCCAGAGTTGTGTGGGACTCCAGGGTATCTAGCACCAGAGATCCTTAAGTGCTCCATGGATGAAACCCACCCAGGCTACGGCAAGGAGGTCGATCTGTGAGTTTCTGGTCTCCCCCTTCCCTCCTCCTTTGTGTAATGTCCTTCAACACATTCGCTCACCTAGTCCTCCCTGACTGTGGTCTCTTTCTCAGCTGGGCCTGTGGGGTGATCTTGTTCACACTCCTGGCTGGCTCGCCACCATTCTGGCACCGACGCCAGATCCTGATGTTACGCATGATCATGGAGGGCCAGTACCAGTTTAGTTCACCTGAGTGGGATGACCGTTCTGACACTGTGAAAGACCTGGTGAGCTGGGGCCATGAGAGGGCAAGGAGGGAGGCCCAAGAGCTGCCCTTCATGCTCTGGCATTTCCCGTAGATCTCGAGGCTGCTGCAGGTAGATCCTGAGGAGCGCCTGACAGCTGAGCAAGCCCTACAGCACCCATTCTTTGAGCGCTGTGAAGGCAGCCAACCCTGGAACCTCAGCCCCCGCCAGCGGTTCCGGGTAAGCCTGAGAGTGTCCGGGTGTGGGCCTGCTCCTCTGTCCCATGATTTTTCTTTTGGTGGATGTGCCCGTGGAGCTCACACTGCCCCCTTTCCCAGGTGGCAGTGTGGACAGTGCTGGCTGCTGGACGGGTGGCCTTAAGCACCCACCGTGTACGGCCGCTGACCAAGAGTGCACTGTTGAGGGACCCTTATGCGCTGCGGCCAGTGCGGCGCCTCATTGACAGCTGTGCCTTCCGGCTCTATGGACACTGGGTGAAGAAGGGTGAGCAGCAGAACCGGGCAGCCCTCTTCCAGCACCGGCCCCCAGGGCCTTTATCCATGATGGGCCCTGAAGAGGAGGGGGACTCAGCTACTATCACTGAAGATGAGGCCATGATGGTGCTGGGCTAGTACTTCAGCCCTGAGGAATCCCAGGAAGCAGAACTCTCCAGGAGGAGGATTTTTTATCATTCCAGCCCCTCTGGGCTATGGCCTCAGGCCCCCATGCCTGGGCAGGCCCGCCACTGATCAAAGTATCATAGAGACCAGCCCTGTACACCTACCCACACTGGCCAGGGCTTTGAGATCAGAGCTGAAGAGGAAGAGAGCCACCCAGAGTGCCATGCCTGGCCTTATCCATGCTGCCTGTGCCACGTATGCAATAAAATCTGCTACACGCCAGGGAGAGCCAGCGTCCTGTGTCTGGTGCAGGGAAGCCCAGAAGGTGCTCAGGATGGGGGCAGGGTAGGGCCACTTTGGTCCAGGTCTTTATTGGGGAAGAGGGTGGGGGTCACTAGGTCTTGTTCTTGCCTTTGCCTGGAGGTAGCTGGAGGGGCTGCTCGAGTGCGGTCAGCTTGCTGCTGAGCCTTTCCTCACTGGCCTTGAGCCGTTCCTCCACCAGTTGTTGGAGCTGCTCCAGTTCCTTGTTCATCTGGGTCTTGATGTAGGCCCGGAGGATGGAGACCTGGCCTGCAGGGGCAGGGAAGAAGGGACATGTCAGAAGAGATGCCGTCTGGGGCTGAGGGATTGCCCCTAGCCATGCAAACACAACCTTCCAGGGTGCCCCTGGGAGCTACACTAGTGGCGGTGTTGCTTCAATTCAGAAAATGTCAGCCAGCCCTTCTGTGAGAGAAATATGGGCAGAGTGGCTGTGCTGCTGCATTTTCTGGATTGCTACTTAGTAGCCTTGTGACCTTAGGCAGGTGACTTAACCTTTCCATGCCTCAGTTTCCTCTGTGTAAAATGCAGATAGTGATAGCACCTAGCAACTAGGATTGAGAGAGGATTAAATGGGTTAATAGATGTAAAATGTGGGAATTCCCTGGCAGTCCAGTGGTTACAACTCCACAATTCCACTGCAGGGGGCATGGGTTCGATTCCTGGTCAGGGAGCTAAGATCCTGCAAGCCACATGGCACAGACAAAAAAAAAAAAAAAAGGTCTATATATATATATATATATATATATATATATATATATATGCTTAAAATGGGGCCTGCCTGGCACATAGTGTTGTCAAATGTGTGCTGGCTATTATTGTCATTGGGTTGGTTTTTTTTTTCCTAATATTTATTTATTTACTTTTGGCTGTGTTGGGTCTCCATTGCCGTGCATGGGCTTTCTTTAGTTGTGGCGAGTGGGGGTACTCTTCCTTGTGGCACGCGGATTTCTCATTGTGGTGGCTTCTCTTGTTGTGGAGCACAGGCTCTAGGCACGCGGGCTTCAGTAGTTGTGGCTCACAGGCTTAGTTGCTCCACGACATGTGGGATCTTCCCGGACCAGGGCTTGAACCCGTGTCCCTTGCATTGGCAGGTGGATTCTTAACCACTGCACCGCCAGGGAAGCCCTATTGTCATTGGTTTTATAATCCTTTTCTAGGACTCCTGCCTCACCCCCAGCAGCTGTGCTTTTATCTGTTTGCCATCTTGGACTTCTGCATAAGGAATCATTTGGAGAAAGGACACCATGACTAAAACAAAAATTCTGAAGTCCTGATATGGTCTAAACCTTTCATTTCACACCTGCCCAAAGTCACAGGGAACCCTAACCCCTCCAGGTCCTCACTTGGCTCTGGCTCTGGCTGGACCACTGTTTCCGGTTCCTCCTCATCTGGGGTGAGTGCCTGCTCCTCCACCTCTTCGCCCTCTTCTTTCTCTGCAAGCCAGAAGGCAGGAGGAGGCTTCAGCCCCAGCCCAGTCCAGCCCTCGCCCCGGCATTCTCCCTTACCCGTCTCATCCTTTGGCCAGAGCTTGGGTGCCTGTAGCCCCATGTAAGTCAAAGATAGATCCAGCCGCACCTGGAAAGAGGGAGGAAGACGTCTGCACTGAGGGAAAGGGGGGAGATGAGGGGTGGCCTCTTGTAGCCCATGGCCCAGTACCTGGGGTGTGAAGACATATTTGTAGAGCTTGAAGTGGCGGAAGTAGGTGTTGACCACATAATCTGCCAGGGCCAGCAGCTGTTCCTCCTTAAAGAGGTTGATACTGAAGGGGGGCCGCTGTGGGGATGATTGGGAGTTAGAGGACTGACCACCTCCTGAAGCCCTCACCTTTTCTCCAAGTGCCCAGCAATCCAGGAGCAGGAAGAGCCCACTGTGGCCTTCAGAGGAAGATGAGAGTCATGTGTGTAAGAGAGGGTGGGAGGCTGGGCTAGACCTTATCTGGGGGGAGAGTGAAACTGACCCTGATTCCGTGGCAAAAAAGAACACTGGTGAAGTAGCGGTAACATTCCTCCACGTTGCCCAAGGGGGTTGCTGGGAGGGAAGGCAAGATGTGACAGTGAGTACTCTCCCTGATAATCATTCATTTTAGTCACTCAACAGCTACTTATTGAGCATGAGCTTTAGAAGTAGAAAGATATAGGCAACAAATATTGAGTACCCACTATGCACTGTTCTGGGCACTGAACCAGACAAGTTCCTGCCCTTAAGAAGCGTATTTTCTAGTGGAAGTGACAGACAATAAACCAAGAAATACATAGTTTAGCTCTCGTTAAACATTCTGTAGAAAATTAGTTCCAGGAGTAAAGCAAGAGCTGTTTTATTGAGCACTGTGCATATATCTACATCTATTATATATAATATTTCTCAGAACAGTTTCATAACAGTGCTGTAGCCTTATTATAGATAAGGAAATAGAGGATTTCAAAGGTGAAATAACGGGTGTGATACTGCTGCTAGTGATGACAGAACAAAGATTTCAGGTGCTAATCCTGCTTTTACTTCCCCTGGTCACTTATGCCAGCCTTCTCCTCTCCCCTGGACTCACAGCCTTCGGGGGCCTTCTCTTACCAATACAGGCCTTGTGAAGATCTTGGAGCAGGGCACAAGCCGTTGATGTCTGCTCCAGGGAGAAGCCTTGTTGGCGGCAGAAGATGAGTGCATGGGAGAAGAGGTCCAGGGTGATGGCGTCCCGCAGGCTCTGCGCAGGAGAGCCTAGTCCCAACAGCTCGGCCAGCACCCTTGGGAGGGAGAGAGGAAGGAATGAGTGACAACCGGAGCCTCTCTTCACCGCCCCACACTAGTGTACAACAGGCTTTGGAGCCAGGCATTCCTCATGCCTTCCCAGCCCATCCACCTCCCAGCCTTCCCCAAGAGCTAGCTCTTATTCCCCTCCCTGCTCCCCTTGCATACTCCCTCATCTCCTCAACATTGGCTGTCTTCTCCAGCCTGTGCATGGAATGGATGTCCAGGTACTTCCTGTCATAGGAAAAGAGGGGAAAAGGTGTTGGTGGCCATTATGCATTACCCTCATAACAGGGCTATGATGGCTAGAGCACTGGACTGGGAACCAAGAGACCTGAGTTAGAGGTTTGGCCCTTCCACTGAATTGCTGTGTAACCTTAGGCAGGTCACTTCTCTCTCTGGGCCTCACTTTCTCCATCTGTAAATAGAGGGTATGGCCAAAATGAACTCTTATGATCCTCTTCATTTCTAAAGCGTAGGGTTAGGAAACTTGAGTTCTGGTCTCTGCCACTCCCTACCGTATAACTGGGCAAGTCTCCCTCTGTGAACCTCAGTGTCCCCATTTGTACAATGCTCCGTAGAGGCACTGATACTACATTTACATTCTCAGTCTTTGGCTCCCCTCTTCTCACACTCTCTTTGGACTGGGGCAGCAGGAGACCTGACTTAGTCATCTCGGGTAATTGCATCTCTGGGCCTCAGTCTCCTCATCTGTAAAATGAGGATACCGTCGCTGTTTGACAGGATTGTGGGGAAGCCCTAAAGGAGTAATACAAGTGTGAAGGGTAACTTTCCCCCAAAGCTCTTCACACTCACCATATGCAGATCCGGGGCTGGGGCAGTGGCGGCTGCAGAGAGAAAGCGCATTGGGAAAGGCAGAGCTGTGTTGTTCATGGCCCCTAGTTCTTGAGCCGTTGCGAATCTCTAGCGGGCCTAAGAACGCGCTAACTTGCCTTCTCATCTTAAAGACTAGCTACGAGCAATGCTGGCGGGCTGGGCTTCAGCGACCCCTAAGTACTATTCATGAGCATATTAACAAGGGGGGGTCACACACCCCCGTCTCTTCACCAAGGCAGCCCGGGAAACGTCTTGAACGTTAGAAAGCATAACGACGGGTGGCGCCCTGCTGGGGAGCCCTTTTATAAACATTCATGAGCGGACGACTCTGTCCAGTCCTCACCGGGAACAAGTCGGCTGCAGGATCCGCATCCGCATTCACCGAAGCCACGGTTCCCGACTCGGTATGCACACCTGTTCCCATCCGCGTGGCCGATTCATCCAATGACCTGAGGTCTTTCTTGGGTTCTCTCCGCAGTTCGTAGTGCTGTTCAAGCTCCGATTGCATTTTCAGTCCCTGGAATTGGCTGGACTTCCGGCGGATCATCTTGTCGCTCCTCTGTGCCGCGGGGCACCACAGGTTCTGTCCTGCCTCGGTTCTGGGACAGCCGGTTCTCCGGCAGAGGCTGCCAAGGCCTGGCCCTCTATCGACGCTTCAGCCAATCTACGCTGCAGAGAGGCCCGGTGCAGCCAATCCGCTGGGGGCGTCTTCCTCCGTCTCAACGGTGACCGTTGCTAAGGGGGTTCTTGGAGCAAGAGAGAAAGTGTACGGCGCTCGCCAATCAGTGAGAAGAGAATGCGCGTGCGTAATAAGCCGCAAGGCCCGCCCCCGTGCCCTCGCTTCAAAGTTGCTATTCTGAGGCAGGCGATGTCATTAGGACTGGAGAGTGGAAGTGTGTTGTCGGTTACCATAGGAACTGTCTACTGGCCAATCACTGAGAGGAAGAGGCGGTGTTCAGGAAGAAACCAAACGGGACCCGAAAGGCGGCACAAAGCGCGACCAATAGAAACAGGAAGTGGAGAAGATTTCTCCACATCCGGTACTGCCTGTGGCGCCTGCGCTCTGTGGTGGGGAGGCCAGTGACGTCCAGGGGAGTCCAAGATGGCGGCGGTGGGGTGATTCTGCTGCCGGTGAGGGGCCCGGGGCCGGCGGGGCGGGGTCCAGCAGGTGGGTGCGGAGGAGGCTCGGGGCCGCAGGAGCTCCGGCCGCTTCCACATCTCTGCTCTCTGTGTTCTGCAGGTGACGGAAGCGTCGCCTCCGCCTGCCTGACGTGCCTCGGGAGAGCCTGCGCCGCTCCTCCCCGCCGCGGCCATGTCTGGGCCCGGCAACAAACGCGCCGCCGGCGATGGGGGCTCGGGGCCCCCAGAGAAGAAGCTGAGTCGCGAGGAGAAGACCACAACCACGCTTATAGAGCCCATTCGTCTTGGGGGCATCTCTTCCACGGTTCGTGGGCTCCTGTTTCAGGCCTCACAACTTACCAGAACTCCCATCTCTGTTCTCCGTCCACGTCGTCCAGAACCTTACTCCCAGTTCCCCAGGTTTAGCAAGATCCACTTTTCAGAACACTCTGTTGAAAGAAACCGAGGACACGACGTCTGCCTTCCCTTTACAGATAGGAAAACAGGTTTCCAGAGGGCGTGTGACTTGTCAAAGACTTCAGAGTTAGGAAGAGGCAGAAGCAGAACGTGACCCTCCTCACAACCGAGACGCTTTCTCTGTGGGTGTCTGAGCCTCTTTAAATCCTGTTAGCAGTTAGTCTGGGGTTACTCCCCTCTCCCATCCATTCCATTTTGCTTTTCTTTGTCTCTTTCTATGATTGGGTTCTTGGTCCCTGCTTGACCCTCTTCTCAGCCCCTTTGTTTCCTTGGTAGGAGGAGATGGACTTGAAGGTTTTGCAGTTCAAGAATAAGAAACTGGCAGAGCGGTTGGAACAGAGACAGGCTTGTGAAGATGAACTCCGAGAACGAATTGAGAAGTTGGAGAAGCGGCAGGCCACAGATGACGCCACACTCCTCATTGTCAATCGCTACTGGGCCCAGGTGGATGCCCTTCTACTTTCCAAGACCTGGCCTTGATCCAGCTGCCAATCCTCAGACTCCTCTGCTAGGAAAGGAGTATCATGCTGGGAAGCACCTGAGGGATTCATAACATTTTTGGTGCTTTCTCCCTTCAGCTGGATGAAACTGTGGAAGCCCTTCTCCGACACCATGAGAGCCAGGGGGAGCTGTCTTCAGGGACAGAGGCGCCTGGGACCCAGGAGGGGCCAACACGTGATGAGACCCCTCTCACAGAGCCAGGGACATCGGAGCTGAGGGGTAGGGCCAGAGCCCTGGGATCTGGGAAGCTTAATTAAGTTCTGGGGAAGGTCCTGGAGAGGAGGGAACTTTGACATTAGGCTGCTGAATTCCCTGCTTGCGCGCGCGCGCACACACACACACACACAAATTGATTTCATATCTGGGCAGCAAAGGGCAGTGGGTAAGAACACAGGTTTTGGAATCTGAGTGACATGGTTAAGAGTGCAATTCATGTTTTGACATTCTTAGTTCAAAAAAGTATTAAATGCTGACTGTGTAGTTGACATTGTTGTAGCTTTGGAGGAGACAAAGAAAATAAAAAAGAAATACTTACTGCCCCAGCCATTAGGGAGGAAGTGGTTATAAACCATAAAAAAAAGTATAGGGGTCCCTGAATGGGAATTAGTGTGTATGCACACTAGTTTAGCTTAGGAAGGCAGAGAAGGCCTTCCCTGAGGAAGTGATTTGGTAGCTCTCTGGCTTTGAGGAAATTACCTCACTGAACTGCAGTTATTTCACTTTTAAGATGGGGATAACAACAGTACTACAGGTGGGGGTTATGTTGACTCAGTGAGCCATAGAGAGTTGAAGGAGGCGATCTGGAACTTGGTAAAGAGTGGTGGTGACTGTTACCATTATCCTCATGAGGGTCTGTCCATCCCTCCCAGAGCCCCTGCCAATGCAGCTGCGGCCACCTCTCAGTGAGCCAGCCTTGGCTTTTGTGGTGGCCCTGGGTGCAAGCAGTAGTGAGGAGGTGGAGCTGCAGCTGCAGGGCCGCATGGAATTCTCCAAGGCAGCTGTGTCCCGTGTCGTGGAGGCCTCTGACCGCCTACAGCGCCAGGTGGAGGAACTCTGTCAGCGAGTATACAGCCGAGGTTAGTTCTTTGTGCCCCCACCCCAGAGGTGTCCAACTCCATTTGCATCTTTATGGTATCCCCTCCTCAGTGCTCCTGGCCCAGAGGCAGCCACAGTTCCCCAAGGAATAAATCAGCCATGTTTTCAGGTGCAGGCTTAGGCTGTTGATGGTGGCTCTTGCTTTGATTCCTGGAGTTGAGCTCTAGAGAGACGGGTGGGAGGAGTTGTTGATGCCGGGGGAGCCTCCCCCTTGTGGCTGGAGACCTCTTGGGAGCATTGTGCACAAATCTTGGTGGCAGTTGCTGACCCACGAGGCATAGCAGCAAGTGCCCAGGCTTTGCAGGCAGACTGACTTCTCTCAGCCTTAGTTCTGTCAGTCCAGCCTGGGCGTTCTGAGCAGATGGCTCTCCTCTCTGAGCTGGTTTCCTCCTTTGTGCAGTGGGGACAAAGACTCCTGGCTTTGTCATGAGAAAATGGCAAGACAGCTGGTGGATCACACTGGGCAATGACCTAGCAGACTCCAGGATGAGTTAGTACTTTGAACCATTGCCTTGGACTTGGCTCTTACCCGAGCCCTCCCTTCACAGGGGACAGTGAGCCCCCCAGTGAGGCGGCTCGGGCACGCACCCGGGAGCTGGGCCGTGAGAACCGGCGACTGCAGGACTTGGCCACCCAGCTACAGGAGAAGCACCACCGCATCTCGTTGGAGGTGGGAGTTGGGCTTTTAGGGTGGGATTAGAACCAGGGCAGGGTTTGGATTAGATGGGCACCCAAGGATCTCAGGGAGCCGGGTCTCTTATCTAAGTACCTGTCCCCTTCCTTGTCCCCAGTACTCTGAGCTCCAGGATAAAGTGACATCTGCAGAGACCAAAGTGCTGGAGATGGAGACGACAGTAGAAGACCTGCAGTGGGACATTGAGAAGTTGCGGAAGCGTGAGCAAAAGCTCAATAAGCACCTAGCGGAGGCCTTGGAGCAGGTGGGGTCAGACATTGGGTCAGATGGAGCCAGAGCAGGGTACTTGGGGCCCTCGCTTCTCTCCTCCACACCCTGTCTCCTCTGTCTTCTCTCCACAGCTCAACTCTGGCTACTATGTATCTGGGAGCTCCTCAGGCTTTCAGGGGGGCCAGATCACACTCAGCATGCAGAAGGTGAGCAGCAGCATTCTTCCTCGTCCCTCCCACCACCTTTTCTCTACCCTACCCTTGAACATCCCCTCAGGATTAAGGACAGACGTCCAGCTGTGGTCTCGGAGGTCTTTCCCCGTTACTCACAGTGCTCTTTATTTCATTCTTTCATATGTGTATTCAGTAAATAATTGCTGAACACTAAGTGCTAGGTACTGTGTAGGAGGCAGGCATTTTGGAGAACGAAACAGACAGGAATTAAACCTTTCATGGAGCTTAAGTTCTAGTTTGGGTAACTGACAAGAATTAGGTAAGGGCGTATGTACATCAGCTGGTTAAAAGTACCACTTAGGGGCTTCCCTGGTGGCGCAGTGGTTGAGAGTCCGCCTGCCGATGCAGGGGACACGGGTTCGTGCCCCGGTCCGGGAAGATCCCACATGCCGCGGAGCAGCTGGGCCCGTGAGCCATGGCCGCTGGGCCTGCGCGTCCGGAGCCTGTGCTCCACAGCGGGAGAGACCACAACAGTGAGAGGCCCGCGTACCGCAAAAAAAAAAAAAAAAAAAAGTACCACTTAGAAAAGAGATGTTGGGGTATGTTGGAGTCCATTGGCATTCTCAGTTGTGTAGCTGAGAAAGGGCCTTGCTGCCGCTGTCTCACTTCTGGTCCTGCTTTTGCTCTCTCAGTTCTTGGTCGTTGCACACTTTTTTGGTGCTGCAGGGTCACTGCGCCCTGTCTCCCCTTGCTCAGCTTGCTCTTCAGGTCTTCCAGGAAGGCTTCCCTGACCCCCTGTCAGTTACAAGCCTTGCTTCCCACCACTGACCAGGCAGTACTGAGTTTTCTCCTACTTGCCTGGGAGCCCTTAGGAAAGTGCCTGGGTCCGGCTTGTCACTGGGCCTTCAGAGTACATCACTGCTCTGCAGATGGGAGCTTGGGTAGGGCATATGGTGGGGCTATGAGGGAAGCATGCGTCCTGGCCTGGCCCTGCCTCCCACTGCCCTTCCCACTCCTCAGTTTGAGATGCTGAATGCGGAGTTGGAGGAAAACCAGGAATTGGCCAATAGCCGCATGGCAGAGCTGGAGAAGCTGCAGGCAGAACTTCAGGGGGCTGTGCGGACCAATGAGCGCCTCAAGGTGAGCTGTATTTGGGGCTGGGAGGGCCTGAGCCTGCACGGTAGGAGCTGAGCTCTGAAACCTCTTGCTGATTGCCTTTGGACATCCCTACCCCTAGGTAGCCCTGCGGAGTCTTCCTGAGGAGGTGGTACGGGAGACAGGGGAGTACCGAATGCTGCAGGCGCAGTTCTCACTGCTCTACAATGAGTCTCTGCAAGTGAAGACCCAGCTGGACGAGGCCCGTGGGCTGCTGCTGGCCACCAAGAATTCCCACCTGAGGCACATTGAGCACATGGAGGTATGCCCTTGGAACAGGGGCAGAGGACAGGGGTAAAGGCCAGACCCTTAGGGTCAGATTGTTCCTGGGTCAAGGGTGTCAGAGGCCCTGTGTGCCTGCCAGAGGTCCCTTGGGAGTAAATTCCTCCTGAGCTGCTGAGGCCTGAGGTAGGGGGGGCTTGCCAGGAACTAAGGGGTTGGGTGGGTCCTTAATGCCTCAACCCACAGAGTGATGAGCTGGGGCTGCAGAAGAAGCTGCGCACAGAGGTTATCCAGCTGGAGGATACGCTGGCCCAGGTACGCAAGGAGTACGAGATGCTGCGCATCGAGTTTGAACAGAACCTGGCGGCCAACGAGCAGGCGGGTATGTGGTGAGGACAGGGTTGAGGTGGGGCCTTATCTGGGATTGCTGGGCCCTGGTGTGGCCAGATGCTTATCCAGATGTAAGAGGTTAAGTCCTTTCTTCTCCCAGAGCCTCATCTCTCTGTGGAAAATGGGGACCGCACCACCTGACTCAAAGGCGCAGTGAGGCTTACAGCCAGATGAGGTGGCTCATGGAGCAGACTCAGGCAGAACGGGAGCTGTCACCCTCATCCATACTTCTCTGGCCTTATGGTGCCTCTCTGAGATACTAATTCATTTTTCACAGATTTATTGAACACTTTCTATGACCCAGGCTCAGTTCTAGGCTTTGGGATGATACCAGTGAACAAAACACGACGGATCCCTGTTGTGGAGCAGTGTTACAGTGAGGGAAGACAGACAACAAAGGAGGAAAAAATTGAACGTGTTTATTAGGTTGTGACAAATATATCAAGAAAAATAAAGCAGGGAGGGAAGATAGGAAGTATTATGAGAAATGCCGGGGAAATGTAACTAAGAAGATGATATTTGTTTAAAAAGCTAAAAGAAGTGGACTAACTTATGAATTTACAGTTAGTCATGTGTTCCTTTGAAAGGAAATTTGGAAATATTTTAGAAGTCTGCATTAGCAGAAATAACACACATAGGCAGTGTCAAGTTATGTTTAGGTGAATTCTCTTCATTTGTTTGATGAGATCACACTCTCTACATAAGACTTCAGTTGTTATCTCCTTTGTAATGAGAGTGATGGCTCTGGCCCTGCCCCTTCCCCCACTGAGGGGTTGGGCCCCTAACCCAGGGACCAACCCAGCCTTCAACCCAGCCTTGGTTTCCTGTACTCTTCCAGGGCCCATCAACCGGGAGATGCGCCACCTGATCAGCAGCCTCCAAAACCACAACCACCAGCTAAAGGGGGACGCTCAGCGATACAAGCGGAAGCTGCGGGAAGTGCAGGCTGAGATTGCCAAGGTGAAGAGGGGCTGCCTGGGGAAAGCTGCGGCTAGACCCCAGTGAGCACGTCTCACCTCAGCCCTGTTCTCTCTGTGCTTTGCAGCTCCGGGCCCAGGCCAGTGGCTCTACCCACTCCATCGCCACCCTGGGCCACCCGGAGGACTCTGGCCTGAGTGCCCCAGCCCCAGGGAAAGAAGAGTGTGGGCCAGGCCCTGTTGGTGCCCCTGATGCCAGAAAGGAGATGGCTTCAATGCCTGGCGCTGCCATTACTACCTCCTTGGTGAAAAAGGAAGACCTGGTCCCTTCTGAGGAAGAGGCCCAGGCCCTGACCCCCGGGGCCCAGGGCCCCTCCTCCCGGGCCCGAGAACCTGAGGCTAAACCCAAGCGGGAGCTTCGGGAGCGGGAAGGGCCTGGGCTGGGACCCCCATCTGTAGCCTCAGCTCTCTCAAGGACTGATCGGGAGAAGGTCAAGGTGGAGGAGGCCAAGAGGAAGGAGTCAGAGCTCCTCAAAGGTCTCCGAGCAGAGCTCAAGTGAGGCCCTGTTCCTTTCTCCTTCCCGCCCCTGCCAAGTGGCCTCCAACCCTACTCACCAAGCCTTCCTCCTATGCCTCCCCCAGGAAGGCCCAGGAAAGTCAGAAGGAGATGAAACTGCTGCTGGACATGTATAAGTCTGCACCCAAGGAGCAGCGGGATAAGGTGCAGCTCATGGCAGCGGAACGCAAGGCCAAGGCTGAGGTGAGGGCAGGTAGGGCCTATGAGGTGTGCAGAGAGGCTGCCCCAGGGGGTTGTAACCAGAGCAGAGCCCTAGGTCAGCAGGAAGCAGTGACAAGAGAGCTCCCTCCTTCTGGTGGTTATAGGTCGATGAGCTACGGAGCCGTATCCGGGAATTAGAGGAGAGGGATCGGAGGGAGAGCAAGAAGATCGCGGATGAGGATGCCCTGCGGCGCATTCGTCAGGCAGAGGAGCAGATAGAACACCTGCAACGCAAGTTGGGTGCCACCAAGCAGGTGCGACCCCGTTCTGGTCCCCTTGCTTCTGAATATTGGAATTCGCTAAACCTCCTGTTCTAGCACATGGCCTGGGTCCATTCTGTGGTTCTTTGCTCAGCCATGTTTTCCTGTGGTTTCCCCACTGTCGTCTTGTCCATCTACTACATTCCATCTTGTCCTTGCCCACTTGCTGCAGGAGGAGGAGGCTCTGCTCTCAGAGATGGATGTGACAGGCCAGGCTTTTGAGGACATGCAGGAGCAGAATGGGCGGCTGCTACAGCAGTTGCGGGAAAAGGACGATGCCAACTTTAAGCTGATGTCAGAGCGGATCAAGGCCAACCAGATTCATAAGCTACTGCGGGAGGAGAAGGATGAGCTGGGCGAGCAGGTTCTTGGCCTCAAGTCTCAGGTATGGCTGCCCTGGGCTTGTTAGAGTGGAGCTGGAGAGGCAGGGGCTCCCCAGCACTGAGTCCCCACCCCTGTCCTCAGGTGGATGCCCAGCTGCTGACCGTGCAGAAGCTGGAGGAAAAAGAGCGGGCCTTGCAGGGCAGCCTCGGGGGTGTGGAGAAGGAGCTGACACTGCGCAGCCAGGCCCTGGAGCTCAACAAGAGGAAGGTGAGGCCAGACCTATGCGAGGGGACAGCAACCTGGGATGCTGGCTCACAGCCTCACTTTGTGACTCTGCCTAGAGAACTTGAAGCAGATGACCTGGGCCGAAGTCTGGCTCTGCTTCATCTCACAGCCCAGCTCATGTCTCAGACACTTACTGTGTTCCAAACTGTGTGCTGGAGGACTTTGCATGCTTGGTCACATTTCAGTCTGAAAATAATCCTACAACAGTTTTTGTTATTACCTTTCATAAGTAAGAAGATTGAGGCTCAGGGAGGTAGCTGACTTGCTCAAGAAAAAGTGGAAATGTCAGGAGGTGACATTTGAGCTGAGGCCTCAGGGGGTTGCAGGAAAAAAATGTGTGTTGAGGGGAGCAGAAAGAGGAGCCCGGTGAAGCCTCAAAGACAGGAGAGAGTGTTATGCAGGTGAGGAACTGAAGGTGTTGGGAATGAGGTAGACTAGGAGGAGGTGAGGGTTCAGAGGTCAGGAGACAGAACCAGTTCCAGTGAAGATACTGGACTTACCCCAAGAGCAGGTATCACTGGATGGTTGACACTAGCATCTGTGGGCCATGGCTCCACATGCCTGACTCCCCAGGCTCAGGCAAACAGTGCCCCTCCTCCCCGCTCCACCCACCTCAGGCTGTGGAAGCAGCTCAGCTGGCCGAGGACCTGAAGGTACAGCTGGAGCACGTGCAGACACGGCTGCGAGAGATCCAGCCTTGCCTGGCAGAGAGCCGGGCTGCCCGTGAGAAAGAGAGCTTCAACCTCAAGAGGGCTCAGGTGTGTGGTGGGCAGGGGTGGGGGCGGGGTGGGGGCAGGAGGACCCTTGCACTCAGCCTAGCCCCTCTCCTGCCCCAGGAGGACATCTCACGGCTGCGGCGCAAGCTGGAGAAGCAGAGGAAGGTGGAGGTTTACGCAGATGCCGATGAAATCCTCCAGGAGGAGATCAAGGAGTACAAGGTGGGGCCTTGGGGCTGGGTTGTGCTCCAGGAATCTTAGGTGACCTAGGAATCTTAGATGGGGGGTTGGTGAGAGCTCTGGTGGGTAGTCTGGGGAACCCAGAAATAAGGTAGGATGGCAAAACCTGCGCAGAACCCGATGTGGAGAATCAGATAACTATCAAGTATGGTACACATACTACGTGCCAGGCAGAGTGCCTGGCTAGGTATGAGAGGGCTAGGCACTAGACCTGGTCTCAGATCTCTTGAAACTGACAGTCTGTTGGAGGAGGCAGCCAAGTAATTCTCCCATCTGAGTGATGAGCAGTGTGATGGCAGAGGCCAGAGGGGCTGTGGGAAATCAGGGGAGCCCCTTAACAGCCCTGGTGGTCAGCAGGCTTCCTGGAAGGAATATCATCCAAAGAAAAACTGAAGAGTGAGTCAGCGTTGGCCGTGATGAACGGGGATGAAAGGGTTCCAGCAAAGGGAAAGGCAGAGGTGGAGGCCTTTAGTTGAGAGAGGCGTGCTGGAGGACAGAGCTGGACAGTCGTAGTTGGAGGACAGAACATGGGTTTTGTGGTGAGTGACAAGCCTGGTGGGGGTTGGGCAGTGTTAGATCCTGAAGGGTTTGTAAACCAGGTTGAGCTGCTTGGCGTATCCTGTAGTCACTGTGCAGAGAGCGATGTCTCAAGGATGTTGAGGATGAGGTGCCTATGGGACTTCTTGGGAGGCTGTCTGGGAAGGCACTCAAAGCAAAAGGGCTGGTGTGGAGGACAGGAGTTTGTGGGGGATTGTCAGCAGAGGCAAAGGTAGAAGCCACATATAACTGTCGTCACCCGGGGAGGGTCTGTGGCATGACACGGAACAGTGTCATGAGGTGAGGGCAGGTAGGGCCTTTGAGGAGCTCTGACTCCTCCCCCGCCGTGGCGGGGGATGGCATCGGCTGTCACTCCCCCTGAGGAGCCTCGAAACTTAAATGATGGACAGAGGAAGAGGAGCCTGTAGCTTAGGAGGAAGGAGAGCGATCTAGAGGGAATTGATTGGGGAAGAGTTTCAAGGAGGCAGGGGTGAGCTCAGAACTGCCAAGAAGGCAAATGAAGCAGGTGTTGAGAGATGCCTCTTGGATTTGGCAGCCTTGGTGGGAGTTCTTGGGCAGAGGTGGAGGTGGAGGTCAGATCACCTGGACTCTCACCTACTGCAGTGAGGAAAGGGTGGAGAGTGAGTCAGTAAGTAGACAACCTGTTGAAGCAGTTTGGCCTTGAAGGGGCAGAGGCAGCTCGAGGCAGCCATGAGGGAGCAGGGAAGGGTTTTTGGAGAAACAACAGACTGCAGCCTGTCAAATGCTGATGGGTAGGGTTCTGAGAGCTAGGGAAGAGGTGATGCTTGTGGGGAGTTGCTGAGGTGGCGGGCAGGGCAGAGGATGAATGTTGGGAATGCTGAGTTGTGGGAATTTCCTGTCTGGAGTTGGAAGTGAGACCTGGTGGCAGGTGGGAAGTTTCAAGATAGGAGAGGAGATTTGTAAAACCTCCTTAGAGGGAAATGAATCCCAGGACCCACAGCAGGATTTCTGGGCAGCACCAGGGATGGGCCCAGTTGAGGGTTGAGAACAGCAGATTTCTAGTGGCACTGCCATGCCCAGCTGTGACTTACCAGATGCAGGTGGAGAGAAGGTAGACAGTCGGCTTAAGCCAGGATTGGGGTTTTGCCAGAGAAGGCCAAAGGGGCAAGAGATGAAGCCCCAGGGCAGAGGAGCTCAGGTTGGAGCCTGTGGGTCATTGACCTTTAGAGGGGACATGTGACCACTGGCCATCACCACCCAGATTAGAGGCTAGACTGTGCTACTTTCTAGTTTTGAAACCTGGGCTTTTGAGCCTCAGTTTCCTCATCTGGAGGATGCTTATCCCTACCTCCTAGGGCTATGGTGAGAGTTAGGTGCAGTCTGCTCTGTGGTGGCCTTAGTCTGGACCACCTCTTGCTATCAGCTTGGGATCCGGGCCCTGTCAGGATTGTTCCTGAGCTGATGCCTGTGCCCTGCCCAGGCGCGGTTGACCTGCCCCTGCTGTAACACCCGCAAGAAGGATGCAGTCCTCACCAAGTGCTTCCACGTTTTCTGCTTCGAGTGCGTACGGGGCCGCTATGAGGCCCGCCAGAGGAAGTGCCCCAAGTGCAACGCAGCCTTTGGTGCCCATGACTTCCACCGTGTCTACATCAGCTGAACCCGTAACTCAGGGGACTTTGGAACACCCATGGACCCTGGGGGCTGTGCCTCCAGTCCCTCCCCACCCCATACCCAGTGGCCCCCACCCTCCATTCCGGACCCTGTGGGCCCAGCCCCTCCCCATGTAGTTGGTTTTGGGGGCCCCAGTGCATGCTAGTGGGAGTGGGATTAACCAAGCTCAGTTTCACCTTTTCCCCAAGGTCAGAACTACAGCCTAGGGGGCACTTGCCCTGCACAAAAGGTCTGCTGTGAGAGGCCTGAGGGGCCCAGAGCACTCAACAGAACTTCTTGGAACCTGGCCCTAAACCTTCTCCAACTGACTCCACGGGCCCATCCCAGCCCTAAAGGGGAAATTCCCCAGACTGTGACTTCCCACACAAGTGGAAGTTCACTACCTGCTTACACACCCACAAGTAAGGACCAGGGATGGGTCAGATCCCCAGCTCCTTGCTCTGAGACTGGGCTCTGGGGCCCAGGGAGTTTCTTTACCCTCTGCTCCCCAGACCTAGGCAGACCTTCCCTCCTGTGGAGTTCCTTGGGCTCTTTGGTCTGGTCTTATACTAAGAGCACCTCCTTGATGGGGGCACTGTCTTCTGGGAAGCTCTAAGGTTGCTGCAGTCACCTTGCACTCATCTTGGGAGTGCTGAACTAAGATCATCAGTTTCTATTCTAATCAGACCCCTCCCAATCTCTACTTCGCTCCCAGGCCCCACTTACAGCCCTGATGCTTCCCAGGGCTCCGCTGGGTCCCCAGCCCTGACCCTGCTTTCATCCTGGTGGCCTTAACTTTAGTGGAGGCAGAACTTCCAGGGGGAAAAAGGGACAGACTAGCGTGCTGGGCCGACTTCCAATCATTCCAGGTAGAAGAGCATCTAACACCCTGTGACTGAGCCTATACCCACAATGCTTCCTGTGTTGCCTGCCCAAGCACACTCTATGGGCTGTGAAGGCAGTATGCAGGGGCCTGGAAGGTGGAGCTGCTGAGAGGTGCAAGGCTCCTCTCAGCCCCTGCTCTAGAGATGTCTTGTATAGGCTGTTAATTGTTTTGAATAAACGTCCAACCCTCAGCCTATAGTCCGGGTAGCCAGGCTTCCTGCCCTAAATGTGGTTCCGGATTTTGGCTGTTACACTTGTTCCCAGCGCTGCCCTGGCTGGCGTGTGAACCTGGAGGGCCTGCACAGATGAGACCCCACTCCCAACAGCTGGTTAGACTGGGCCTTTGGGAGGGGCGCGTCTGCAGGGAGAAAGCGTCGTGGTCAGCACTCTGTCGCCAGCCGGCCCCACCTGTTCCCATGGGGAGGGGCTGACACCCTGGATCTCCGCATCTCTGCCGGCCCGGTCCGTGCGGGCTCGCAACAGCCCGCGCAGTCATTGGCGGCAGGGGTGCTGGGAACCCCGAGGTGCGTCCTGGGAAATGTAGTTCTATATTGGTGCTTCTAGGCAAGATCCTCGGAGGGGAGAGCCGGGTCCCCGGTTGTGCTGGCCAGAGGCGGGCCTGGGCCCAGTCTGTGGGCCGTTTTTCCCCAATGGCTTCACCCGCCCTTCCCCCTCGGACGGACAAGCAGGACGCCTCAGCGGGTCACTTATTTCATTGCGACCTGCACTGGCCACTGGCCTTGTTCTCGGGAACTGTGTGTCCAGCGGCGCCTGTGGGTTCAGTGTGCTGTCGAGTCCGCGGCCGGAGGTTGCACTGGGGCTCGCGCTCGGGCCGGTGTTGACCGGGCTTGGTGCCGGAGCTGGAGCTGGAGCCATGGCCACGGGAGCGGCCGCCGCCTTGTCAGCAGTCACGCCCTTGCGCGAAGCTGCGGCTTTATCAGAGGTCTCACCTTTGCTGGGGCTCGAGGCCTTGTCCGCCTTCGGGCTCCACATGGTGCCCAAGGTATCGGCGGGGCCGCAGCGGTTGGACCAGGTCGGACTGGAGACGGGGGCTACAGTGACTTCCGGCTCAGGGCTGGCGGCAGTGGGCGCGCTCGCTGAGGCTCTCGCCGTGGCGGGGGATGGCATCGGGCCGTCGAGGAGGTGTCCGTGGCTCCCGGCAGTGGTGGCCAAGGTGGGAAAAAACGCAGCACATTGCATCATAGAGATGCCGTCTGGCTCTGAGGGGAGCGCTGCGCCCTGGAGCGGGCCGGGGTCCGCCAATCTTCTGTGAGCACTACCCAGGAGTCACCTCCACGTGAGCTCCTTAACAAATGCAAGTGACTGCGACACCTCCCCAAATATCTCTCCTGGGCTAGTCTCCATATCCAGTAGGGCTAAAATCTCTTGAGTCCTCATGCTTAATAAAGTATGCCCAAACCACTTTCTCAAGCTCCAGACCAAGGGAGTGGGATAAAAATCCCAGAATTTGTGGGAAGAGCAAGCACTGATGCTGCAGGAAGAACAGAGTAAACTCACCGTAAACGTTGGTTTGCAATGAGCCTGCCCAGTGCTGGGAGGATCTGCCTTAGGGGCTGGTCAGCCCCTTGCACTCAGGATGTTTGATCCCTTACAACCTCAGTGGCTGTGTGATACCCTGGGCCCTTGGGATGGGCAGGCCAAAGCTCCTCCTGAACCAATCTTGACCTTGGCTGGCCTCGGAGGGTAAGCAGATGCTGGCCTCAGTGGCAAAGTTACGTGTTTTAGCCAGAATTAAGGCTGCTGTCTGTGGCCACAGGGTCCAGGGGAGCATTTGACATTAACCACTCTCTTTAAAACTTCCCTTGGGCCCTGTGGTGCTGCACTCTCCTGCTTTTCCTCATACTTACTATCTTCTCATGGTCCTCCTCTACCTATAAGCTAGACCCTCTCCTTTCTACTCTACTGCTCTCCCTGGGTGTGTTTATCCAGGACCATGGCTACAGCTAGGCTGCTAAGGCCCAACTCCTCCAACCCAGTTCTTTCCTGAGCTCCAGACCTGGTAAATCACCATCATTCGTGGCCAGGGTTGGGTGAGGGGGATAAGATCACATCACTCTCCTTAACCCCCTCTCCCCCAATGGTGCCCTTATTCCAAAGTTACTCAAACGGGATGCTCTACACTCCAGGCTCTGCTCTCTCCCTTTTCTCAGTTTCTACTCCACTATGCTCTAAGCCTACACCTAACTGTTATGCACCTTCTATCCCCCACCACACCCCTGGCCCCTACACTTACTATTTCCTGTTCCTGCAGGTCACTTCCTCTGCCAGTTTCCTGACCCTCTGCTGTGGCAGGTACCACGTCTGGATACACAGCCCCTTCTGCTAAGTATGAACCAATGTGCTCCAGTGTCTGTTCTTCCCCTGTAGTCCCCTCACTTTGCTGAGGATCCTCCTGTGCTGAGGTACCTCAGTGTCCCCAGGGAATATAGAATAGCCTTCTTTACTCGCTTCTACGTGAAACGCAATTCCCTTCTCTCTTCCCCCCTTCCCCACCATCCCCCACCCCTTGCTTTCCAGATGGAAAAGGGGAAGGAGAGACAATTGAGTCTGCCTTGGGAGTCTGGGTCAGAGAAGCACAGGGAAGGTGGGGAGACAGCTTCCTGGCTGGGGCAGGGGCCCCCGGCAGACTGCGGCAGAGGCAGGCAACAGGTTAGAGCAAGTATTGACCTCAAGCAGCCACTCAGGGGCCATGGCCAGGTCTAGGTTCAGGAGATAGCGCTGAGGCAAGCCTGCAAGGCGGATTCAGCGGAGCAACCCCTGCCTGGCCCAGACAGTGTGGAGCCCAGGCCAGGCCCAGGCAGGCCCAGTGGTGGGGGAGGAGAGGCTTGGTTGGGTGCAGAGCTTGCTCCTGGCCATTCTGGTTTCCCTCGCATCTTAGGCAAATGGCTGCCTCCTGTTAGCCTCAGCCTCTCCACACGTTGGGGGCTCACGGGCTACATCCTGAGAGTGAGATGACAAGCCAGGTCACCACCCACCTCTCCTCGGGGGCTAGGAGGCTCTGGTCCAGAGGAAGAGCTGGGCCAGGGCCAGGACCCAGACGAACCAGGGGAGGTGGCTGCCGGCTTCGGGAACTAGAATCTTAGGCACTTTGCCTTGTGGCCATCTGGGGAGGGTGCAGGTGTTGGGGCCCAAGAGGCCTCCCTGGGGCAGCACAGCTGGACCCGAGCCAGCGAGTGCCAGAGTCACCAGGCTGCCACCCAGAAGTCGGCATGTCGTGCTGCTTGGCTCTGCCACCTTCTCAACACATTTCTGCCCCTGTCTCCCAAGGGAGCAGATTTTAAAACTCCATAAACCCTCAGGCTCCCACCAGCAAGCTCTGGATGGGGATTTTAGGCCTCTGGGAAGAGGGCTGCAAGGGCGGCCTGGGGCTGGGCTGAGCTTTTGAGGTTACACATGGAAGCTGCCCTGGGAGAGGACGGGCTCTCTCAGCTTGCTCTAGGCTTGAAAGAGAAGACAGAAACCACCTGGGAAATCTTATTCCCTTTATTCTCTTCAACTATTCAACATGACCACCAGTGACACAACACTGTTATTGACACACAACACTCAAAAGTGGGGCCTCTCTTCACTCCAGGGGGGACAAGTCAGGTGAGTGGGGCTTCCCTCACGGGGGCAAAGGAGTCGGGACTGCTCACCTGAGGGGCGGGTGCCATGGAACCCACCTCTTGGTTGTGATGGTTTCGAGTTGCCCCACCATTCAGGATTCATGCCCATGCTCCCTTCTGACCTCCATATCCATAGCAGTTTCAAGTTTCAGCCTAAGCTCAGATCAGTTTCTATTCTCCCCTCTGCTTTCACCAATGACGCTGTGACCCTGTGTCGCACTCCTCCAGGAGGGCCCTTCTTAAGAGTCAGGCTTGCGTGGAGTTGAACGAGAGGGTTTGGCTACGCTCTGCCTTCCAGACCCAGTTCTGGTGGGAAAGTGCCACGACCCCTGGGCCTTGGCCTGAGCTGGTCAGAGGGACTCGACACTGCCACCTCCCCCAGCCTGTTCCCTGTTTAGTTCCTTCCAAGATGTAGCTTGCTCTGGGAGGAAAGTACCCAGCTAAAAGAGTTTGGGGAGGTGGGCAACAGAGAACAGGTGACACCCCAAAGTTCTCTGACTCTGCCCCCTTTCTTGCTATGAAACCCCAGACCCCAACTAATCGTGTCCACATCATCCATTCAGTACCGGAGCCAAGACCTCTGGCCCTCACCCTACAACATGCGAGCGTCCTACTACGTATGCTACACCCTAGTCCTCGGTTGGCCTTCAGTCGGCCTTTGACCACACTGACCATCTTCCCCTGGACTGACCCTGGAGCCCCAAGGGCTCTCCAGGACCCTTCTGGAGACAGATTCCTCAGACCTGTTTCTGAGAGGATCTGCTGCTAGCTTTACAAGGGGTTTGTCTCTACAACTGAAGTTTCTTTCTGCTGCCATCTTACAGGGAAAAAAACCTGCTTGGAGAATCGTCTCCTCTTCCTCAGTCTCAGAGGGACACCCCCTTGGTCCATGCTGTCAGTAGAGGCAGGCAGCCTTCTTCTCCCCTCTTGGTGGTGCTCTCTGACCTGGCACTTGGGTGGGGCAGGGCTTTATGCAGATGTTAACAAGGGTCTCCCCGTAGTCATCCAAGGCCTGCCTTTTCCTTCTCCCCAGCAGGCCTCGCTTCTTCCCCTACAGCGTTCTATGACTTCGATCTTTGAATTTGAGGGTCATCCCTTTGGGAACAGGATAGACGAAGGGTGAAGGACTTTCACCTTTTGAACTTTTAGGTAGTGGAATCAGAGGTCTCTTCCACAAGTTTGTAGGAAGCTGGGTCACCCTCTCCAGGGATGTGACTCCTCACCTGGCATCTCAGTCCTCTTACTTCAGGACCACAGTGCGTTACAGGGGCCAGCGTGGGGTCAGTGGGCACTTCCATTGAACCCAGCACTGGACGGAGTCCTCTCCTTCTTTAAGGGTCTCTAGGGTTAGGGGATGGGGTTCTTGTTACAGATGTTTCAGGAGTTTTCTCTCTCCAACCATTTTAGAAGAAAACAGTCTGTTTCCCCTGCCACACACTCCCAGTCATGTGAGCGGGTTTGGCTGGGTTAATGAAAGTATGTCACTGTGTGTGGTGTGTGAGGACTGGAGACAAGCCTGGCCAGGGAGTGTGTTTCTCATCCTTCCATTTCCCTCTGAAGGTTTCTGGCTAAGGAGGAAAGGAGCCAAGTGGGTGGAATCTGTCCCTTTGCAAGCCCACAGTCGGGCTGGGTTGTTAACAACCTCACAGGGCTCCAGGTACCAGGGTGAGGTGGTCAGGTGGTCAGGTCTCCATACTCTTCAGGGACCCACGGTCCAGTCTGTGGGGCGTTTGGACACCCATCACAGTGTGCAGGCTGGCTTGTCCTGCTAGCAGCCTTGCTAACAGCTCAGATGAAAGAGTGAGGTTTAAAATCAGGTTGCTGGCTAATCAAAGCTCTCTATTCTGTCAACTTGCTGTCCCTCGTTGCCACAGAGAGCCCACACATAGCTCTCTTGACTTGGAGAAGTCTGGGGAGGATTTAAGCACACACAGGCCTTGAGTCTCTGAAGGGCTTTATTCTTTGGAGGTCGACTAGCAGCGGTTCTCCCTCTCTGACTGAGGACAGAATCTGAGGAAATGGGCTGCCACTGCAGCAGGACTGGTGGCAGTTAGATTTCAGGAGAAGCCTCCTGACAGTGAGACCTGAGAACGTGGCAGGAGGGACCCTCCATCCCTGGAGGCCTCTGAGAGTAGACGTCCCCAGCTGGGCTGGGGAGAGGGGAGTCCTGCCTGCTTTGGGGGTGGGGGGAACCCTCATGGCCTGAGCTGGGATCTGCTTGTACTTGTAGTTTAACAAGCTCCTGGAGACAGGGAAGACTGGGCAGCCTGGAGTTTGTTGGGTTCCATCAGAACAGTTTCTCCACCTTGGTCTGCTTTCCTCAAAGCACTATAACCAACCCCCTACTCTTCCTAATTTTTGTGGTCTCCTTATACTTAAAGCTTTTATGCACCCCAAACTTCAGCCTTTAAAAAGGCTGGATTTTTTTTTTCCTTCCCCATTTTTGGGTTCTTTCTGATCAGGAATTCCATGGGCCTCTTCCTTTCACACACACAATCATCTAAGGCTGCCCTCGTACCCCAAGGAACCCCCAGTGTCCTGAGCTACACCTTCTTTTCCTAGTTCCTGGGTCATTTCTCCTCTGTGGATCTGAGGGCTCCTCATCACTTATTTTTCTCCTCTGTTTTCTTCCTTTTCTGGTTCCACCCCATTCCCGCGCTCCTCCCCAGACGAGCAGTTTCCTCAGTGTAATTGTCCACGGCTCTGGGAGAGAGGTTCCCTCCCATACTCCAAGGGGAGAGAATGCAAGTTCATGGGAGGAGCAAGTTCATGGGAGGTTCTTCTACACCTTCTAAGGGTCACTCCTCCCAAGTCAACGCCATTGTCATATTCCCTGCACTTCCCTGACCCTATAGTTTCACAAGGATTTCAATACAGTTTTATAGAGTTGTCTAGAGACATATTGGGACCTCTTCCTACAATTAATAGGGCTTTTATCCACTATGGTTTATAGGGTTTTTCTGCTACAGACTTAAAGGGCTTTTTTTTCCTACGTATTTATAGGGTTTCTAACCCAACAGTTTTTCTCTACTGCCGTATAAGTGGTTCCCACCAACAATTTTAAAGGGTTTCTCATCACTGATGTAAAAGCACTATTTTTACCCACCATTCTTTATCCTCTGCCTCGCTACAATCTGAAAGAGTTTTCCTCCTTTCCCCACATAATTTTTGGGGAGATCCAGTGTTCCTCTCAGGGAAGAGAGGCCCCTGGTCTCCAGACCCATTTCACAGGGTGACCCCTGGGTGGCAGCTCCTATGGAGGAGGAGGGCTGCGACTTCTGTGAAGCCGTCTCCACACTCGGGGCACAAATAGGGCTTTTCTTCCAAAAGGGTTTTGGGGCTTCCCCCTTCCCCGTGGCTGCTGCTCTCTGTGGGGATGGGGGCTTCCTCCTCATTTTCCTGGCCTGTGGACAGGGTGGCTGGCTCTGGGTGGGGGTCCTCAGGTTTGGGGGACTTTTCTTGGGTATGGGTCTCCTGGTGCCGGATGAGGGCTAGGCGATCGAGGAAGGAGGCCCCACAATCTGAGCAGCTGTAGGGTCTGGCCCCCAGCGGGCTCCTGAGGTGCTCCAGGAGGACCGAAGAGCTCTTCCCCAGCTCCGGACTCTTCTGGGGTTTCCCGCCGGCGTGGACTTTCTGGTGCAACAGCAGCTCGGAGCTGAGGCCAAAGCTTTTTTTGCATTCGGGGCATTTAAAGGGCTTTCCACTTAGGAAGGGACTGGGCCCTGCCCCTTCCCCTAGGCCAATCCTATAATCAGGAAAGAGAAAGGGCTTTTCGTTGCCGTGGGTGAGCTGATGTTGAAGGAGGACAGCGCGATCCAAAAAGCTTTCTCCACAGTGGGAACAGATGTAGGACTTGGAGGACAGCAGACCCAGCCTTTGGCTGAAGCTCTCCTGCCCATCAGGCATTTTAAAGGGCTGTCCTGGGGGGTCAGCTCTGCCCTCCGCCGCACCTGGATAGGAATTTCCTCCAAAAGGGAGCCTGGGGGGTCGAAACTGAGGCGGCTTGGGGGCGGAGTGTGCAGGGAGGCCATCTGAATTTTTGTAGGGGTTTTCTCCAATATGGATCCTCTGATGCTGCATGAAAATGCCCTCGTCATTGAACCCCTTTCCGCAGACGAGACACTTGTGTGGTTTGGCTCCAGGGGGTGGGGTCAGCAGGGCAGGGTCCCCGAGCCCCAGGAGGCTGTCGCCCTGAGCTCTTCGGGCGGGGGTCTTGCCCCTTTCATGGATCACTCGATGCTGCTCCAGCTCGTGCGCCTCCAAGAAGGCCTTCCCGCAGTCGGAGCACACGAAGAGGTTCTCATCCATGTGGGTGCGCACGTGCGTAATGAGGTTCGAGCTCTGGCTGAAGCTCTTGCCGCACTCGGGGCACTTGTAGGGCTTCTCGCCCGTGTGCGTGCGCCGGTGCTGGATGAGGTGGGAGCTGCGGATGAAGCTCTTGCCGCAATCGGAGCACTTGTAGGGCTTCTCGCCGGTGTGGATGCGCTGGTGGCGGATGAGGGTGGAGCTCATGATGAAGCTCTTGCCGCAGTCGGCACAGATGTAGGGCCGCTCGCCGCGGTGGATGCGCTGGTGATTGATGAGGTTGGAGCTGACGCTGAAGCTCTTGCCGCACTCGGGGCACTTGTAGGGCCGCTCGCCCGTGTGTGTGCGCTGGTGCCGCAGCAGCGTGGCGCTCAGCGTGAAGGTCTTGCCGCACACCGGGCACTTGAACGGGTCCTCGCGCAGGTGAGTCCGCTGGTGCTTGATGAGGGTGGAGCTGTGGCCGAAGCTCTTGCCGCACTCCAGGCACTCGTAGGGCTTCTCTCCGGTGTGCGTGCGCTGGTGCTGGGTCAGCTCCGAGCTCTGGATGAAGCTCTTGCCGCACTCGGTGCAGCGGTACGGCTTCTCGCCGGCGTGGATCTTCTGGTGCTTGAGGAGGTTGTGGTTCTGGCCGAAGCGCTTGCCGCACTCGGGGCACTTGTAGGGCTTCTCGCCCGTGTGGGTGGCCTGGTGCTGGATGAGGTCCGAGCTGCGGTAGAAAGCCCGCCGGCACTCGCCGCACTTGTACGGCTTCTCGCCCGTGTGAGAGCGCTGGTGCTTGATGAGGTTGGTGCTCTGGGTGAAGGCCTTCTCGCACTCGGTGCACTTGTAGGGCTTCTCGCCCGTGTGCGTGCGCTGGTGCTGCACCAGGTTGGAGCTCCAGCTGAAGCACTTGCCGCAGTCGGGGCACTTGTAGGGCTTCTCGCCCGTGTGCGTGCGCTGGTGCTGCACCAGGTGTGAGCTCTGCGTGAAGCTCTTGCCGCACTCGGAGCAGGTGTTGGGCCGCTCGCCTGTGTGGATGCGCTGGTGCCGCAGCAGCTTGGACCACTGGCTGAAGCTCTTGCCGCACTCGTTGCAGATGTAGGGCTTCTCGGCCCCGGAAGGGCGTCCTTGCACCAGCTCTCGCAGGCTGGGCTCGTTGGCCGGGACCACCGGGGGGCTGTTCCAGGTGGTCAGAGTCCCCCACTGCCAACTGGCCTCACAGGCCTTGGTCCAGTCAGACGGGGTCGGGACTACCTCGGGGGTTGGGGGGTCCAGAGGGGTCTGGTGGTCTGAAGGGTTGGAGTGACCCAGCGGGGCCGGGGGGTCCTGGGGGACTGAGGGATCCTGGGAAGGTGTCTCCAGGGGCATCTCTGGTGGGTCCTTGAATTCTGGACTCTGAGTTGGATCTCCCAAGATGACCTCCTCCCCAGAACTTTCCTGCTGAGGGCTCTCCTCTTCGTTCCCACTGTCGGCACCTACAGAGAGAAAGGGAGTCTCCAGCCCCCATTTCCTTTCAGAACACGGGCCGAGCATCACTTCCCTCCCCTGGGTTTCCCCGAGTCTGCGCCCCTCCCTGAACTGGGGCTACTGTCTTGTCAGGACCGCAGTCCCTTCTTGTGTCCCTCACCTCGATGAGCATCGTCGGGGCTCAGCTCAGGACCCTGCAGATCAGGGCCCCACAGCGCTGCCTCGGGCTCCATCCCAGAACTCAGGACTGCCCAGTGCTCCAGGGACCCTGGGGAGGGGAGGGGAGGGGAGAGAGCACACCATGGGAGCTGACCTCCCGCCTTCCTTTACTCCCCCAGCCCCACTCCCCCACCTGCCCACCCCCCAGCCCCTATTTCTCCTGATCTGAACTGCAGTCTCCTACCTCCCCATTTTTCTGGGCATCAGTTCTCACCGCGCCCACACCCCTCCCCCCACCCCACCCCCGCAGGCCAGATTCCTGCTCCAGATCTTAAGATCACAACTAAGCAAGTAGGTGAATTTAAGAGTGTAATTAAAAGCTCATCAGCCATAACCCTTTGAACCCACACTGGGGGCTGGAGAGGTATTATCTGACACCCACAGGGGAAGCAGGCTCTCACCCTACCCCTCTGATGCCCAGAGGCTGGGAAACCTGTTATTTTGCTAATCAGAGGAAGTTCATTAAAGACTCTAATTTTCCTCCTTAATGGGGCTGCTAATTGGGACCAATAAACTTTCCTTATGAGCCCCATAGTCAACCAAGACTGCCTGGAACACTTAAAGAGTTAAAAAAAGAAAGTAACCACCCTGATTTCCCTGAGGGGACAGGGCCCTCCAAAAGACTGGGGCACTTTCCCGTTATCCAAGCACAGAAAGAAGGTCGAAGCTCGGGCCAGAGGTAGGGAGAGGGGGCAGTTTAAAGCCATCGGGGGCTTCTGCAGGAACTACCTTGAGAGGGAATTGGAAAGGAAAAGAGAGGCGGGATGAGTGTGTGGACACCACCTGGCAGCTGACAGCTAGCTGACACAGTGCCCGCTGTGCTGTCCTCATTGTCGCACCCCATCCTCCCCACAGTCCTATGAGGAGACCCAGGAATCAGGCTGTCCATTTTCCAGATTAGGAAATCAATGCCCAGGGAGATTTCTCCAAGGTCACAGGCTGGGAAGTGGCAGAGCTAAGACCAGATATGCAAGGCTCTGTGTCTGGCTTGTCGCAGCCTCTAAGAGAGGGAAGTGACCTTGAAAGTCATGTGAAACTTATAAACGTGGGCAGCTGGGGAAAGAAGCTCAGACAGAGCCTGCTGGCCATGGGAACGGGATGGAGAAATTCCTGGGATCAAGAGGTTTCCCTGGCTGTAAAAGGAGGGGTTGGATCCTGACAATCTGTAGCTGTGAACTCGAAACAGAGTACTCCCTGCTGAAGGCTTCCACTACCACTCCCATCCTGGTACCCCTTCCTCTAATCCATCTTCTCTTTCGTTACTGCTGTATCCCATCCCTAACACGTAATAGGTGCTCAATAAATTTTGAATGAACGAAAAATGAATGAATGAGATGCCCCTTGCTCCTAGAAAACCTGTTTGGTCCAATGCCTTTAAAGGGGATGGCAGCAGAGGAGCAGGAGTTCAGAGTAAAACACAGGCAGCTGTCACTCCAGAGACAGTCATATGATTCCATGATGAGGGAACAGGGCCACAGGAGTTAAGTGCTAGGAGGAGAACTCCCCAGAGAGACCCTGGGGAGGGCCTGTGCTTTGAGTGGCCATGTGGGATGACCACTGTGTGTATGGGGCAGTGGTGCAAGGACTTGTGAGAAGGCAGCAGGGTGGTGACCAAAGTGAAGCAGGAGCTAGCTGAAGCCTGCCAAACAGCAGTAGGAGAGAGGGCTTAGATGTTAGGAAGTAAATGAACTTCTTCATCTCCGCAGCTCCTTAGGCTATGAGAATCCCCCACCCCCATCTGTAAGTGTCTTTGGGAAGGTGGAAGCAGGGACTTCTGCCAAGCTGGGGGCTGCCTGACTATGTTGAAGAGGCCTGCTGTGTTTGCTGAGGACAGGTAAGAATTTATGTACCATGATCGTCTCTCGAGAAATTCAAACTCAGCGATCCAGGGTAGAAGGGAAGGGGTTAATGACAAGGCCGACATGGAGTATCAAAGTGGGGAGAAGGAGGGAGGCAAGAAGTGCTTCGGCCTGCAGCGGCCTCGACCTCAGGCCAGCCCCACTGCGGAGGGAGGGAGGGAGGGAAGGAGAGGAGGAGGCTGCCTCACAGAGAGGTGTGGAGAGCGGCCCAGGGTGACCCTGACATGGAGGCAGCCGCGGGAATACAGCCACCCTGGCCCCGGCCCCCCGACGCCCACACCAGCCCGGACCCTGGACTTCTGCTCCAGCCGGTCCCCACGACCCTCCTTCTGGCTCCCAACCCCGAGCCTGGCATCCTCCCCTCCCCCGCCCGGGGCACCCAGGATTCCCGGCTCTCCCGCGGCGCCCCGGCCCCCGGCCCGGCCCGCCAGGCCGAATTCCCTCTTCCCAGAATGCTCACGCCCTCCCCTCCCCCACAGCCAGACCCTCGCGCTCTTCCCAGAATCCTCGGCCCTCACGGCCCCTTCCCGGCCCCCACCCCTAACCCGGGCGGCCCGGGGGCGGGGGAGGGGGCTCAGTCCCGCGCCCGGCCCCTGCCTCTCGCGCCCCATTGTTCCCCGGCGGCCGTCCCGGGCCCTCCGGGCCAACCCCCCGGGAACCCAGGCGCCCCCAACTCACGGCTCTGGGGTCTGGGAAAGGCCGGAAGGCAGAATCCAGCCCCAGGGGACTTAACCCCTTGAATGCCCTGCCTCGGGGGGCGGGCTAGATGCCGAGGACTCTGGGGTCCTTCTCAAGGGGTGATCCCAGGCTGAGGACCCGGGGACCAGTTCAGGGTGACTGGGACGGAGCAGGAAGTGACCCCAGCTTCCCGGGCCCCTCTAGCCTGGAGTCAGAGCATCAGCTCTATGGGATTTAACCCTTTGCCTCCCACAGCCTGGGAGAAAAAGAGGACTGGAAGCAGGGGAGGTGGCTGAGACGACGCCCCTCTCTCCGTCTCCAGTGGAAGCCAGTTCTCGGGGGAACCCAGATACCAGTGAGGGGCTCCGGATTTATGGCCACCCTCCATTTCACAGGGGCTCCGCCTGCCGCTCTCAGAAAGCCCTATCTCAGATTTGTTGGCTGCTGGTCTCCGGGGCCTGCCTTTGTTGGGACTCAGACCCAGGCATGGGTCCTGGATGCCTGGATTATGGGGTGGGAGCCAGGGCTGGCAGGACAGACCTGGAGACGGAACATCCTACAGACCAAAAATGGCTTAGGTGAAATAAGAAGTCACAGCAAAAAGCATTTGGGCTGAGGGGACCAGCGCAGCCACGAGAGATTTGTGGCAGCCCTGTGTCCCTAGCCCCAGCCTCACTGGGAAGTGTGTGCTGGCCCCTCTTCCCCAGTTAGCTCCCCTCAGAGGAGGAAACTGAGGCCCCGTGGTGGCAGGAGGGAGGAGGGCAAGAACGTTTCCCAGTAGCTCCAGGGGCACCCAACTCAAGAGCAAGAGAAAAACCCTGGTGGCCTCAAGTCCAGGTTATCTAGGCCCCCAATTTTTATAGCCTTTTTCTCTTTTCCTCCTCATCACAATCAATGATTATCCCCATTTTACAGGAGAGGAAACTAAGGTGTGAGGAGTGAGGGAACGTGCTTAAGCCATGCCATTATTTCAGTTTAACACATTGGTATATGGAAGCCTATTATTTCTGGGCACTGTGGGGAACATAACGGCAGGGAGACCTCAGAGCTGAACAAAAATTGGGCTCTCTACCCTCGAGAACTCAAGAGGTTTGATTGTGTGTGTTTGTGTGTGTGTGATAAACACAAAGGAATTACAAATCACATTCACAAAGAGAATGTGAAAAGGGCTATCTGTCCAGAGATGTGAGGGAGTGAGGGGAGGAACAAACTGTCAGAAATTGCTAAGGGGAGGCAACTCCTCTGGGCCTACATATGCGGTTTAGAGAGTGTGACCAGCAGAAGAGGCCCTGCTGGCCCTGCCTCTGCTCCTTATCAGAGCTGTCTCCTTCCACCTTCCCTAGCAGGCATATCTCCATCTTATCCTTGGCTTCTGTCACCTTTGACACCTCAGTCAAGCCTCAGGGCCTTTGCTCCTCCTGGCCCCCCTTCCCCTGCTCTGTTTCTCCGAAGCACGAAGCACGCATCACCTCTGGCACTGCCTTCCCCTCCCGCACACACAGGGGTTAAGATCTGCTCCATCAGGGCAGGGGCCTGGCTTCTTGTAATCACTGCTGTCTCCACTGCACCTAGAACAGTAATGGCAGGTAGTAGGTGCTCGGTGTGTGGAATGAAGTCATCCTTCTGCCTCTTCCATCTGTTTCTGGATTAATCCCTAGGCTGGACAGATGGGGTAGAGTTGGGCAGAGCCTCCACTGCACAATCACATTTGTTCCCAGACATCCCCACTCTCCCCTTTGCTCTGAGGGACAGGTGAGAAGGAGGCCGACTTGGGATCAGAGAGGCTTGTGGGCAGATCCGGCCCTCAAGGCTCTCTTCTGCCCTCCCAGGGCTGCAAAAGCCTGACCTGGCCGTGGGGCAGTAAGTCTACAGGAAAGCTGTACCCTGGAGGCTCACAGAAGAGTTGAATTTGGCCTACAAGGTTTTGGGGGGTTTTAAAAACTGAATTAATTGCCACATTTAAAAATTGGTACATTTCACATAAAAATTCAAATTTTGGAAAATCCAAAGATGTGGCAACATCACCCAAATTTTCACACGGCAACAACTGGCTGGGCGGTAGCTTCCTTCTTTAGAGGGGCACGGGCTTTCCAGTTTGTCACAATCCTTGTCACTCCTCTTGTATTCCCCAACTGTGAGGCTGAAAGGTGGTTTCAGTATGTTAATCATCTTTCACTGTTGATGCTCCAGCACCCACTTAACTGTAGCTATTGATTCTGTACCCCTTGATCTGTGTCTACCAGGTTCAGAGTAATAAATAGGATGACGTCTGCTGACGTAGTTCCTTTGATTATTCACTACATGCTGGGCACTGTTCCAAGGGTTTACATGTAGTAACTCCATGAACCTTCAAAACAACTCATGAAACCAATATTATTATTATTTGAGGATAGAGTAAGTCACTTGTACACAGCTTACTAGTGACAGAGATGGATTCAAACCCAGGCATGCTGACTTCAGAACCATCAGGGCTCAGGTTGGCTGCGTGTGTGTGTGTGTGTGTGTGTGTGTGTGTGTGTGTGTGTGTGTGTGTGTGTGTATGTGTGTGTGCCTCTCTTTCTGGGACCACAGAGTAAGCCTCTCAGCCCTGCCATTCTCTCCTCATCTTGCTCCACAAGCTGGAGAGAGGAATAGGGAAGGGCAGGGCACTCCGGATGGGCCAAGCCATTTTCCAGAAAGTTTCCTGTCCTGCTTCTAGGGAGGCAAAGGGCGCTCTGACTATAGACGACAGTGTGCTGTCCTGTTGCCTATAGTCAGCTGGCACAGTGGCCGTGAAGGAGACCCTCCTGGCAGGGGAATTCCTGGAAGGATGAGGACTGGATTGACTCCCTGCCTTTCATGGACAACCCACCGCCATGTTCTTCTTGGTCACAGCTCACGAGCCTCCCACATGGCCCCTTAATACAGGGCCTTGTGCCCCGAGGCCCAGGTTGCTTTGAGGGCAGTGAGGTCCTGGAGGTAGATCCTGATCCAAACCCTGCTCCATCCTCACTGCCAGGATGATCTTGGGCAAGTCACTTTGCCTCTTGGAGATTTAACTTCCTCTTCTTTGGAAAGAGGATGAGCCTTGGTTTCCAAGGGACGGGAGGGTTAAATGAGATGATGCAAGAATTTGGAGCTGACCAACTCTAGCCACGTCTGCCTCAGTCTTCCTCATCAGAGGGCACAGCCCTCAGCCTGGTGGGCAGGAGAGCCAGGAGTCTGGAAATCTGGGTAATGTCCTGAGTAATCTGGGAGGACTTGGGGCCACGACTAGACACTCCAATCCCCTGCTGTATGGATGGGTACGCTCTCAGGGCAGGATGCAAGGACTGGGAAGGTGAAGCTGGAGGAGGCCACTCACCTCACCACCCCAGGCACCTTGTCACCAGGACAGCTGTCTAACCACAGGCAGAAAGGCTGTCAGATGCTGCACCAGGAATGGATGGGGCCTTCTTCCGCGGAGATGTGCGTGCCCACAGGGAACATTGGGAGCTGCTATTCAGGAACGTGTTTCTCAAATGCGGGACAAGAGCTGGGTCTGGGGACCTGGGGGTCCCTTCCACCTCTGAGAGTCTGAGATTCCAGACTCAGGAACTGCTCAAGTGCCAACGGTGGCTCCTAAGGCTTTGTCACAACAAGTCCTTCCCTCCTGGTGCCTCCCGACCACCGTGTCCCCTGAGCTCAGAACCAAGTCCTTCCTTTACATTCTCTTCCTCAGAAATCTCCTGTTGCATGTGGTCAGTTCCAAATCCTTAGCTGTTAGCTGCCCAGCTCTGCCCCATCCTCAAAGCCTTAGCTCTTTCTCTCCATCTGCCGAACAGACCCGTCCACTTCGCCCTCATCCCAGATTCACCGGCTCCTTTTCCCTACACGATACCAAGCCTGGGGGGTCCATCTTCTGTACCCCTTAGCCAGTAGGTCCTCAGGCCTATGGCACCACTGCTGAGTCCATCCAGCTCTTCCATCCGCCTGCCCCAGGCCACTGCAGCCCCCTGGTTCTCATTCCTGAATTACCACAGTGACTTTCCAGACAGCTGTCCTGCTTCCAGTGTCCTTTACTTCTCCCCACGCATCTGGTGCCCATGGGTCTCCCCAAAGGCACTGCAGTGTTTGCCCTCAGAATGACTCCATGGTCCTCATCCTCAACAGAGATGGTTTGTTTGTTTTTTTAATTTTTGGAAATTACGGAACTTTTCTATTTTTATAAAGTTAAAATAACTTTGATTAAGCTACTGAAGACCACATATATCATTGTGTAAATAAAATTAACTTATATATTAAGTAAATGTGTATATTATATATATGTGTGTATATTATATATATATAATACAAATGAAGAGAAATGAAATCTTTGTATACTGTTTTGAAACCAAATATTTGCATTAAGGTATGATCTGAACTAACTCTAGTCGCTAAGCTTTCAGGGCCTCAGTTACCACCTCTGCAAAATGACATGGTCGCTCAGATGTTCTCCAACCACAAGAGTCCGACTCTGTGAGTGACTTTTGTGTATATCTTGACTATTCTGGGGAGTTTGCATAAGTACCTGGAAAGAGTTACTTCTGGGGAGGAGAACTGAGAATCTGAAGTAAGAGCAAGACTTAGCTTTGTAATCTTTTGTTCTGTTTGATGATTTCCAATTTAGAGGAAAAAAAAAAAAACTTTTTTTTTTTTTTTTGTGGTACGCGGGCCTCTCACTGTTGTGGCCTCTCCCGTTGCGGAGCACAGGCTCCGGACGCACAGGCCCAGCGGCCATGGCTCACGGTCCCAGCTGCTCCGCGGCACGTGAGATCCCCCTGGACCGGGGCACGAATCCGCGACCCCTGCATCGGCAGGCGGACTCCCAACCACTGCACCACCAGGGAAGCCCACAACCACTTTTTAAATGGAAGGTTACGAGTGGAGATTGTGAGATTTAAAAAAAAGTTGATTTCCTTTTCAGGTTTGTACTAATCCGAGTCAAATTAGGTCGATTCAACTGATTTCCTATCCATATGTGACACATGGACTAACCTTCTGGAGAGGTTCCCATCAGCCCTGGGAACAAATGCTCTACTGGGGCCTAGGGAAAGGAAAAGGAGGTTGAAGACAGATGGAGGAGAGTATTATATTGTCACACACATTAAAGTTCTTTTAAAAAAATCGGGAAGCTCTCAAAAGTTTGAAGCCTGATTCCACCATTGACATCCCCCAAGGAACCTATAACTGTGCCTGTGGAACAGTGAAGTTCAAACCCCCGGAGGGCCTGGCCCTATCTGAACGCAGCCTTTCTGCCTCCCTCACAGGTAATCCCCACCCTCCCACATACCAAGGGCTCCACCCCACCCATCCCCTGACAGAGTAAGGGCTGTCCTGCTTCTGGGCCTTTCACCAAACCCTGACTCCCTCCCTCTGCTCTAAAGCACTTCCCCTCCTCCTGTCCACGTAGCTGAGTCTGGTCTGTCTGCAGGGTCCTGATCAAATACCAGCCAACTTAAATCTAGGCCCTGATAGTAGCTCACATTGAGTAAGCATTTTACAACTTATACTTTCATTCACATGAAGGCATTTGTTTCTACCTTTGAGAGGCAAGTATTATCATCCTCTTTTTACTCACAAGGGAATGGGACTTCAAACAAGTCAGATAACATGTTCTAGGCCACAGATCAACTGTGAAGTCTTGGATTTCCCAGCTTTAAGACTGGGGCTTCTCTCCTTCGAAATCCAGCTAAATCCTACCCCTTCCTTCCCTGACTACAGTGTCTCCTAGATAACTGTCCTCACCTTTGTCTGGGGGTCTGACCTCAGGGATTCCTAAGTTCTACTTAACACCTTTGCCACATCTGGGTACCCACTGTACTATTATTTATTTGATATGTTTCCTTCAATTTGACTCATTTTTCTTTTTCTTTTTTTGGCCACAGTGAGCAGCATGCGGGATCTTAGCTCCCTGACCAGCGCTCAAACCCAGGCCCCCTGCCGTGGAAGCACAGAGTCCTAACCACTGGACCACCAGGGAATTCCCTGACTGACGCCTTCTGACTGCTGAGAGGTTCTTGTTTTGCTTTGTAGGTCTGTTTATTTCCAAATACAGCTTCATAAGCAGAACTATGAAGTCAAAGATATGCAGCCTTTCTCTAAGATTTATGTCCTCAGATATTAAAATGACCCCTTTAAGTTGGTACCATAAGGGAGATGAGGGAACCTGGCAGTTGTGTTTGTTTCTTTATTTGTACCTTGCTTGGTTTCAACAAAGACTTGAAGCATTGCAACAGGTGCCTGGCATCTAGTAAGCCTCACAGCCGCTAAAACGCTGGCCATAATTACTGACAGTAGCAGTAGTAGGGTATCATGATCAAGATAAAAAATAAAATGGCAAAGGGAAAATAAGGGGTGAAATGATAACATGAATCCAGGGTTGGTATACAATACATATGTATAAAGCTCTGTTTATAACTACTAAAAGTAGGTTACAGATTTGCTGTGCTTTCTAGAGGCTGAAGCAAATATTGGTTACAAAACTCATGTGAGGTTTGGGAGAAAGTTCTCCGGTGAGTCCTCATCAAGATGACATTTTGAGATGCCGAGGGCCATGTCTTCAACCCATCCCCTAATTCTGGATCCAGTCCAACACAGAGACAGATGGCAAACACAGCTCCGACGGGGCATGATAAGCAGCATGGCTGCCATAAATGCAGCCGGTTTTAAAGACACTATTACAAATCACACATCCTGCTCATAATCCCAATAGGGGGATTAACTACAACATACATCTTTAGGCTTTTTTTGGGGGTTGGCAGATTAGATACACAGTACCTCTTCCTTGTCGTCTCCAGGGGCCATTCACAAAGAATGAAACATTGGTGGCCCTAGAAATACCCAACTGATAAGAAGACGGTTTTGTTTCAAGCTTTAAGGGGGATAGTATTTGGAGGTTTTGTTTGTCTGGTTTTTCACCCTTGAGATCTGATCACTAGATTTGGAAAATACTGCCTTTTACAGGGGCAATCAAGCTGCTCTGGCTTACAGCTGTTCTATCTCCAGATCATCTGTCCAGCTTTCTTCCCCTTTCCTCAGATGTCTAGGGCCTATAACCTCAGAGGGCTCAGGTTTGACCTCCTTCCTTCCACTTTAACTAATATCTTTTTTTTTTTTTTCCAGCCACACTGTGCAGCTTGTGGGATCTTAGTTCCTGGACCAGGGATTGAACCCAGGCCCACGGCAGTGAAAGCCCCAAGTCCTAACCACTGGACCGCCAGGGAACTCCCACTGATATCTTTTGTGCCAAGCATTTTCCATGAGTTATTTTAGTTTTTGCCATAACTCTGGCACATGGCTATTACTGCCCCTATTTTATGCTGAAGAAGTGGAAGTTCAGAGATATATGAAGTAGCTTGCCCAAGGTCACCCTGTTAGGTAAAAGCTGTGATTATTGCAGTCTGATAGGACTCAGTGTCCTTCCTCTTCCCTACACCATGCCATTGTACTCACAAATCATCCATTTGATGGTCTGGTTTAGAATTCTAGCTGAGTTAAACATCAAGATTCCTGGCTGTTGGTTTGTGTTACTGATATCTTTCCCCTCTTTTGAAAATCATGATTTCATTTGTCTGTCTGTTGTACCTCTTCTCCAAGGAGTCAGGTGGCTTAGAGCTCATTGGCAAATTTTCTCAATTTCTTCGTCCAAGTCAGATCAGACGTGACTTAGTTCAAAGCAGCATGATGCTTTCTTAAAATCTCACACCTCCAATGTCAGGTTTCAATTTTCTCTCACCAGTGTTGGTTATAAAACAAACCTCAGGGACTTTCCTGGTGGCACAGTGGTTAAGAATCCGCCTGCCAATGCAGAGGACATAGGTTCGATCCCTGGTCCGGGAAGATCCTACATGCCACAGAGCAACTAAGCCTGTGAGCCACAACTACTGAGCCTGCGTGCCACAACTACTCAAGCCTGCTCACCTAGAGCCCGTGCTCCGCAACAAGAGAAGCCACCACAATGAGAAGCACGTGCACCGCAATGAAGACTAGACCCCACTCGCCGCAACTAGAGAAAGCCCGCGTGCAGCAACAAAGGCCCAACGCAGCCAGAAATAAATAAATAAAATAAATAAATTTATAAAAGAAAAAAACCTCGTAATGCAAATAAAAACAACCATGAAACACTGTTTTTAACCTAAGAAGTTATCAAATATAAATAGTCTGATTATATACTTTGTGGAGAAACAGACCTCTCAAACATGATTAATAAGAGGATACATCTGCACTGCCTCTTTGGAGGAAGGAGAAATTTGCTACACTGATCAAAATTCAAAATGCCCACACCCTTTGACCCAACAATTCCATTTCTAGATCCTACAGGCTTGGTGACACGTGCACACAAAGATGTATGCACAATCATATGCACTGAAATGTTGTTTTTATAGCAAAAGACTGTGAATAATCTACATGTCCACCAATAGGGGAACTGATTAAATAAATTATGGCATATCCATATAATGGTATACTCAGCAGCTGTGAAAATAAATGAACTAGTTATGTACAAACTGACTCGAAACATTCTCCAAAATACGTTGTTATGTGAGGGCTTCTTGGTGGTGCAGTGGTTGAGAATCCGCCTACCAGTGCAGGGGACACGGGTTTGATCCCTGGTCCAGGAAGATCCCGTATGCTGCAGAGCAGCTAAGCCCATGCGCCACAACTACTGAGCCCATGTGCCATAACTACTGAAGCCCACACACCTAGAGCCTGTGCTCCGCAACAAGAGAAGCCACCACAATGAGAAGCCCACGAACCGCAACGAAGAGTAGCCCCTACTCGCCACAACCAGAGAAAAAAGCCCACGCGCAGCAACGAAGACTCAATGCAGCCAGAAACAATAAATAAATAAAAATTTAAAATTTATTTTAAAAAAATGTTGCTATGTGAAAAAAGCCAGGGGAAAAGCAAGTATCTACAGTGTGCTATCATTTTTATGTTTTTCTAAAAGGAGATGCTTGCATATGCATAAAGTATCTCTAGAAAGATACATAAGAAATTGGTAACATGCTCACCTCAGCAGGTGTTGATAGGGGATGGGGCAGCCAGAGGCAGGAGGTTGGCTGGCCTTGCACTTTTATCTTTTCATACCATTTGAATTTTTTTTTCAAACTATGAAAAGAAGTGAGGGCTTCCCTGGTGGCGCAGTGGTTGAGAGTCTGCCTGCCGATACAGGGGACGCGGGTTCGTGTCCCAGTCCGGGAAGATCCCACATGTCACGGAGCAGCTGGGCCTGTGAGCCATGGCCGCTGAGCCTGCGCGTCTGGAGCCTGTGCTCCGCAACGGGAGAGGCCACAACAGTGAGAGGCCCACATACCGCAAAAAAAAAAAGAAAAAAAAGAAAAAATTATTAGAAAACATCTCCCCTGTATTGCATGGACATGGTTTTTCTTACTGGAGAAAGTGTGTATGGTCTTTGAACCAGTGTGGCCTCACGCTCCTTTTCCTGCCTTGGGTACATTAAATGAGGTATTCATGTCCTAAGCAGTCCTGACTAAACCATTAACTTGTGGAGTGATCCTGGGAAAGCCCCACTCTTGCTTGCAGAAGCGACAAGATGGACAATGTCTAGCCCTCTCAAAGCTTCAACCAGGCAGAGGGAGCGGCGTGCCTAAGGACATGGGGAGGAGGAGGGGAAGAAAGTTGGTGCCCACCAACTCCAGTTCCTCATCTCCCATTGCCTCTCACCCCTTTCACTCACAGCTTCCAGGCCCACGCTCTCCTGGGCTGCTCTCCTGCATGCCTGTCTAGTTGCTAAATCCCTAGAGAATGAAAGGAAGAAAGAACAGCCGCCCACGTCCTCCAGGCTTCCACACACTCTAAGGACCTTTAGTAGTACTAAGCGCTAGAGCCCAGTGAAAACTGCTCAGAGGGACCCTGAGGAGTTGAAGCAGGAAGAAACGGCCAGTCAAACTGGCCCCTGAGGTTTCCACAGGGTGTGTGAAAGGGCGGGCTGGATGGTAATTGTTTTTGCACATAAAAACATGGTTTTAATTTATCCTTAAAACGTATGCTTAACGCCTTTCTCTCTTTGGACGTCTACAACTTGCTTTTTTTTTCTCCTATTTTTTGGCCGCACCACATGGCATGCGGGATCTTAGTTCCGGCACCAGGAATCGTACCCACTGCAGTGGACCTCCAGGGGAATCTGCGCAACTTGCTCCTTTCTAAGGTCACAAGATCCTTTTCTTTAGGCAAGGATGGTGTCCATCCCGGGGCAGTTCCCTTCATTATTGACTTTTGTCCCGTTGGAGGAATTAGGTGATTTTGCACAGCCTCCTCAGCTCTGGACTAACTAGACATCCATGTCTGTTTTGATGCTTTAGTTTGGAATTCCCAGAAAAAGTTTTCAATATCAGAGACGCAGTGTGGAGGAGAAGAAGAGCATGTGCCCTGGAACCAGAGGGATCTGAGTTCAAATCAGACTCTGACATACACTCAGTTACCTATAAAATGGGACAAAGAATAATACTCCCTTCACAGAATTGCCCTAAGGCCATAGAGATAAGGTCTGTAAGTAACCTAGCAAGAAGGTCCTCAATCAATAGCAGCCCTTACTATTGTCTCTACCGTGTTCCTTATTCTTGTGTCACAAAACTGACCCTCTACCGACAGACCTTTTAAAAAAGACAGCAGTAATAATAGTAATAATAATGACGTTGGCTAGCATTTATTGAGCACTTATTATGTGTCAAGCACACTTTTAAGTGCTTACATGTATTAATTCATTGAATCCTTACAGCAAGCCTTTGAGCTAGCTTGGTTATGTTTGCAGGTAAGAAAGCCAAGGCTCAGAGAGGTGAAATGACCTCAGCCGAGCTGGGATAGAAACCGAGGCAGCTGGGCTTCACCCTCCTGATCTAGGCACCAGAATCATCAAAACGTCCCCCGGAGTGAGCACCAGGCAACTCAACCCTTCTCAGGGAGCAAGTGTACCAATTCCTCCAGAAGCCGATTTCACTTGCCGGGGCCGAAGGGGTTATTCCCACTGAGAAGCCCGCACCCCGGGTTCCTAGAGCGGCCGCGCTGGGGGCGGGAGGAAAATGCGCTTCCGGCCGTGTCGGGACTCGGGAATCGGGCGGGCTGGCTGCGGGCTGCGGCGCTCGGACCCCGCCTCGGCCTGGGCCTCCCCGCGGGGAGGATGAGCTGCGGACGGGAGGAGGGGCAGGGCTCCAGAAAGCGGGGACTGAGCTGGGGAGGGGAGGGCCGGCCCGCGCAGACCAGGGGCCCACCGGGGTGCGGGGAGTGGGGGGTGGTGCCCCTGAACTTGGCCGCCCCGGAGGCTTGTGGTCTTTCCACCGCAGGCTGGGCCGGGGAGGCGCCGGGCGGGCGGCTGTTTCTCCTGGAAGGGCCAGCAGCCCGGTCGCCCGCCGGGGCCCTCGCCGGCCCCTCCCCGAGACCTCGAACGTTCCAGAGCCCGGGGTAAGACTGCGTTCGCTCGTTCCTCCCCGCTCCGAAGTGCGGCCCCGTCCGCCTCCTGCTTAACGCCCACAACCTACCTGAGAAGCCGGCGGCATCACCCCCATTTTGTAGGCAACTGACTTATAAAGTCAATTTATAAACGGGCTTGTCCCAGACCCTCAGGGGGCCAGGAGCGGAGCCAGGACCGCGCCGCGGTGCTCTGGCCCGCGGACTCATTACCGGCTCAGCATTCGGGTGGTGGGTTAGCATCAGGCTAACTTCTTTCAACTCAGCAGGCCTGAAACCAAGCTGGTTGGCCTTTTCTCTTTGCGAGAGAGCTGGTTCATTCCAAGTCGAGTTGGAACTCCCAGTTATCTTTTCTCCTGCCACCCCCTCTGCTTCCCCCATCTTTTCCTTATCATCTTGTTAGTCTTTGTCTTTTTTTTTTCCCCCAACCTATCTTTCCAGTCCCACTGCCACCATCTTTCAGCTTTCATTGCTGCAAACCTGCGTTGTTGCAGTAACCTTCAATCCTGACTGCTTCCCCTGTTATTTCATATGCCACACCTCCCCACTTTACTCCAGTTGCCCCCAAACCCTTGCATCAAGCCACTCCCCTGTTCAAACAGCCCTTTTAGTCTATCAAACTGAAGTTGTCTATAGGCTCAAGTCAGATCTCTCTAAGCATGGCATTCAAGGCCATTTGAAACTTCACTTCAGCCCATCTTTCTAACCTCATCTCTCTTGGTTCCCTAAATAGAGGTTATAGACTGATAGCTACAGTTGGAAAATGTGTTTCAATGGTCGCAGAATTTCTTTTCAAAATTCAAGTTGGGACTTCCCTGGCGGTCCAGTAGTTAAGACTCCGTGCTTCCAATGCAGGGGGCACAGTTTCCATCCCTGGCCGGGGAACTAGGATCCCATGTGCCACGTGGCACGGCCAAAAAAGAAATAAAATTAACAAAATTTGAGTTGATATTTAACATTGGGAGATTCCATTAAAGAAAAAAACAAACAGGTTTCCAGCTTTCGATCCATCAAAAGAGCTGGAAACAGCAGGCTGAGGTTCTTGCCTCCAGCATCTAGTTTGAACCAAGCAGTGGCTGCCCCCTTTTAGATAGGGCTGTGTTTCCCAGTTCACCCTAGTCCCGTCCACTCCAGAATCCTTCCTGTCTCTGAGCCTGAGGATCAGCTGTTGTGCTTGCACTGATGTTTTTCCTAGAATAGAGAAGTAGGTTTTGGCTCCTGGGTTTCTATCAAAAGGACTCAAATGGAAAGTAAACCCAGAGGGACCTTTGTGTAAAGACAACAGAGAGAGTAAGCTCCCAGCATCCTTCATGCTTTTCCTTTTCTTTCTTGGACCCCATTTCCATTTGAATTTTCCACTTGCCCTACAGGAACCCTCACATCAGCTAGATTGCCTCACAGTCTCTCAGATGAACCGGAGGACCATATCTTTGCAGTATCTTCTCCAGTGAGTAGATTCTATTCAGCAGTGTCCTCGGCTTGTTCTCCTATTCTGTGAAACCTTCCCTGACAACCAAACATCCAACCAACCCCATCCGTCTCATCAGCATTTCTGGAAGCCAGGCACTAGGTTAGATGAGTATGACTAAGCCACCATCATTTCTCCCTCCCCTGGATTTCTATGGCCGTGCTTGAATCAATGTCTTATACAGCATCTTGCACATGGTAGGCAGTCAGTAAATAATTATCAGCTGATAAATGGCCCAGTCACACATGTCTTATCCTCGTGGTTGAACTGTAAGATCTTCAAGGATGGGGTCCAAATTGGATCTATCTTTGCACTGCCCTAGCAACCATTACAGTGCCCGGCACATAGCAGACACGTGGTAATGGCTAAGGAAATAGGTGCCGTAAGGAGGTGCCCCAGACAAGCAATAAATACCGAGTTTCAGTGCAGTCCCATGGCTGGAAGCAGCACCCCTTGCTCCCCCAAGCCCCAGAGGAATGGAGAGGCAGCCCCAGAGAAGAGAGAGCAGAGGCTTACTCAGTCCTGAAAGCCAGGAGCACTTCACAGACCCCTCAACCTGGAGGCTCAAGCTACATCTAGGACCGAGCTGTATCCATGTGACCTTGTGAGTGAAACCCAACCTGATTCTGATTCTGAATTCCAAGCTCTAGAATAACAACAATGGTTCACGTGTACTGAGGCTCCCTCTGAGCGAAGCACTGCCCCTTGCTACACACCCATGGCCTTCCAGCCTCTCCAGGGCCATGGCGTCAATACTGTGAGTATCTCCTCTTCACAGAGAGAAGGCCGAGACTCTAATGCCTGAGTAACTCACTTAGGGCCACATAGTAACAGGCTGGCCAGGAGCTAAGTCCACGTGGGTTGATTCCAGGGCTTCTGAGCTTAGCACTGTGCTCCTTCCAAACATCAGAGGCTCTATTTAATACCAAAGAACTGCACATTTCAGAATGGTTAAGATGGTAAATTTTATGTTGTGTGTATTTTAACTCAATTTTTTTTTCTTTCTTTCTTTCTTCTTTTTCTTCTTTTTTTTTGGCTGCACCACGGCATGTGGGATCTTAGTTCCCCAACCAGGGATTGAACCCATGCCCCCTGCATTGGAAGCGTGGAGTCTTAACCACTGGACCGCCAGGGAAGTCCCTTAGCTCAGTTATTTAAAAGAAAAAAAAAAAAAAAATCTGAGACTGAGGAGGACATTGGGCCAGACCCAGGGACTCAAACAGATAAAAAAAAGTCCTGCCCTCACAGAGGTTAAATTTTAAGGAAGACAGAAAAGCAAAATAACAAAGTGGGAAGGGGGCTAGGAAGTGTCAGGGTCAGGGAAGTTGTTGCAGTTTTGGAGAAGGAGGCTGGGCGGGGACTTCTCTAAGAAGATGAGTTTTCATGTGAAAGACTGACAGGAAGCAGATGTGTAACAACTGCCTGTCTGCTACTTCCTTCAAGAACTCGAGAAAGAAGACAACCTAGACCAAGGAAAGCGATTCAGGTGCCATCTGCTATCCTTGAAGTATTCCAGGAGGGGGAAAAGAAAACACAAAAAGTGAAGTCGATTCTTTTCCTTCTCAACATTCCCTTTCATTTCTTCTCATTTTGCCCTAGATCGTTTCTCACTTCTCCAGTCTCCTGCAAGACTCACCTCTATTCTGCCTTGTCTGTCCTTCCTTTCTTTATCCCAGCGCCATCCAGAGTGGCCAAGAAATGAGGTGGCAGAGGAGGGGGTGAGTAGGCGGGCAGGGGAACTAGCATGCTTCCTTCTATTACATGGAGCCTTGCAGAATGTGAAGGGGTGGCAAGAGCAGGAGGCAGGCAACCCTGGAGGCGACACATTTGGAGATTCAGGAAACATCTGCAGGGCCAGATGGCCCAGATCCCCTAAGAGTGAGAGGATTAAACACGCAGAACCTAGGGAAGAAGCAAAGGCACATGTTGGTTGGTTTTAGTTTTGCTTTTTGTATGCCTCTTTTGTTACAACAGCTTAATTGAGGTAGAATTCACATACTGTATACTTAAAGTGGACAATTCTGTGAATTTTAGTCTAATCACAGAGTTGTGCAACCATCACCATAATTTTAGAACACTTCATCACTCCCCAAATAAACATCCTATCTATCGGGAGTCACTTCTTGTCCGCCCCCTTCCCAATCTCCCCCCTGCCCTTTCATTCCCACCCCTCCCGCCTCCCACCCCCTCCACTCTAGGCAACCACTAATGTACTTTCTGTCTCTGTAGATTTGCCTAGGCTGGACATTCTGTATAAATGGCCCACTTTGGTTTTGGTTTTAGTTGGCTTCCCCCCCCCCCCTTTTTTTTGGAAGGTGGGTGGGTGACCACTGAAGAGTCTTACAAAGGTGGGTTTGGAACATTAGAAGTTGAGAAGCTCTTCCAAGGAGACAAAGGTGACAGGAAAAGCAGAAGAGGGAAATAACTTGCTTCTGTTTTATTTTTTATTGCTCTATTTCTTCTTTGTTAGTCACCCCAAATGTCAGGAGGAGAGGAATCCTAAGTAAATGAAAGTGGGAAGTGCTCCAGATTACATTGTCTGCTTTTATTTCTGTGAACAATTTTTTTAACCTGTTTTAACACAGTTATGGCTTCTCTTTGCCAGCACTGTAAAGTGTAAAGGGATCAATCATGGAGTCAATTCAGGAAACCTGGTTCTTCCCATTAGCAGCCTGACTCAGCTCTTCTCAAACCTTTTTTCTTCTGGGCTTCCCTGGTGGCACAGTGGTTGGGAGTCCGCCTGCCGATGCAGCGGACGCGGGTTCGTGCCCCGGTCCGGGAAGATCCCACATGCCGCGGAGCGGCTGGGCCCGTGAGCTATGGTCGCTGAGCCTACGCGTCTGGATGACTGTGCTCTGCAACTGGAGAGGCCACAACGCGTCTGGATGACTGTGCTCTGCAACTGGAGAGGCCACAACAGTGAAAGGCCCGCATACCGCAAAAAAAAAAAAAAAAAAGTTTTTTCTTCTGTAAAATGAGGGGGTTAAAGATTATTCCACCTCCTCTCCAGCATCATCTCCTGAGCGGCAGGCAGTCAGCCTTTTCCGTATCTGTTGACAGTCCGTATTTCATTTTTAGGTGCCACCCTAGACTCTTTCTCCGTTCCTGGAACTGCTGGGTACAGAAAGTAAGGAGGATGAGAAGATAGCGTCGTAAATTGCTTACAATTTATATAACGGGTCAAATATTTATGAAGAACTTTTATACATGTTACCTGGGCTGTTTCATAGCTAGGAAGGAATAACTAGAAGGGACCTTGGGGAACATCTAGTCCAGTCCCTTCATGCCAGGATGAGGAAACAGGCCCAGAAATAGGATATAACTTGTCTAAGGCCAAACAGCAAGTGAGTGCCATAGCGGGGCACTATTCATTTACACTTGAGGAAGCCAGAGCCCAGAGACTTCCATGAAGAATAGGGCCTGTCAGTCGGGGAAGGCTCCTTGGAGGTCATCTAGAATCCAAAACCTCTTTTAACAGCGGTTTAGAAGAGGTGTCGGCCCCGGCCAGGTTTCTCGGAATTTACTGGACCTGGATCCAGACCTACGGTCTCGCACTGTAGCATGAATGAATGTGATCTTAGGGGTCCCTGCCGGCAGAGGCACCTCTACTTGCGTCGGGCCGGGGCGATTACTCGGGGCGGGGCTCAGGTGTCCTGGCTTTTGAGGTCCCCTTCCCAGGGAGGAGCCTTCAGGATCTGCTCGTAACCCGGCCCGGAGCAGCGGACCGCTTGGGGCGCGGCGGGAGTCCGGGTTGGGGGCGTGGCCCGCAAGCTGCGAACCAATACCAAGCCAGATCGTGAATAAGGGCGGGGTGTACTCGCCCCGCCCATTTTTCCTCAGCTTCCGGAAAGCCGGGCGGTGACCTAGGCAACCGCCCTAGAGTAAAACCCCCCCTTGCCAAAATTGCTTCGTCCTGTCCCTCTTGGCACAACCAATCGGAAAGTGAAGTCATTTACCGGGGCAAGAGAAAAAAAGAACGGCGATTTTTGATTGGTTGGTTGATGAGTCGGGTACAATCACTGGCGTGACCCTGGGGCTGGGGAGTGGGACCTCGCCCAGGTTGGAAACCGTGAGCCTGGGGCATACACTTTCGAGAAGCTGAGCAGAGAAAGAGCTTTGGTGAACTGAAAATTCCGTGTTTCCAATTCGAAGTAGCTGCTCTCCTAGGTGTGGGCGAAGGTAGTGGGAGACCAAACACCACCCGATATTGTTAGTTATACTTCTCGGTGGTAGTAGTATTGCGAGGAATACAAGCATTTAATGTTTAAATTGAACATTTATTGAGCGCCTGCTGGGTGCCAGACACTGGTCTAGGTGCTTGGGCTCAGTGAGCAAACCTGATTATTGCCCTCTTGGAGGTTGTATTCTAACGAGGGGAGATCATACCTTACGTAGTGTGTTAGAAGATGAGACAAGGCTGTGGGGAAAAAAAAAAGTAGAGCAAGGGGGGGGGACTTCCCTGGCGGTCTAGTGGTTAATAAGACTCTGCGCTGTCAACACAGAGGGTGCGGGTTTGATCCCTGGTCGGGGAACTAAGATCCCACGTGCTGCCTGGCCAAAAAAAAAAAGTGAAAAGACAGCCTACAGAATGGGAGAAAATGTTTGGAACTCATATATCTGAAGGGACTTGGAGTCATAATAAATAATGAACTCTTACAATTTAACAATAAAAAGATGAATAACACCCCCCCCCAAAAAAAAAATTAAAAAGTAGAGCAAGGTAAGATGGAGCAGGTTGCATCATTAACGAGGTGGCCGTGTTGGACACCAGTGCAAAAGTGAGATCTGAACAAAGAACTGAAGGAGGCAAGACGGTTTGCCAGTGGGCTATCTGGGAGAGTATCCAAGGCAAGAGGGAACACCTGACTGGTATTAGTGAAAAACGGCGAGGAGAAAACTGGCTGGAGCGTGTGAGTGAAGGGAGAGTGGTGGGAAACGATTGAGGGGACAGGAAGTACAGATCTTACAGGGTCTTGTATGCTTGGCTTTTGCTTTGAAATAGGGAGCCATTGCAGGGTTTCTGGCAGAAGAGTGACATTATGTGACATATTTAAAATAACCCTTCTGGCTGCTGTGTTGGTAATGAATCAAAGATGCAAGGATGGAAGCAAGGAAGTCTGCTAAAAGGTAATTGCAATAATGCATGTTAGGGAATTCCCTGGTGGTCCAGTGGTTAGGACTCCACACTCCTTGGGCTGCCAAGGGCCCAGGTTCATCCCTGGTCGGGGGAAATAAGATCCTGTGAGCTGAGCGGCATGGCCAAAAATAAAATAAGGGACTTCCCTGGTTGTCCAGTGGTTAAGACTCCGTGCTCCCAATGCAAGGGGCTAGGTTCCATCCCTGGTCAGGGAACTAGATCCTGCATGCCGCAACTAAAGATCCTGCATGCTGCAACTAAGACCCTGTGCAGCCAAATAAATAGATAGACATTAAAATAAAATAAAAGCAGCTTGGGGGCTTTCCTGGTGGCGCAGTGGTTGAGAGTCCGCCTGCCGATGCAGGGGACACGGGTTCGTGCCCCGGTCTGGGAAGATCCCACATGCCGCGGAGGGGCTGGGCCCGTGAGCCACGGCCGCTGAGCCTGCGCGTCCGCAGCCTGTGCTCCGCAACGGGAGAGGCCACAACAGTGAGAGGCCCGCGTAATGCAAAAAAAAAAAAAAAAAGCAGCTTGGTTAAAAAAAAAAAAAAGCATGCTAGTGTATAAGAGATGAGGGTAGTTTGGACCAGGGTGGTGGTGGTGTAAGTGGTGAAAAGTGGTCAGATTCTGGATATATTTTGAAGGTAGAGCCCAAAAGGTTTCCCCCAAAATTGGAAATGGGATATGAGATAAAGACAGGAATTAAGAATCACTCTAAGGATTGTGGCCTGAACAACGGAAGGAATCGCCATCAATTGACATAGAAAAGGCGGGGGGGTGGACCAGACTTGGGGTCTTGGGAAAATCAATATTTACAGGTGGAATTTTTCAATCAGAGAAACACAGGGGTGACCAGAGCACATAACAGGGTTCAGTTAACTTAGTTGAGAGTCAAGAAAGCTTCCTCTCACCTATGTAAGCTACCCCAGTGATCCTCTAATTAATGATGAGGTCATATCAGAATCACTTGGGAAATCTTTTCCATCTAAACCACAGAGGCAATCTTCATTCCCCCAAATCTTGATTATGGTGAGGGGCGGGGGAAGGAGTGGTGCGAGCAGTGGTGTGTGCAGTCAGTCCAGCAAGGAAGACTGAGGCTGATAAAACAGAGGGAGGGAAGGGTATCTACTCTCTAGTAAAGGGCTCATCTTGTGGAACAACTATTTCCTTCCCCCAAGTTGAAATTTAGCCATCGGGTGACAGGACTAGAGAGAAGCATCCCGTCCAGCCTCTAGAATTTTATTATTTTATTTGCAAAAATTATATAACAATGACGTTAATGGGAGACTTCTGGTTAAATATGGTGGTCTGTAAGCACTTTATCTCTGACTTTTCTTAAAACTCCTTTAAAATGAAAGTAAAGACCTTTTCAACAGGTTGAAGTACACAAGACAAAGAGAACTAGAGAGGAAATGAAAGAAGATAAGAGATAAATAATATTTTTTGAAGCTTGAAAGCATAGAACGCTTTCTGGTAAATATGGCAGGCTATTCAGAGCAATCTATTCACTGAAAACAATAAAAATGTGGAATAATAATAATAAATTTTCTTAAAAGTACTGAAGGACAAAGAAGGAATTATCAGACTAAAATTTAGCTGAAAGTGTGAACCCACAGAGGAACTTGAACACAAACTGCTTTTACCCTGAAAGCATTTGCCAAACTAGATGAACTTTAGCATGCTTCACAGAACAGAAATTCAAGCCCCGCGTCTGCCCAGTGCTTACGGAGAGACACCCCCTGCCGAGATCGAACAGGATTAAACCAGGAGCTGGGAGAAGAAACTACTTCTGAGAAGTTGTGATGACAAGCCCGCCCTGGGGTGGATATGTATCTCCAAATCACCTCACTTGTGTGGTCAAAAGCAAAAACATTAAACTATAAATTTAAATTGGCTGTCGATTGCCTGTGTTTGGGCACTGGCAGAAGCAAATACAAATTCCCCCAAATAAGTTTTCAAGGAGAATATACGGATAGAAATATCCGGGGATACAGAGAAATAACCAGAAGAAGAAACCAACCTGCAAACATTTCCTCTATTGGAATTATCACACCCAAATTATAAAATACCTCTGATTATTATGTTTAAAGAAATAAAACATAGACTTAAAATATCTGCCAGGGAGCAGGAAATAATAACGCCACCAAATGACCAAGCAGACTTGAAAAGAATCAAATAGAACTTTAAAAAATTAAAAGTACGATAACTGACATTAAACACTCTTAACCACTTCCCTGGTGGCACAGTGGTTAAGAATCTGCCTGCCAATTCAGGGGACATGGGTTCGAGCCCTGGTCCGGAAAGATCCCACAGGCTGCAGAGCAACTAAGCCCGTGCGCCACAACTACTGAGCCTGCGCTCTGGAGCCCGCGAGCCACAACTACTGAGCCCTTGTGCCACAACTACTGAAGCCCATGCACCTAGAGCCCGTGTGCCGCAACTACTGAACCCATGTGCCGCAACTACTGAAGCCCGTGCCTAGAGCCCATGCTCCACAACAAGAGAAGCCACGATAGTGAGAAGCCCACACACTGCAATGAAGAGTGGCCCCCACTAGCTGCAACTAGAGAAAGCCCATGCACAGCGATGAAGACCCAACGCAGCCAAAAATAAATAAGTAAATAAATACCCTGTTTTAAAAAAACATTAATATATAATGTCCTTATTTGTCTCTTATTACCTTTTTTTGATTTAAAGTCTATGTTTTCTGATAATAATACAGCCACTCCAGCGCTGTTTTGGTTACTACTTGCATGGAATATCTTTTTTTCCATTCTTTTACTTTCATCTCAAGTGAGTCCTTATTTCTAAAGGACTCTTTGTGTTCTTATATCTAAAGTGAGTCTCTTGTAGAGAGCATATAGATGGATCCTTAGGGGGTTTTTTTTGTTTTTGTTTTTTGTTTAATCCAAGCTACTGATCTGTATTTATTTATAAATTTATTTATTTATCTTTGGCTGCGTTGGGTCTTCGTTGCTGAGTGCGGGCTTTCTCTAGTTGCCGTGAGCGGGGGCTACTCTTGATTGCGGTGCACCGGCTTCTCATTGCGGTGGCTTCTCTTGTTGTGGAGCATGGGCTCTTGGCGCGTGGGCTTCAGTAGTTGCGGCACGTGGGCTCAGTAGTTGTGGCTCACGGGCTCTAGAGCACAAGGCTCAGTAGTTGTGGTGTACGGGCTTCGTCGCTTCGCGGCATGTGGGATCTTCCCGGACCAGGGCTCGAATTTGTGTCCCCTGCATTGGCAGGCAGATTCCACTGCGCCACCAGGGAAGTCCTGATCTGTGTTTTAATAGAAGGGTTTACATTTAGTATGATTGCTGGTAAAGAATTTACTTCTGTTATTTAGCTATTTGCTTTATGTGTGTCATATATTTTTTGTTCCTTGATTCTTCCAGAGTCAGACTGGAACTTACACCATCAGCTCTCGTGGGTCTGGACTCCTCAGCCTCTGTAAGTGCATGAGCCAATTCCATATAATAAATCTCTTTATATATATCTCTATCCTACTGGTTCAGTTTCTCTGGAGAACCCTGCCTAACACCTCATTTTAACCCTTTTGAAGTGCACAATTCATTAGCATGAAATATATTCACAATCTTTTGCAACCATCACCACTATCCATTTTGAAACTTCTTTTTTATCACCCCAAACAGAAATTCTGTCCTCATTAAACAATAACTCCCTATGCCCCTTCCCACTATCCCCTGGTAACCTTTATTCTACTTTTTACCTCTATAAATTTGCCTATTCTGGGTACTTCATATGAATGGAATCATAACAAATATTTGTCCTTTTGTGTCTCACTAACTTCATTAGCCTAATGTTTTCAAGGTTCTTTCATGTTGTAGCATGTATCAGAATTTCCTTCCTTTTTAAGGCTGAATAATATTCCATTGTATGTATATACAACATTTTGTTTATTCATTCATCTGTTGATGGACATTTGAGTTGTTTTCACCTTTTGGTTTGTGACTAGTGCTGCTGTGAACATGGGTATACAAGTAAGCCATGCCTTTTTAACTTCATTCTTCATCAGAAGAACTGTGTGGTGGGCATCTAGTTTTTTGGTTTTGTTTTTTGTCCAGCACCCCTCCTTCCTGCTGGTCACAGCCCCTCTTTCACTAGGAATAGAAGAGATTCATGGGGACTAGGTGACTCCTTATCCCCAATTGTGGCCATTTGGTACCATGCTGGACAAACCAGGGGCAGAGCTGAGGCAAGTGAGGTGGAGATACTCTTTGCAGCCTCATTTCCAGCTATTTGGAAATACAACTCTCAGGGAATAAAGCAGACATGAGTAAAAGCATAAGTAAAGTTGGAGAAAGGGGAATTTCCTGGTCCAGTGGTTAGGGCTCCACACTTTCACTGCTAAGGGCACGGGTTCAATCCCTGGTCAGGGAGCTAAGATCCCGCAGGCCACGTGGCACAGCCAAAAAGAAAAAATATGTTGGGTAAAGAATGTCCTGATTCCAGATGCTTCTATGGCCCAGGTGTACTCATCTCCTCCTTGTGATCACTTAAGATATCCCAGCATCCTTCTAACCACTCCCCCTTTTGTCTAAGCTAGTACCTTTGGGGCTTCTGTCCCTTGCAACCAAAGGGACAAAAACTGACTACTATGTTCTCTCCACATCCAAATTCCTCCTATTAGGAGGGAGTGAAGCAGTTTATCTTAGGTCAGATTCTCCTGGAAGCTTAACCTGGGCCAAGGATTAAAGTACAAGTGATAGGGGCTTCCCTGGTGGCGCAGTGGTTGAGAATCTGCTTGCCAGTGCAGGGAACATGGGTTCGATCCCTGGTCTGGGACGATCCCCCATGCAGCGGAGCAACTAGGCCCGTGCACCACAACTACTGAGCCTGTGCTCTAGAGCCCGCGAGCCACAGCTACTGAGCCCACGTGCCACAAGTACTGAGCCCACGTGCCACAAGTACTGAAGCCCACGTGCCTAGAGCCCATGCTGCGCAACAAGAGAAGCCACCGCAATGAGAAGCCCGCGCACCGCAATCAAGAGTAGCCCCCGCTCGCCGCAACTAGAGAAAGCCCGCGTGCAGCAACGAAGACCCAACGCAGCCAACATAAATAAATAAATAAAGTACAAGTGATGTATTAAGGAAGTGTTCCCAGGAAAAACCAGTAAGGGAGTGAGGTAGGCAGGTTAGCAAGTGTGTTAGCAGCTCTGGGCTATAAATAACACCTTAGAGTTTGTCCTACTTCAGGCCAAGGAGCTGGGCTTTTGTACTTCACACCAGTCTTTGGCTATAAGCCCCCTTGGGGGAGGGAGGGCATGGGGAAAGTGGCTCCAGCATTGAGGGCAAGCATCTGAAGGTGGCAGGTGGAAGCTATTGACAGGAATCCTACAGCGTTCCAGCTCACAGCACTGGTGGAAGGGATGTGAGGCTCTGAGGGCTGGACAGTAGTGTTCAATACAACATCCAGGGAACGCTGGGTCCTCCCCCTCTTCTCCCGTCCTACCTGCCCTCCCCGCCCCCACATCAGTGGCAGCAGGCCACTGACACCCAGTGATCCCACCATCAAAGCCAAAGTGTGTCACTGCATTTGCATGCTGGGAAGTTGTCAGCTTTTTTTTTTCTTCCTGTTTTCCACAATGCCTCCTGGCTGCATGGCGCCGCTTGCAGGATCTTAGTTTCCCCCACCAGGGATTGAATACTCGCCCCTTGGCAGTGAAAGCGCGGAGTCATAACCACTGGATCGCCAGGGAATTTCCCACAATGTCTTCTAAAGTTCTGCATGAAGAAGCATTCTGTTTACCAAATGTTTACTGGATGGAGAAAAAGAAAGAGGTTCCTAGAGACCTTTGCTCCACAACAGAGGCCTCGAATGCCAGGAATGGTCAGCCAGGCAACATAACAGTGATTGTAGCAGTGAATTCTGGCTTTATTGAGCACTTACCTTGTGCCAAGCAGCATTCTAAATGCTTTCTATTCATCATCTCATTTAATCCAACAACTATACAAGGGACAAGGAAAATACCTTTTTTTTAAAAAAAAATTGCAGGGCCAAGCAAAGAGAAGAGACAGCTTGTGCTTAAAAAACCCAAACTTGGAAATACCATTACTAGCTCCATCTTGCAGATAAGGAATCTAAGCTGAGAGATGGTGGAGCTGGGGTGTGAATCCAGGCTGTCTTGAGTCCAGAATGCGAGCTCTTGACCTCACTCTCTAAAGGTATACTTGCACAACATTGTAACTCAACTGTACTTCAATAAAAAGTAAAATCAAATTAAAAAAAATAAAAGGTATACTTCACAGTGAAGGGGTTTAATTCTTATGTGTTAAATAACAACAAAGATCCATGCAATCAAATATTTCATAATACAAGAAGAAACATGAGAAACACTTTTATTGGAAATATCCTAACACGTTTTCCAAACAAATAATCAAAAAATAAATAAGGACATAAAAGATAGGAACATATAAATTTTTGACCCTGAAAACAGTGTACCTTCATTTCAAGTTTCATGGACAGTGATAAAATTCAATAAATATTAAGCTACAGAGAATATTTTGGTAAATTTTGAAAAGTGGGAATTCTAGAAGTCAGTCTCGGATCAAAATGCAGTAGAACTAACAATAACATAAAACACACCACTCAGAAATTGAAAAACATAAATAACATCTCAAAGTACCCTTAGGACAAGAAGTAAATCAAGGATAAAAAGCAACCTATTTAGAAAATAATAATAATTTTTAAAAAAGGATACAGTCAGAGCTATCTGCAGAGGCATAATTAATAGCATTAAATACTTTTAGTGTCAAAAAGAGAAAAATAAAACAAATGAATTAAGCATGCAAGTTGAGATTTTGGAAAAGAGTATAAAACACTCCCCCACCCCCAAAATGGGAAAGGAAATATTTGAAATAGAAAACAGAAAAAATGAATATGCCCAGAAGCCTGAGTAGGAGAGATGTGCCTTCTGACCTGTGGACAGAGAAGTATGTTGCTGTGCTCCATGTGAACTTGGTCCTCTGACGTGTGTCCTCAGACCTCCCCCGCTTCTCGCTGTCCCACTCTGCCTGATATACTCATCTGCTCCCGAGGCCTCAGCTCCCTTCAGCCCCTTTCTGTGTCAGCACGCTTCTTGTACGCGCTGTGCCTCTACGGCAGCATCTACCCGTGCCCTACAATAAATTCTCTCCACTTGTGGCTCCCTTTCTAGCAGACGTGACGTCTTCAGAACAGGAACCATGTCCTCCTCATCGTTGTCGTAGCCTCGGGCCTGGGATGTGGTGGGTCTTGCTGAATGGAAGAATGAGCGGGTGGGCTCAAGCACTGATTCCTGAGTTGCATTTGGTCCCAAGTTGCTTCTGTCCCCAGTGCCCAGCCCCAAGCCCCAAGCCAATGTCACGAGGCCTGGTATGAATTATTCCAACAGTCAGAGAACTAACAATGGAGGATCTGCCTAACAGGATATTTATGCAACCAATAACGACTGTGTTGACAATGTCAATAAAATATGAGGACGCAGGACTTTGATTTTTTTTATTTCCTCTTTTCCACAGAATAATCCTCTACCCTCAAGGCCTGATTCAAATGCCGCCTTCTCAGGGGACCTTTCCTGATTTCTCCAACTAGAAACAATCTTGCCTTTCCTGGGCTTCCAGAGCATCTGCCCCTCCCTCTGGCCTCTTAAAATGTCCGCTTTTGGTTGTTTGTGTCTCCATCCAAACAGGTACCGACACCCTTTGGGCAGAACTGCAGGTCCCCTGCACAGCACCACCCCTGCTAAGGAGAGGATGCACTGAGATGTTCTTCCAGACGCGACCCACCTCCCCCTGCATGTGTGGGTGTGGGGAGGGGACGACATACAGGTTTAAATGGGCAGTTGCCCAGGGGGCAGAGACCACGCTAAACTCAAAGCAGGCCGGGTCAGAGGATCACGGTCCCTAAACAGACTCTCACAAACCTCAGAGACCATCCCCTGCACACCTACACTTCGCCTGGCTCAAAAGGTTCAAACCCCCCGCCCCCCCAAAAAATAGCCTCCAGCCAAAATGAGGCAAGGAGATGGGGGTTTGCTGTCACATTACCTGGGACTGATAAGTGCAGCTGGGGCAGATGTTCGGTTCATCTTTTTTTGTGCCCAGATGGACAAGGAGAGGGCATTTAGGTGCAGGTGGCCACCTGAGCAAGTTCCAGTGGCAACAGAGAAACCGATTTACTTTAGAAAGAACCGTAGCATTAGCTACTGTCATGACCTTCCAAATCATCCCCGCTTGGCTCTCAGAACGATCTTTCTAAAACTCAAATCATTCCCTGTCACTCACTTCCCTACTCAGAACCCTTCAATGCTTTCCCAGAGCCTTCAGGATTTGGCCTGACATTCCAGGCTCCATGGGATCTGACCCCACAGACCCGTCCATTGCCATCTCCTGCCGTGCACCTCCAGACCTCTAAACAGTGAACTCCCTCAGGATTCCCCTGCCTGATCCCTCTCTCTCCTCTACACTTCCCTCTCACAGCATTTCATCCAGGACCATGGATTCAGAAATCATCCATCTGTGGCAGTCCTAAATTTTCTTCTGGTTTGGACTTCTCTCATCAGCTGCAGAACAATATATCCAACTGTCTACTTGACTCCTTCGCTCAGATGTCAAAGACATCTCAAACTCAACTGTCTAAAATACCCATCCCACCCGACCCCCTCACTCTGCTTGTCTTTCCCACGTCAGTAAACGACTCCACCATCCCTGCAGCCACTTCGGTCACTCCTGACTTCTCCCTCTCTGACCTCTCACACATTCACCCCCCATCTGCACCCACTAAGTCCTGCTGATTCTACCACCAAAGTTCCTCCAACGTCCATCCATTCTCTCCATCCAATATGTCACCGCCTCAGTCTAAGCCACGTTTCCCTCCTGAACTACACAAGAGCTTCCCATCAGGTCTCCCTATGTCTGTGCCCCTACGACACCCTGTCACACAATAAAAGCTGGTCATATGTGCAAACAGAATCATGCTACTCCACTGAAGTGGGGATAAAAACCAGGCTTCTAGTTTTAAGGGGCTCCCACTGCCCAAATCTGGAGCAATTTGAGCACCAAAATAAGTAAGGTTAATAACTATAAAACTATTGGAAAATAATATAAATCTCAAAGTCCCTACTACTAATAAATATTAAATAAGTAGGCAGAAGAATGTCAAGTGGAGGGAGTCCTGGAGTTGAAGTCATCATTTTGTAACCATCGTAATAAAGACTGATCTGATTCAGGCAAGAATCATGAAGAGATAATCAATCTCACCTATTTAATAATCTATGGAATAGGGTAGCTGCATGGTTGTAATGTATCTCCCTGACGGCTTATCAGTTATGAGGGAAAAATTTTAACTAGAGATTGGAGAAATCAGACAAAATCACTAAGGAGTAGACAGACATAGTGTGCCTCTTGCTGTCACACTGAGAAGGATACGACAACATTTATGCAGTCTTCCAGCCGGGAATTCTTAACCCATATATGATAATGAAGAAACAGTAGACAAAGCTCAAATGAGGAACATTCTATTAAAGGGGAAGACGGCATTTTTCTACCATGTCAATGTCATAAAAGACAAAGGCTAACTATTCCAGGTTAAAGGAGACTAAAGAGAAATGACAACTTAATGCAATACATCGTTTCTAGCCTGGATTCTGGACTAGAGGGGAAAATACTACATCAAGGATATTATTGAGACAATTGACAAAGTGAATGGTAAATTAGGTACCATATTGCATCAATGTTAAATTTAGTGAAGTGGATAACTGTACTGCACTGGGGCAGGAAATTCTAAGAATTTAAGGGTAAGAGAACAAGATGTATGCAACTTATTCTCAAATAGTTCAGAATAAAAGTCACATGTATATACTACATATAGAGGGAGAACAAGTAATTTTTAACAGATGAGTTTGGAGTAGAGGACATACGGATGCCCTTCGTACTTTTCTGTAGCTTCAAAATTATTTCCAAATAAAAAGTTAAACCAAAAAATCCAGGCTCCTTACCATGGCCCACAAGGCACCTGCCACCGTCCCCAGCCAACCAGGCCAGTCTTGTCTTGCCCACATGCCCCAGCATACTCAGAGCCATAGACACGAGTTGCCTTTCAGTTTTCCCAACACACCGCATTCTTGTCCACCTCTGGGTCTTTGTGTGTGTACCTACGGTTGCTTCTATGTGGAATCCTCTTCCCTCAACTCAGTTCTCAGGAATATAGTAATTGTCACTTTCTCCAAATGGCCTTTGACCCCCTCCCCCCACCCAATATAGATTTACCACGTTCTTTCATAGCACCCTGAACGTTTCCTTCATGATACTTGTCACAGTTTGTAAGAGCTGGTATTTGGGGAGGATTGCTTGAGGTCCGTCTTCTCTAGTGGCCTGAAAGCTCCCTGAAGCCAGGGATCCTGTCTGTTTCATTCATGATTGTGTCCTCGACCCCTGCTATTAGACCAGGCCCACTGCCAGGCACTTAGCAGACAGCTGATTAAACGATGCATTCTACCCTCCAAGTTCACCGCCAAACCCATGGCAGCTCTCAAAGCACACACCCCACAGTCCCTCTCCAGCCCCAAGAACTGACTCAAGAGGCTTTATCTAGGAAGACTTCTAGGGTTCCTCACCACTACATCAGTATTTGAAACTAGGAGGCCATGGTAAGGAGGAAGGGGAACGCAGGACGCGAGGCATGTTAAGGGGGAGAGGATGAATTTGGTTGGGAGGCTGGAACGTCAGAGGGGATGTCAAGGAGGCAGTTGGCTGGATTGAGCTGGTGCTTAGAGGGGCAGTCTGGATTAGAAGGAGAGACGGGGAATTCCCTGGCGGTCCAGTGGTTAGGACTCTGTGCTTTCACTGCCGAGGGCCCAGGTTCGATCCCTGGTCAGGGAACTAAGATCCCACAAATCGCATGATGCAGCCAAAGAATTAAAAAAATATAATAAAAAAATAAAAAATAGGAGAGATGACTGGCAGCTGAAACTGTGGACATAAAGATCTCTCATAGTCCTGTACAAAAGAAAAGAGTCCAAGGATGGGGCCCAGAAAACCTGGACTTAAGGGCTAAGCAGAGAAAAACATCCCTGGAGGCAAAGAAACAGTGTCCAGAAAAGTAGGCATCGTATGGGGAGAGAGAGTTGTTACAGAAGGCAAGAGAGGAGGCCCCTTGAGGCACTGAATCCTGTAGGTCTGTGTTTCCTTCTTCCTTGTTCAAGCTCAGCATCTGGCACCCGGTGAGTTGAGGAAGCCTGGCGGAGGCTAAGCGTTTGGACTTGGTCTGAATCTTGACTCCACAACATATAGGCTATGTGACTTTGGGCGATGGACTTAACTTTCCCAGACTCCAAGCCCTCAGCTACAGAACGGGAGTAATGCTAGCATTTACTTTATGGGGCTGCTGTCAGGATTACACGAGATCATCTTTGGAGAGCCCTTTGATTCGTGTTTTGTCCACAGTCTAAGAATGAATGAGCATCATAAGTGCACACATGGCAGGAGCGGGATGCACTGGTTCCAGCTTATAGAATTGTTTCCTAAGTTCAGCCAATAAGAGGGCTTCAGACAACAGTCAAACAGCCCCTCACCACCTTCTATCACACGCCCCCTTCTCTTGATTTGATCCCTATTAAACCAACCTATGGTGGGCAGGCTCTGTTAAATATTGTCCTTTCTCCAAAGCTTCCTTCTGAAAACTGGCTTTCCCCAAAGTGTGCCCACAGTCAGATGATGCTGGAGTTTGCCTACCTGATTGCAACTAAACCTTCTTTCCCAGGTAACCATGGTGACACTGCCTCCTCAACACAGCTACCTTCTGTGGGTACAGGTAGGTATTCTTGGGCTCCTTACTGGGAGACACCACTGACGTCTGCCAGGAGCTTCTGGCCATCTCATCTCTGAAGGAAAGGGAAGTGTGTGGATGACCATTTCACAGCTTAGAAAGCACTTCCACAATATAACCTCCCTTTCATCCTCACAACTGCCCTGTGAGGTAGTAGATACAGCAGATAATAACTATACTGGTCCACACGCATCAAGGATTCACAATGTACCATGCTCTGTGTTAAGTGTTTTTATAGGTGATCTCATTTGAACTCACCAAAATCCTATGAAATGGGTTCAATCAGTTTTTCCATTTTACAGAAGAGAAAAAATGGGGCTCAGAGTGGTTAGACCTTGCCCCAGATCAAAGAGGTAGTAAGCAGTAGATTCAAACCTCAGACTGTCTGACTCCAAAGCCACACTTTTAACCCTTCTTCAGTACCGCCTCACAAAGCAAGCAAGTTATTTCGCAGGTAGCATTCTATCCATTAGATTGAAGCTCAGAGAGGTAAAGTGACTTGCCCAAGGTCTCACAACCAGGAACTGGCAGAGCTGGAATCCATAATTGGATCTTCTGACTCTGAGGTTCCTGAAACCATGAAACTTCAGTGACTGGGCTTTATGCTATACAGGATAATTATTTCTGCAGCGTATTTGCCTTGCCAACCCTACTCAGCTCAGAAGAGTATTTTGATGCAGGAAGTCCTTCCCGACCATTTTCAGGAAATTTGTGTTTTTGTTTTGGCCGCACCCTGCAGCATGCAAAACTTCCAGGGAAGTCCTGAAATTTGTGTTTTTCTGAATCCCAAAAACAATCAGTCAAGAAATTGGGGGCTTCCCTGGTGGCGCAGGGGTTGAGAGTCCGCCTGCCGATGTAGGGGACACGGGTTCCTGCCCTGGTCCGGGAAGATCCCACATGCCGCGGAGCGGCTGGGCCCGTGAGCCATGGCCGCTGGGCCTGCGCGTCCGGAGCCTGTGCTCCGCAACGGGAGAGGCCACAGCAGTGAGAGGCCCGCGTACCGCAAAAAAAAAAAAAAAAAAATTGGGAAAACAGGAAAAACTATTATAATTCTCCTGTGAGAACGAATGCTTAACAATAAACATCGAGGAATTCCTGGTTTGAAGGAATACACTGATGTCAAGTAAAAAGCACGGCACAAGAATGAAATGCTGACAGAGTCCAAGGTTAAGGTAGACATTTCTGGAACTTGGGACCGAAGTACATAGGAGATAAGTGATCACAACTAATCAGTCTTTTTTTTGTAGCTGTTGCCATGTAAAAAACGTATTCGTGGGAATTCCCTGGCGGTCCAGTGATTAGGACCCCACGCTTTCACTGCTGAGGGCCTGGGTTCGATCCCTGGTCAGGGAACTAGGATCCCACAAGCCACCACAAACAAACAAATAAAAAAACGTATTCGTGGCCCTACTTGTTGTTAACAGTGAGTCATTCTCACAGATTAAAATATTAACCTGTTTACATGTATTGTATATCTTATACAAATCCTATGAATGATGTTCTGAGAAGTAAAAAGTTTTAGAAACAAGTCCTTAAATTGGCAATTTCAACACATGGTTCTGTGTAGTGTAGTTGATCTTGCTGAAGGTTTAAACATTTTGTTATCCAAATACTACCCAGTAATATTCTCTGGTATTTTCCTGGTTTTGAATATTTGCTATAGCCTACAGTTCTTTGTAACTACCACTAAATGTTTATTTCTTATTTATTAAAAAAATATAGAAAGTTATGAAAAATACAGAATAACATGACTTCAGGAATTCCTAAGAATTCCCATTTTTCAATCCCCAATCCTAGATTGATATGTGTTGGGAATTTAGAAACCTTAGCCCAGAGAAACTCGATGACCTTCCTAAGCAATTCAGTGGGATGGCAAACTGGGGAGAGGCCATCTTTCTTGGCCTCCAGGAAGGTTCCACACAGAAGCTGGCCCTGCAGCAGAGCTTCCCTGGTCAACATCCCTCCAAAGGCAGAGGTCTGAGAAGAGGGTGGTTCAGGGAGTCGGGGGCTGAGCCTGAAGCCTTGACCTTGGCATATGGAATATCTCCGGCGTCTCAAGTTGCATTTCAATCTTGGCACAAATATTCACTTTCATTCCTGGGAGTATCTGCTCACTTTAGTATAAAAAGTGTTTTATGTAATTATCACGAGAAAAATGAATGCTTCATAAGTAGATGTCCTGTCAAACCTGCACCCTTCACTCGCGTACCGGCAGGAGAAGCAGTGCTGTGGGGCGGGCTGTGGAGTCAGGCAGGCAGACCTGGGTCTGAAGCCGGTTCTGCCACATACTGGCCGTGTGACTTTGGGCCGGTCCCTTAACCTCTCTGAGACTTAGTTTCTCCTTCTGTAAAATGCTGATAATGAGAACCCCAATGGCACAGGAGTGTGGTGAGGATTGAATGAGGTCATTCCCATAAATCACAAAGCCTGGCACGGAGTAAGCCCTCAACCAATGGGAGACGTGATTATTTCGTAGTACGACGGGCCCAGCAGTGGAGTGGGCAAGCAAGAACTCGGTGACGTCCATTGGAACCGCGCAAAGGGCTCACTTGCCCCGGGCCTTCTCCAGGTGGGGTCTGCTGGGGGTGGCTGAGAAGCTTTGTGAGCTCCCCGCCAGCCAGCCCAGGCCACCTTCCGCATCCCCACGTGGGCGAGGCGGGCGCCTGGGCGGGAAGGCTTCCGGCCCCCGGGGGCCCCGCCGGGAGGTCTTGCTGCAGATCCTCCAGGGATCAACGGAACCCACCCGCAGGCGGGGCATCCGTAGGCCTTCGGGGAGGCAGTAGGGAGGGGGTGGAGAGATGCGCGTGTGACGCAGGGTCTCTGCGCTTGTGCTGCCTCCCCGGGCCTCGGCCGGAGGCTGGCGGAGGCCCGGGCGCTTCCCGTGCAGCCCCTCCCGGGGTGGAGGCCGGGCGCGCACCCAGCACTCCGGACCCTCTGGCTGCGATGCGTCCTCAGGCGCTCGATGTGGTACGATTGTGCCCGAAGCCCTTCCCACACTTGGGGTGTGGTCGAGCCCGCTCTGAGCGGGTGTCAGTGGCGAGCCAGATGGGTGCTATGGCCTTAGGTTCGGGTCAGGCTGGGGCCACTCGCCCTCGATGATCCCGCGGTGGCTGTGGAGCTGGGAAGCTCTCTGCACCCTCGGGGGGCACGGGTGGGTGGCTGGATCTTGGGGCGGCCAAGGGAAGCCTAAGGGCCTCACCTTGCCTGGGGAGCCGGCTCACCTCCCCTTCCCCTGGGGGGTCGTCCTCGGTGCCCTCGGGGCCTTGCTTCCTCCCACGGGAGCTCTGGGATCCTGAGGCACCGCAGAACTGGGCCGGGCGTTTGTCCGGAGGCCCCTCCTGGGAAGGAGCCGCCTGAGGGGCTCTGTTTTCAGGCCTTTCTCGTGGAGGGCTCTCCTGGTCATCCTCACTCCTGAATCCTGCAGTGAAGAAAGAAGAAGCTGTAGTGTTTTCTCTTCTCCTCAACCCAGCCAAGACCAGGAAGACCCTGCCTTGGGAGTTCTAAATGGGGCAACTTGGTGGAAAGTCTTTGTAAACGATGTATTTCTGACAGCGGGCAGAGGTGGAGGCTGGGCCCTGTGGGAGCTCAGTTTCTGAAATTTGATAGAGCCGGGCAGCTCTACACTTATTTGCAGTGATTTCAGGCAAGTTACATAACTTCTTACAAAGTCTTAGTTTGTTCAGCTATCGGGTGGGGATAATAGTAAGGGCAGCATCATGGTAGCTACAGACTGTCAGGAAGGCAGGGCACAGCAGCGATATGTTAAATTGGAAAGATCGATATAAACCTGTAATGGGGACTTCCCTGGCGGTCCAGTGACTAGCACTCCACACTTTCACTGCCGAAGGCCCCGGTTAGTCCTTGGTTGGGGAACTAAGATCCCACAAGCTGCCCCGCACAGCAAAGAACAAAAACAAAACAAACAAAAACCAAAAAACCTGTACCTGAAAGAACACTTCTTTCTACCAGGTGAGGTCCAGTACCCCGCTACTAACTCTCATGTATACCCCTAATGCCCAGATGTTGGTGTCATATTATTTACCATTAAAATAACCAGGAGTCCTAGGAGGGTAGTGGATTCCATTTCTTTTTTTTTTTTTTTTTTTTGGTGGAGTCCATTTCTTGATACAAGAAAAATCAGGATGGGTCTACAAGCATCCTGTTGAGGCCAGAAAGCAAGGATATTTTCAAGGATGTCAGGGGTAGTGTTACAAAGAGAAAGACACTAAGTAAATGGACGGCCATTGTCCAACCTGTAACGATTTGAGCACCCTAAAAAATATGACGATCGTTATGCTTAAGGGAAATATCTGGGAAAGGCTGTGAGACCCTAAGCTACCCCAAAGTATAGTTAATATCAAGTCTTCAAAAAGGTAGTTGTACTGCCTTTCTTAGATAAAGAAAGGTGATGAGAATAGATATGTATAATCTTGATGCTTTTTATAAGTAGGAGAGTGTTAATATATGGAAATTTTGTTTCTTCTATTCTTCCTCTATTTATAAGGCATAAATATGAACTCATTCCTATCTGTGCAAGGAGGAAAGAATAGACCCAGGGAACTGTGTGTCCAGTGACCCTGGAAGAACAGGGTTACCATGACTGGACAGCACTGATGGATACATATAGTAACCCGGTAGGAAATTTCCACGCTCTATTCCTATAGGATGATATACCCATTTGTCCTGATGAGAACTAACTTAAACACACTGTCTCATTTCCTAAGAGAGGACACGCGAAGGAGCTTTAAAAAATACCGATCTACAGGTCTCATCAAAAAGATCCCTGGATTCTATGATAAGCGATTAACATTCAGGCTATCTAAAGAACTCCCACAATATAAAAACAATAAAACAAACAACCCGACTGAAAAATGGGCAAAAAACTTGAAAAGACACTTCTCGAAAGAACATACACAAACTGACCAGCAAGCATATGAAAAGATGCTCAACATCACTAATTATCAGTAAAATGCAAATCAAAACCACGAGATGCCACCTCACACTCATTAGGATGGCTACTATTAAAAAAAAAACAAACAGAAAATAAATGTTGGTGAGGATGTGGAGAAATTGAAACCCTTGTTCACTGTTGGTGGAAATGTAAAATGGTGCAGCTGCTATGGAAAATAGTATGGTGGGCCCTCAAAAAAGATCCAGCAATTCCACTGCTACTGGGTATATATCCAAAAGAATTGAAGGCAGAGTCTCAAAAAAAATATTTGAACACCCATGTTTATAGCAGCATTATTCACAATAGTCAAGGGACAGAAACAACAGATGAATGGATAAACAAAATGTGGTATATACATGCAATGGAATATTATTCAGCCTTGAAAAGGAAGGAAATCCTATCTGACACATGAATTAGCATAGGTCCGTACTTCTGGCCATTTCTCATGCCGGACATAGTCAACAGCCAAAATGCACTGCTCGACGTCCTGTCCACCGTGAGGACTTTTCTTCACCACTGTCCTCCAGGTTCACCCAGCTGGGGGGCGGGGGCTGTAGCTGTCCACTGTCAGGTCATAACGGCCTATCAGCCAGACCCATCTGTAAACAGGCTTGAGTCTTCATCAGTCAGCTGGGTGTAAGGGACACCCCAGAAGGTCATAGCCAGTGATTGAGGGAGAGAAGACCATGCAACAGGAGCCACCTGGTCCTGTAAATGGCTCGCACCTTCTGGACCTTTCCAAGCCTGATCTCTTATATCAAGTGATGATAGATTGCTGCTGTGCACACCCAACCTCGTGGTTGGGTTGGTCAGACAACACCCCATTCATGATGAGAAGCTCAGGTTGCATGGTCACCTGATGTTACCTTGTTAGGTGGTCGGTTCCTACCAAGTCCCAATAGCAAGCCAGAGACTCTTGCTGAAAAGCAGAAGAGTTATCTACAGAAAAGAGCCTACACTTATCAAAAGTCCTATGAGTCTGTGCTTTGATTCTGCTTTTGGTGCTTGCTGGAGTATCACTGGCTCTGGGGGATCATAAATACCAAGAGATAGGGCAGCTGTAATGCAGCCTGAACATGTCACAGAGCCTCCTCTTGCTCTTGTCCCTACTCAAAACTGGCACCTCCCAGGTGACTCTATCGATGAGGTACACTACCTCCAAACTCCAAATAGGCCTACCAAGCACTGGGCCTCTTTTAGGGGGAGTAGGTTGTATGAGGAGCAACTTGTCTTTCACCTTGGAGGAGACACCTTTTCATACTCTAGGCCACTGCATCTCCAGAAACTTCACTGAATCTTTAGTGGGGCTTATCTCCCACTTTCTAGTTTGCATATGTCTTATTAGGGCAATTAAAGTACTTGTTACTTGCTGCTCATCAGATCCAGTAATGTTGTCAATATAGTGGACCACTGTGGTGTTTTGTGGGATGTTAATGATTAAGATCTTTGCAGACTCTATTAGGGCAGAGCGGAACTGACAGAGCCCTCAGGCCACCTGAAGTTACATGGTGGCCTTGCCAGCTAAAAAGGAAACCGCTCTGGTGAACCTTGCATACTGGTATGGAAGAAAAACCAAGTTGATAGCTGCATACCAAATACCAGGGGAAAGGTACTAAATTTGGGACAGCAGCTGCAATTGGAAGCGTCACCTGATTAAGTTCATGAAGGTCCACCATCATTTTCCATCTGACTCCTGCACAGGAGAGACTGGCGGGTTAAATGGGTATGTGATAGGTCTCACTACCCCTGCTTCTTTCAATTCTTTGGCATGAATCTCTGCACTTCTCCCAGGGATGTGGTATTTTTACTGGTTTGCTGTCTTTGTAGGAAGTGGGACTTTCACTTAGCCCTCCTTGCCATATTGGTCCCCAGTCTGTGGGTCAGAGACCCTATGTGGGGATTCTGCCACTAAGACAGTTTTCAATTTATTGCCTCTCAGCTCCAAATTCAGGCTCTAGTATCTGCTCTGAGATACTGGACTGGACTATTTGTGCGTTTCTCCTGGCAGTTAAGCTTTGTCAGTAGAGGGCGCTAGAGGGACATTGAAAGAGGAAGGGGATGCTTTTCCTGGCTCTGATCCCGTTGAGGTTTGGTTTTTTTCTTGCGCTTGCTGCACAGTTTTGCAGGGGCACAACCAGTGGTTCCCTGCCTTAGATGTGTGTGAGAGTGAGGAGTCCTTTGAGGAGCTCGCAGCCCCCAACTTGCAACCACCTTGTCGCACCCTCTCTACCCCGACGTGGTCACCACAGACCCCAGACCACAAGCTGACTTTGCAGTGAGTGGACTCTTGACGCTTCAGACTTCTTTTGCACCTCACGAGGCTTCCTCTAGCACTGATCTCCGGCAGAGCAAGCTTTCTCCAGCACTTGACTTTGGCAGCAGTCTGGTTTTCTCCAGCACTTGACTTTGGTAGCAGTCTGGTTTCCTCCAGCACTGGACTTTGGTAGCAGTCTGGTTTCCTCCAGCACTCTGCTCTCACCGAGCGCACCTTCTCTAACGACAACAGTGCTTGATTCTTGGTGCGGCTTTCTCCAGCACTGGGCTCTCCCTGATTATACATCTGGCTCTTGACTGCACAATGGTATGACTTTATACAGTGCTTGATCCCTGTACTGGCAAAGCTCTCTCCAGCACTGGGTTCCTGTACAGAACACTTCCTACAATCTTGGTTCCAGCAGTGCTGGAACCCCATGAGGGCAAATTTCATGCATGACATGAAATTTCATGCATGACACCCCAGAGGGCAAATTTCCAGGAAGTCCCATTGGTGAGGCAGTCAGCGACTTCTCTGCCATGTCCTTTCAAGTGAAGTCTGGATCTCAGCCTCGTGGGAGAGGACTCTTCCTTGGGCTCTCTATCTCAGTCCTAGATAGAGTAGCTGATCTTAACACCTCTGTTTCTGTATTCTTTAGAATTGTCTTTAGCTCTAATTAGCCAATTCCCTATTATTCCAATCCCCTGTTAATAATTGTTTATGTTAAACTTTCCCATTGTGGCTTCTTTCTCCTGGTTAGACCTTGATTGATATAATAATTGGTACTGGGATGGTCCCAGGAGAAAGACTCACAAAGATGGGATTTTGCAATGATATGGTCATACCCTTGAGTTTGAGCACAGTGCTGAGCTCCTAACCAATGGGAAATGGGATGCTAGCAATCCACGGTATGCAGTGGCATCACAGTTAATCAAACTGTTGCCTGTAGTTGACTGTGATGAGATGCCAACTGAAGCTCATGCCTTGGGAGCCCAACTGGCTGCTGCCCTTGACTCCTACAGCAGTAGTAATGACTCAGACCTGTGGTGTAGGATGGATTCTTTGCAGTGCACTTGGGTGACTACAGAGAGAAAATGACAAACTCGGGTCTCTTCACTTCCAGCACAAGTCACAATCTGAGAACCAGGATACTTACATGACAGTCCTAAATCTATCTTTTAATTATGTAGACCCAGGGCTGATATTGCTAAAAGTCAGACACAAAATTTAATTGTGTAAGTTGATGATTTATAAGGACAGTTGAATTCACACTCTTATCAAATCTGTCATGGGAAAACTAGGGTATCAATCAGGAAAGAATAAGGTCCAGAAATTCGGAAGGTGCATCTGGTTGGAATCAGATGAAGCAGACAATAGTGAACTCCCAAGTCATTCTGAGTCTCCTTTGCCGGTGGAAGTGGCTTGCTCTTCTGTGTCTGATGAGACTAGCTGTTCTCTGTCTGAAAACCCTGTGAAAACCTCACCTGGGGCAAATGCCTTGAAAGGGGGTGCTCATTCCACTCAAAATTCACCACAACTACCCTGTTGCCTCTAAGCCTTTAACAAGGGTCAAGTCTCAACACATTTCAGGAAGACAGGTACACACCATGATCCAGGAAGAAACAGCTTACACATCGAAAGAATAGCAATACATTGCTAATATGTTGGCGGAAACCTAAGGAGTGTGTGAGAATGGATTCTAAGGGTGTTAGACCAATGAGGGTAGAATATAACACTAGATAGGGCCACATTCACTTATATGGGTGTATTTACTAAAGATCCCAGATTTAATGTGCTAGCTCACACACCTGAAGTTGGCACTGAGAAGTTATTTGGTTAGCTGACTGAAATTTAGTGAAGTTGAGATACTAGAGTTCTCCTGGCATCACATAGAAGAGAGAATCCAAAGGCTTGGGTGATAGACTGATTTATCATGTGTAACCTGTCAACTGTATTCAGTGAGAGGACCCTTTGCTAAAACACTGAAGGGAGCATCTCCATGCTTGAAAAGCTCTCTGGTTATTCTTCTTTGTAGGCCTGGTATGACTGTAGGGGGTATCACCATTTATTTGGACTCCCTGCTATTGGTGGGTATCATGGGATCCAGATGAGGTGGACACATTAACTGTAAAGGGCAGCAGGGACCACCAGGCAATCTGATTTCTTGGCTAGCAGAGATCTTTGGCAATGGTATTTGTTCACTGTCCCTAGCAATGAAATAAATGGGAAACCTACTCCACTATTGTTGGATTTGTTTCCTTCTTGACCTTCTATCTAGTTATTTCATCCATTATTGAAAGTACAGTATGAAAGTCTCCAACTATTATTGTTGAATTGTCTATTTCTCCCCTCAATTATGTCAGGTTTTGTTTCATGTATTTTGGGGTTCTGTTTTTAGGTACTTATATGTTTATAATTATTATGTCTTCCTGAGGGATCAACCTTTTTATCACTATAAAATGTCTTTTGTCTCTAGTAACAAGTTTTGTTTTAAATTCTGTTTTGTCTGGTAATTAGTATAGCCACTCCACATCTCTTATAGTTGCTTTTGCATAGCATATCTTTTTTTATCCTTTTACTTTCAACCTATTGATGTCATTGATTATAAAGACAGCATATAGTTGGATCACGTTGGGTTTTTAAAATCTATTCTGCCAATCTCTATCTTTTGACTGCAATGTTTAGTCCATTTACATTTAATGCAATTGCTAATAGATAGGATTTATATCTGTCATTTGGCTATTTGTTATTTATAATTCTTTTCTTTTTTGTTCCTATGTTTCTCCACTACCACTTTCTTTTTGTGTTAAATATTTTCTAGTATTCCATTTTAATTCCCTTGTTGTTTTATTCTGTTCTTTTGAGTTACTTTTTTAGTGGTTTCCCTGGGAATTACAATTGACATCTCTACTTAAAACAATCTAGTTGGGCTTCTCTGGTGGTGCAGTGGTTAAGAATCCACCTGCCAATGCAGGGGACACAGGTTTGAGCCCTGGTCTGGGAGGATCCCACACGCCGCAGAGCAACTAAGCCCACACACTACAACTACTGAGCCTGTGCTCTAGAGCCTGCAAGCCACAACTACTGAGCCCACGTGCCACAACTACTGAAGCCCATGTGCCTAGAGCCCGCACTCTGCAACAAGAGAAGCCACCACAATGAGAAGACTGCGTGCCACAATGAAGAGTAGTCCCCCTTCACTGCAACTAGAGAAAGCCCGCATGCAGCAACGAAGACCCAATGCAGCCAAAAATAAATAAATAAAATAAATTTATTTTAAAAAAAAATCTAGTTCATGTTAATGCCAACTTAATTTCAGTAGTATATAAAAACTTGCTCCTATATAGCTCCCTTTTCTCACTCCTCCTTTGTGCTATTATTTTTATTTTTAAATTTATTTATTTATTTACTTATTTATCTTTGGCTGCTTTGGGTCTTCATTGCTGAGTGTGGGCTTTCTCTAGTTGCGGTGAGCAGGGGTTACTCTTCGTTGTGGTACATGGGCTTCTCATTGCGGTGACTTCTCTTATTGCGGAGCATGGGCTCTCAGTGCGTGGGCTTCTGTAGTTGTGGCTCGCAGGCCTCTGTAGTTCTGGCTTGCGGGCTCTAGAGCGCAGGCTCAGTAGTTGTGATGAACGGGCTTAGTTGCTCTGCAGCATGAGGGATCTTCCCGGACCAGGGGTCAAACCCATGAACCCTGCATTGGCAAGTGGATTCTTAACCACTGCACCACTAGGGAAGTCCCCTTTGTGCTATTATTGTCATACATGTTACATCTTTATTTATTATAAGCCCATAAACACAGTTTTACAATTATTGCTTTTTGCAGTTGTCTTTTTTTAATTATTATTTTTTAAATTTTATTGGGGTATATTGTTTTACAATGTTTGCAGTTGTCTTTAAAATATAAAAATTATAAACAAAATATATTTATACTGTCTTTTCTATATACTTATATAGTTTCCGTTATTGATGTTCTTTATTTCCTCATGTGGATTTGAGTTACTGTCTAGTCCTTTCATTTCAGCCTGAAGGAGTCCCTCTGAATTTCTTGTAAGGTAGGTCTGCTAGGAACAAATTCTCTCCATTTTTGTTTATCTGGGAATGTCTTAATTTCTCCTTTATTTTTTTGAAGGATTGTTTTGCTGGGTATAGATTTCTTGGTTGACAGTTTTGTTCTTTCAGCACTTTGCATATGTTATCTCACTGTCTTCTGGCCTCCATAGTTTCTGATAAGAAGTTAGCTGTTGATCTTATGGAAGATCCCTTGTACACGATGATTCGTTTTTTCTCTTGCTGCTTTCAGTATTCTCTCTGTCTTTCAACAGTTTGATTATGATATGTCTAGATGTGAATCTCTCAGTTTATCCTACTTTGAGCTTCTTGGCTGTGTAGATTAATTTTTTAATTTATTTATTTAATTTATTTATTTTTGGCTGTGTTGGGTCTTTGTTGCTGTGCACGGGTTTTCTCTAGTTGCGGCGAGCGGGGGCTACTCCTTGTTGCAGTACGCGGGCTTCTCATTGCAGTGGCTTCTCTTGTTGCAGAGCATGGGCTCTAGATGTGCAGGCTTCGGTAGTTATGTCGTGTGAGCTCAGTAGTTGTGGCTCGTGGGCTGTAGAGCACAGGCTCAGCAGTTGTGGTGCACAGGCTTAGTTGCTCTGTGGCATGTGGGATCTTCCCAACCAGGGCTTGAACCTGCGTCCCCTGGGTTGGCAGGTGGATTCTTAACCACTGCACCACCAGGGAAGCCCCAATTAATTTTTTAAAACATCAAAGTCAGGGAAATTATTTCTTCAAATACTTTTTTTTTTTGGCTGCGTTTGGGTCTTGGTTGCTGCATGTGGGCTTTCTCTAGTTGCAGTGAGCAGGGGCTACTCGTAGTTGTGGTGCATGGGCTTCTCATTGTGGTGGCTTCTCATTGCAGAGCATGGGCTCTAGGTGTGAGGACTTCAGTAGTTGCAGCACGTGGGCTCAGGAGTTGCAGCACACGGGCCCTAGAGCCCACAAGCTTCAGTAGTTGTGGCTTGTGGGCTCTGAGCGCAGGCTCAGTAGTTGTGGTGTGCAGGCTTAGTTGTTCCGTGGCAGATGGGATCTCCCTGGGGCAGGGCTCGAACCTGTGTCCCCTGCATTGGCAGGCAGATTCTTAACCACTGCACCACCAGGGAAGTCCCCAGACACTCTTTCTGCCCCTTTCTCTTCTCTCCATCTGGGACTCTCATTATATGTATATTAGTACATCTGATGGTGTCCCACAGGTGTCTGGGGGCTCCATTCCTTTTTCTTCATTCTTTTTTCTTTCTATTCCTCAGACTGGGTAATCGCAATTGACCTGTCTTCAAGTGTGTTGATTCTTTCTTCTGCCAAGTCAAATCCTCTATTGAGCCCTGTTAGTGAATCTTTCAATTGTACTTTTGTACTGTTGAGCTCCAAAATTTCTATTTCTATTTGAGATATATATATATATATGTATGCATGTGTATACACATACATACATGCACATTTTTAATATAAATTTAATCTTTCTATATGCTTATTAATAGTCTCTGTTTGGTGAGACATCATTCCCACACTTCCTTTTGATTCTTTAGGCGTGGTTTCCTTTAGTTCTTTGAATATATTTATAATATCTGATTTAAAGACTTTGTCTGATAACTTCCTCAGGGACAGTTTCTTTTGACTCCTTTTTTTCCTTTGTATGGGCCATACTTTCCTGTTTCTTTGCATGTCTCATAATTTTTTTTATTGACAGTGACATCTTAAATATTATAAGGTGGCAACTCCAAAAATCTGATTCCACCCCTCCTCAGGCTTTGTTGTTGTTGTTGCTGCTGTTTACGAACTTTCCTAGATGAATTCTGTAAAGACTGCATTCTTTGCGCATGGCCACTGAAGTCTGTGCTCGATTAGCTTGCTTAGTGGTCAGCTAATGATTGGACAGAGATTTCCTCTAATGCATTCAACCAATAAATTTCCTAGCCTTTTCTGAGGGGCTCTGTGTGTGTGTGTGTGCGCAACACTGCTTTAACTTCCACTTCCTGCTTGCACAGAGCATCAAGGTCAGCTAGAGGTAAGAGCTTAGGGTCTTCTCAGGTCTTTCCTGAGTGCATACAGCCCTACTCATGCTTGTGACCTTATAGGGATTCCCAGGAATGTGTCAGGGCTTTTCAAAGCCCTCTATGGATACTTCATTCCCTAGTTTTTCCTTTTAAGTTTTTTTGTGTTTTTTTTTGGTCCAGCCTCTTTTTTTTTTTTTTTTTTTAATATTTATTTATTTAGTTGGTTGCGCCGGGTCTTAGTTGCAGTAGGTAGGCTCCTTAGGGAGTTGCGGGATGTGGGCTCCTTAGTTGTGGTACACGAACTCTTAGCTGCAGCATGCACGTGGGATCTAGTTCCCTGACCAGGAATGGAACCTGGGCCCCCTGCATTGGGAACGCAGAGCCTTAACCACTGTGCCACCAGGGAAGTCGCTAGCCTCTTTTTTTTTTTAAGTTTTTATTTTTTAATTTTTTGGCCGTGCTGCACAGTTTGCGGGATCTTAGTTCCCCAACCAGGGACTGAGGTCCAGCCTCTCGTTATCCCAAAACTGGTATCACCATCTCAGGCTGCTGTGATATTAAACAATGGCCACTGATTGTTTTAAACTAGGGATGTTTCAACCTATCCCTAGGGATATGGCTGTAGCACAGGGAGAGTTCTGAGTCGGGTCAAATAAAGACAAACTCTGAGAATAGAGCTTTTCAGAGAGCTACCAAACAGAGATACTTCTCTGGGAATGGAGCTGTTACGGAGATTCAAACCTGTTCCCCCTCCTGTGGCTACTAAGCACGGGTTTTCACAATTCCTTTAGTTGTGAGGCTTTTAGTTTTCAAGGTTTCTGTGAACCTGTGAGGAGGAGAATGGGACTAAGGCAAGTTAAAACTGCACAAAGTTCACTGTTCTCACTGGGGCACAGCTGTTTTTCTGGAGTAAATGCTCCTTGGGTTGTAGCTAGGCTTTGGTTAATTTTCAGAGTTCTGAAAAAGCTTATTTTGACCATTTTAGCCAGAGTTCTTCTTGTTTTTATGAAGGAGTCAATTTTCAGAGGTCCTCACTCCACCATTCTGGAAGTGTTTCTCTTCTGCTTGATCTACAGGAGAAACCCTAGGCCTGGTAGCCAAAATTCTGATTTGAGTTGTCACAGTGGAGAATCATAGCCTGTCACTAGTTCGCAGACCCAAGTCAATCATAGACCTAGAGTCGCTTAACTGAGGGTGATGCTAAGTCTCCTTGAGGAAGGACCTTGTACCATTGCTGCAAGTATTCATCATAAGTGTTTCCCTAAGCCTTCCCCAAAGGGACCTGTGGCCGTTTTACTAGGGTGTACACTGGGTAAAAGGAACTATCCAGACCCTTCATGGGTTATTAGACATTGGCTCTAATGGACACATTCCTAGGGACCCAAAATGCCACTGTGATCTACCAGTCAAAGTAGATACTTACAGCAGCCAGGTGATGATGGAATCTTAACTCCAGGCCAATTCAGTGGGCCTAGGTGGCCCATAGACCCATTCTGTGGTTATTTCTTCAATGCCTGAATTTATCATTAAAATAGACATACTTGGTAATTGGCACAGTCAGTAATGAGAGACTCAAAGATACTGGAAGAAATCTTACAACACATCAAAAATACAAGGGAAAAGAAATCATACCATTAAATGTAAATTTGAAGGACAGATCCAGAAGACTTAACACACAAATAATAGGAGTCCCCAAAGGAGAGAAAAGTAACAGGTGGAGAGGGAAATTTGAGTCTGAAGATTAAAAGACTGACATGAATGAAGATAAACATCTAGACATATCCTGATGAAATTCCTAAATTCCAGAGGCAGAAAACAACAACCACCACTACAATTTGCAAGCTTCCAGACAGAAAGACTAGGTTACTTATAAAGGAGCAAGAATCAGACTAGTTTAAGACCACCCATCTGCAATCCTATGAGCTAGGAGACAGTAGAATACAGACTGCTAAGAGAAAAGGAATGTAACCCAAAAATCAAAGCAAGTCATCGTGTCACTTCTCAACCAGGGCAAAAGAAAGACATCTGCTAACCTACAGGATTCAGTGCATGGATCATGTGCATGCCTATCTGAGGGAAGTGCTCAAGAAACTCTCTCAATACTGATTGAGAGCTCATGATAATGCAAGAGGAAGAGATGGGGTAGCAGAGGTGAGCAACGAATCTTGCGATATATATAGTTCGGTTTAAATGGTAGGAGATAGACTGGGAATTTGTGCTTTAGGTATTAAGTAAGGATTCTTTTGCAGAAGTCATGAACTTTAATGAAAAACCTAATAATAGAGTAGAACAAAAAAGAACCCCTGTAAACTATCTTAGTAAAACTCCAGGAGTAGGGAGAGTGGGGAAGTTAACAGCATTCTAAAGGTATCATCTTTCAGGAGATTGTGTGGGAATGGGCAAGTAAAACATTTTGGTGAAGGAGTAGGATTATTACCATGTACTGATACAACAATTTAAGAATAATTGTGATTGCTAGGAAAGAAAAGATAAACACTAGCAGCTTAATAAAGGGGAGGGTGGATGGCAATAAATAGAAACTTGACCAAGTCAACAAAAGTTTTAAAAAAAAGCAAACAGGAAAACATTAATGAAAAATAAATAGTAAATGTAAAATAAGGTAGAAAGAAAAAAGTATATTGTTTATTACAATAAATATGAACAGACTGATTAACCTATTATAAGGCAGAAACTAAATGACTTTAAAATCTAGCTATAAGCAATTTATAGGAAACACATAAAGTGACAAAAATGTTTCAGATAAACGGACAAAAATTTTCAGGCAAATGCAACCAAAACAAGATTGAGGGAAGAGTTCTTGCCAAGATTCTGGCAATGTTTATTTCTGGTTCTGGGTGGTGGTTATGAGGGTATTTTGTCCTATAATATCATGTTAAGCTATTTCTCTATGAATGTCTATGCATGATATTTCATAACTGTGATAGGGAGAATAATGGCCTTTGTCTAATGTCCTAAAATGTCCACATCCTAATCCCCAGAACCTCTGAATCTGTTACTTTACATGGCAGAAGGGACTCTGCAGATGTGATTAAACTGAAGTCCTTGAGACAGGGACATTATCCGGGATAATCCAGGTGGCCAGTGTAATCATACGAGTCCTTAAAATTGGAAAACCTTTTCTGGTTATGGTCAGAGGGAGACGTAACTGTGGAAGAATGGTCAGAGAGATGCAACATTGCTGCTCTGAAGAAGGGGGAAGGGGGCCACAAGCCAAGGATTATGGAGTTCCTCCGGAAGCGGGAAAAGGTGAGGAAACGGATCCTCCTCTAGAGCCCTGGGAGGAACACAGCGCTCCCTACCCCTTGATTTTAGTCCAGTGGGGCCACGCTGGACTTCTGACCTCTAACACTGTAAGATAATAAATCTATGTTATTTTAAGCCACCAAATATGTGGTAATTTGCTACAACAATAGAATGCTGATACAACAACAAAAAAAGCCTTAAGATGTTTGCCTTCCTGTTATGACCTCTACTTCATCTTCCTTTTCTTTTCAGCTTCACTCTTTTTAAAATTTTATCTTATATATATTTTTGGCCACATTGCGTGCCTTGCGTGGTTCTTCGTTCCCGGACCAGAGATTGAACCCAGGCCCTCGGCACTGAAAGTGCAGAGTCCTAACTACTGGATTGCCAGGGAATTCCCCCAGCTTCACTCTTAAGCCAAACTTCCTCCTTGCCCATAGCTTTGTGAGTCAACAGTCATGGGGAGAGAACGAATGGAAAGAGCACTGAGCTTCAAGATAAGGAACCAAAGTTGTAGTTCTAGCTTTGCACTAACTTGCTGTGTGACTCTGAGCCAATTGCTTTCCCTCTCTGAGCCTATAACGTTAATTATTTTAATTAACAAAAATTATATATTGAACAAAATATTTAGCTAGATGTTGTTCAGGGGTATAATACTTCCCCAGTCACAAAGTCTACTTATCCAAACACTTAAATATGTGAATTTACTTCTTTCTGTTCAACTTATAGGCAACTCTGAGGATTTCAGATCCAGTTCATACAAATTTCAAATCATTCCTTGTTATGACCTTGGGACCTGGAGCTGTAAAAATTAAAAAGGCAACAAACATTCCATAGAAGAATATCCCTCTCAGAGGGCATGCTACCTATCCCAAAATAACCCACAGAAAGAATGAATCCTAAAACATTTCAACAAAATAAGGAAGGGTATATAGAATATCCATTAATAGAGGAAGTAGTTTAAAAATATTTAAAATGCCACTCTATGCCTATTCAGTAACTTTCAGTAAAAGAAAAAAATGTGTAGGATTTTTCATAGGTTTATATATCCCATGTAGCTGCTGAGCATTTATGGCGGAGCCTCACAGACACTTGGGACATTGGTCATGCCCTTTGAGACCCACGGAAGTCATGGGGTCCCTGGAACGTCCTTGTTCCCTAGAAGTGGCACATTCACTCCCAGCACAGTGACCCCACCAGACTCCTGATATGGGCTCTCATGGCCCCTGCTGTTTCAGTTCACTTTTTCTGGGTCTGGCTTTCAAACTTCCCAAGAGGTTAGATCTGATCAGCTGGGTAGGCATGATCCAGTTGGGCAGTATTTCCAGGCCCAAACACCTCCCAGGCCACCAGGCCAGCCTACAGGAGTCCACTGGCGTTCTGGGCATGACCTTTTCTGTGGACACTGCCTGGTGAATTACAGGATGACCACCATCCCTTGTCCCTGCTAACTGCATGCCTGTAGCGGCCTCAGAAATTATGACAATCAAATCTGCCCTATGCTTTTCTGAATGCTCAGGCCCCACTGAGAATCACTGTTATGGAAAATTGGGTTCAGATGCCAATTCCTGGGCCCATTGGGGATTTGAGAGGAGGAAAGTGGGGTGTCATGATGGGACTGCAGATGCAGCTGCCATGTGAATTAGGAGGACACCTCTCTAGTACAAGGTCTTGAATTCCTTAACTGGAATTTCTCCCACCATGGGGTTTTGAGGTGTGTAATCATTTAAACTGGAGAAAGAGTACGGTACATGTAGGGGCATAATGGGGGGGGGGAACTTATTTTTATTTTATTATGAAAAAGAAAATACAGGGAATTCCCTGGTGGTCCAGTGGTTAGGACTCTGCGCTTTTACTGCTGAGGGCCCAGGTTCGATCCCTGGTCAGGGAACTAAGATCCCACAAGCCACATGGCATGGCCAAGAAAGAAAGAAAGAAAGAAAGTACAGAAATACAGATAAGAAAAAATAAGAGTAACACTATATTCCTACCACCCAGAGATTCCTATTGCTAACACCTTGAATTGTTCTTTTCTATCTTTCCTAAGAGCTCAGCATGGGGCCCAGCATAGAACAGAACTTCCATGGCTGTTGAGGAATGAACCGAAATGATTCCTCACCTATAAATTAGGAGGTATGAAGTGATCTCTAAAAAAACTCCCCTCTAAAAATCTAGAAGTGTAGAGTAGGGCGGTGGATAAAAACTTGACCTCTAGTGTGTGTCTCATGTAAACATACACATTACATATACCCCTCTATCTAGCACTTAACCTAGGGCCTGGCATGTTAGGAAGACCCAGTCAATGGGAGCCACTGTTACCATCATGTCCTTGCTCCCCACAAGGTTCAAGGATCCCCATCTCCTTTCCCCCAAACTCCAAGCCCCTCAGCCCACTTGCTGCTCTGAAAGCCGTGGCAGAAAATGTCTCCTTAGAGCAGACTGTGAGACTCCTTTCTTTACAGGAACACTCTCTTTACAGTGGTCTTTGAGTTTAATTTTGAAATTGAAAAAAAAAGGAAAAAAAAAAAAAGAGCCTGCTTTCATACTTCCCTGGTGGCGCAGTGGTTAAAAATCCACCTGCCAGTGCAGGGGTCGTGGGTTCGAGCCCTGGTCTGGGAAGATCCCACATGCTGCGGAGCAACTAAGCCCATGCGCCACAACTACTGAGCCCGCGTGCCACAACTATTGAAGCCCACGCGCCTAGAGCCCGTGCTCTGCAACAAGAGAAGCCACTGCAGTGAGAATCCCGTGCACTGCAACCAAGAGTAGACCCCGCTCACCGCAACTAGAGAAAGCCCGTGCAAAGCAACGAAGACCCAACGCAGCCAAAAATAAATAAAGAAAAATTAAAAAAAAGAAAAAGCCTGCTTTCATTAGAAAGTTGCGAAGAATAGGGAACACTAAAATTTTGCTGTAGATGATGAAGGAAATAGTCTGACTTCAGAGTCTGTGCTCTGTGTTCGAGATCACATGCTCTCCAATCAGACTACGTGGACTCACATCTGCCTCTACTATTTACTGACTGGGGGACCTTGGACAAGTGACTTAACTTCTCCGTGCCTCAGTTTTCCCATCTGTAAAATGGACACAATAATACTACTTATCTCACAGAGTTGTTGAAATGATTTTTGTGAGGTTATGCATGTAGTTTCTTAGAGTATTACCTGGCTCCGGGTTAGCTATTTGGTTCTATATGGCCCAAAATTATTCTTAGATCTAAACTGCTTGGAGTGAGGGTTGAGATTCTCACTCAAGTTGAATAACAATGGACCCTAACTGCCTTTGAAGGAGGATAGGCGTGATTAACTTCAAGTTTGGGTCCAAGCTGAAATGCACAGCTATGTGAGGGGAGGACCAAGTATGTTTGTCTTCTGTATGCTACATTTTTAAAGTTAAGATTTAAAAATTAAGCTCCTTCCTTTCTTTGCCCTCAAGGAAAAGAAAACTAGTTTAAATGGAAATGGGCTCTGAGTTTAATGTGCTATCAAAGCCAACAGTGAAAGAATATGAAGTGTATTAAGAAGGGTAGGAGGGTGGGAGGCAGAGGGTCTTGGTGGAGGTGATGACAAGGGATGGAAAAGTCCCCAGGCCTGGAAGGGGAGAGCGGGAGTCCTGGCACATGCCCCAAGGCTGTGCTCCATGAAACTAGCCAGTCCTAGGAGTAGGTGGCTGCCTGATATTCCAGGAATCATGGGATCCTACATACAAGGAGTCTCAGGCAGCCCTAGATTCTGGTGCCTTGCATGTGGTATGGGGCAGAAGCCATGGACTTTAAAGGACCACTGTCCCTTGGACAGCGATGCCAACAGCAGCCAAGATGAACAAGGGATTAGACCCTCCCTGGCACCAACACACACACACATACACACACCCCTAGTTATCCAGGCAACACTTCTTGGATTCTGGTGTGCCCTTGAGAGAGGAAGAAAGCCCCAACAGTGCCTGAGATGGAATCTCTGCTTAGAGTCACAAATTGCATTGTTTTTTAAAAAAATATTTGATTATTTGTTTGAAGGGATACCCAAAACAACTAGCCTGGTCCCCACATGTTTTGGTCTAGTGGCTAGAGTCCTCTCTCAAGCCTGCTACTCCATTCCTCACCCCCAGTTTTACTTTCAAACTTGGTTAATAGGTAGTCTTTGGAATTAAAGAGACCTTAGGTTAAGTCTAGGTTCTGTCACTAGCTGTGTGACCTTGGACCAGTTACCGTAGTTAACTTTTCTATACCTGTTCCTTTTTCTTTTTTTTTTAAATTTATTTGGTTGCGCTGGGTCTTAGTTGCGGCAAGTGGCCTCCTTAGTTGCAGCTCGCAGGGTCCTTAGTTGTGACTTGAGGGATCCTTAGTTGTGGCACGTGGGCTCCTTAGTTGCAGCAGGTGGGCTCCTCAGTTGCGGCTCGCAGGATCCTTAGTTGCGGCTTGCTGGCTCCTTAGTTGCAGTACGCAGGCTCCTTAGTTGTGGTATGCGAACTCTTAGTTGCAGCATGCATGTGGAATCTAGTTCCCTGACCATGGATTGAACCCAGGGCCCCTGTATTGGGAGTGCAGAGTCTTAACCACTGCACCACCAGCGAAGTCCCTATATCTGTTTCTTCATCAGTAAAATGATGCACTTCCTCTTACGAACTGTTAGGAGATTGAATTGGAATAATAGGGTGGTTTTCCAACTATGTCCTGTAAAGCCTCAAATCAGACAACCTAGTGTTTTCAAAACTTCATTCATATCCCATGTTCCCAGCCTTCAGACACCTGTACACCATCTCTACTATTTGCTTAATCTTGTCCTTTAAAAATATCAACTTTTAAAATGGAAAAACATGTATTCAAGAAGGAAACTTTATCACTACCATAAACAGGAAGTACCTATCACTTACCCTAGAATGGTAAAAAATAAATACAACAAAATCAAAACGATGGTATTCAATTCTCGCTTGCGATGGTTATAGGCCAAAGCTCTGAGCTCAAGGCCTGGACTTTGTTTAAAAAAGAGATTATCTCAGTCATAAAAGGCCACTTATGGCTGTATATGAAATGTCCAGAATAGGCAAGTCTACAGAGACAGAAAGTAGATTAGTGATAGTCTAGGGCTGGAGGAGAATGGGGATGACTGCTAATGGGTATGGTTTGAGGGTGATGAAAATGTTCTAAAGTTGACTGTGGTGATAGCTGCACAACTCTTTGAATATACTTAAAGAACCACTAGATTGTACACTTTAAATGGGTGAATTGTATGGTACATGAATGATCTCTCAATAAAAGTTGTTAGTAAAAAGAGAAAACGGTTAAATCTTATTTTTTTTCTCCTTGAGGTAAATGAAAGGATGCAAAGATACCTGAACCAGGACCACTATTATTTAACTTAACCAGGTCGGTGAGCATCCCTCGCTCCCCATCATCTCCCTGTGGCAAGCTTTTGCCCCCTTATGAAAGGATTCAGTCATAAGCACTCAATGTTAGCTAATATTCCCCCAAACAGATCTGCCAGTCAAGTCGCACAAACCTGGTTTATAACCCTCGCTACTCACCCACTGTCCTGCATCATGACTGTGGAGAAAATCGCCCTGAACCTCACTTTTCTTACTTGCAAAATGTGGACATCTCCCGAGGTATGTATGCACCGCTCCTGACACAGAGTAAGCTCTCAATAGTGGCTCTCATCATAAACGTCCTTAAACTCTTGGAGCAGCAGCGCTAGGAATCAAGGGATGTGGTTTTGAACTATGCCTCTGCCCGGACTAGATACACTGGTGGGAAAGCTTGTCTTTGCCATTCCAAAGTCACATTCTCTTACTGGGCCTCGGTTTCCTGGGCTGTATAATGGGGAGACAGTGGATTCCCAGGGGCAAGTAAATAAAAGAAACCGACTGTGATCGGCTAGTCCCGGGATCCTCACGCCGGCATTACAGCCGGGGAGACAAAGGCCCAGAGGGTCCAGATGCTGCCCACGGTCAAAAATGCTGGTCAGGAACTCGGGGGAAGGGGGCACGTCCGCAGGTCCCGGCCTAGGTGACCCTGATCTGCTGCTGTAGAGCAGACACAACCTCGGCGGCACAGTCCCCCGCCCGCGCCCCGCAGCCCTGGGAAAAATCGTGTCCGGAGCGCCCGCACCGGAAGTCCGCCGCGGCCTCTCTAGGACCCGAGCTGGGCGCTCGGTGCCCTTAACACTTGATTCGCCGCGGGGCGCCCTCCCCGCGCTCGGCCGTTTCCGAGGCGCACTGCCCTCCTTTGTTTCCAGGAACCTTCACCAAAGGCAGGAAGGGGAGCCGGATCTGTGGGTCCAATTTTACAGACAAGGTGACTGAAGTCACACGGCAGCTGTACCAGAGCCCTGGCGCCCCATTTAGGGCTGTTTTCATTGATCCCAACCGACTCTCTCTGGCTCCTTCACAATATCTTACAATAGATACAGTAAAACCTCAGCTGGGGTTATAATCGATTACAACAGACTTTTACTTTCGTTTCTTTAGCACTGCATTTCCCAGAGTGCCTGTAGTCCTACCGGTGATTTTAAAAATTAAAGATTGGAAATATTATTCGCTTCACAAAAATTTGGTTTACATACAGCTTCTCCGTGCGTGGTCTGCACTTGGTTCACTCTGCTCCCGACACGGGTCAAAGATAGATGAGGAAAAGATTAAAAAATATATATATATATTATATAAGTCCCCTAAATACAAACCAGTTCCATTCCGAGAGCATGTTCCTAAGTCCAATTTGTTCCTATGTCCAACAAAGCTAGCCTAGGTACCCCAACTAACACAATTGGCTATATAGTACTGTACTGTAATAGGTTAATAATACTTTTCACACAAATAATACATAACAAACAAACACAAAAAATAAAACAATTTTACAGTACAGTACCTTGAAAAGTACAGCAGTGCACTACAACAGCTGGCATACAGGGGCTGGTATCAAGTGAACAGGCAAGAAGAGTTACTGACTGGAAGAGGGAGAAGAGGTGGGAGATGGTAGAGCTGAAGGATCGTCAGCAATAGGAGACGGAGGGCAAGCTTCAATTTCACTCAGGCCTAACGTTGATGGCACAGGTTCTGGTTCCTTGCTGGATTCAATTATATCAACCCTCCTGAAAAAACGATCCCGTGATGTCTGGGTAGTAGTTCTTTTTTCCTTGTTGTAGATGACATGGTAGCACTGGATTGCATGCTGAACGGCTGCTGCAACCTTCGTGTACTGTTCTACGTTCAGGTCCTGTGCCTCAAAAACTAACAGTGCCTCCTCAAATAAAGAAAATCCCCTTGCCATTTCCTGCATCGTGAATCTCTTCGGTTCTTCAGTTATCTCTTCTTCCTCTTGTCTCTCTTTGTCCTTCCTCTGGGCCTCCAATTCCATCAGGTCTTCATTAGTACAGTACGTGCCTTCATCAATGATTGCTTGAAGTGTTTCAGGAAACTCCCGGGCAGCTACCGTATCTGCACTCGCTGCCTCACCACTTCCTTTTACGTTTTGAAGGTTGGCTCTAGCCTGGAACCGATGAAACCAGCCGGCATTAAACAATGCACCCTCTGATTCTTCGCTGTGTTTCTTCTTTGAGTCTTCATAAAGGGTTTTAGCTTTCTCTTGAATCAGCATTAAGCTGAGCGGGACTCGACGCTGATGCTGATTCTGCACCCACACTCTGAGAAGTTTCTCCATCTCCTCCATCACTTTTCCACGCTTCTTCGATACTATTGTCGACATCTTCGGCACAGCAGACTTCACATGTTCCATGATCTTGTCCTTGTTCTTTAGAATTGTGCTGATGGTTGAACGATTCATGCTATAAGAACGAGTGACATCTACCATCTTTTCACCTCGCTCCACTCTCTCAATTATTATTTTTTTTTTTATTTTTATTTTTTTGCAGTACGCGGGCCTCTCACTGCTGTGGCCTCTCCCGTTGCGGAGCACAGGCTCCGGACGAGCAGGCTCAGCGGCCATGGCTCACGGGCCCGGCCGCTCCGCGGCATGTGGGATCTTCCCGGACCAGGGCACGAACCCATGTCCCCTGCATCGGCAGGCGGACTCTCAACCACTGCGCCACCAGGGAAGCCCTATTTTCACTTTTGTTTCCATCATTATAGCTTGGCGCTTCTTAGCAGTACCAGCTACAACACCACTGCTTTTACACTTGCTTCCAGACATCCTGGGCTTGAAATAAAGATACTGTACTACTGTACCCTATACAATACTGTAAAGTACACAAAAACACAACCACTTGTAGAGGATGCACACAGGTGACAATGTACGCCAGACACGTGAACTAATTTACGTGACTGGACGTGCGAACGCAATTCGCATCTTTGAAAGTTCACAACTTGAAGGTTCGTATGTAGGAGACTTACTGTATATGGAAAAGATAATATTGGTTTCATGTTTCAGATGAGGCAACTAAGGTCTAGACAGGGAAATGACTTTCCCAAGATCACACAGTTAGTACAAATCAATTGAATCTGGAATACCTCCATTCCTATTCTGCATCCTGACCCTTCACTACACCACAGTTGCATCCCAGAGCTGACTGGAGGAACAAAGGAGGGGACAGGCAGAAGAGCCATTGCCAACAGACGAATATAAGGGAATGGAAAGTAAGTTATTGTGCTCTGCCCTTTCACTTGCCCTGTGTGGGGACCTGGGGGTCACCAACCAGTCACAGCCCTGCCTTCAACGGATGTGGGGAGTCTACCCGTTGCTGAGTATGCCTATTCCAGATACACCTTCTGAAACTGGGCAAACACCACAGGATGGGTTTGGGGACCCACTCAGCCCACTGTGAGAAGGACCTGAGCTAAAACTCAGTGGATCACCTGACCTCAGTGAGGTTTTGGGTCTCCAGGAGAACAGAGAGCTGAATGCTATAGTAGAAATGTAACAGGAAAAGGAGTAGGATTTGCCAGTGGAGAAAGGGAGGTGGTCTTTCATTCATTTATCACTAACAAACACCTACTACTTACCAGTCACTACAGGAGGCCCTGCAACAGAGATGAACAACGTGGCCTTACTCTAGCAGGGGAAAGTGACACGTCAAGTGAAAGAGGAAGTACGGTGACTAACCCAGAACGTGACCTAGTTTGAAGATCACGGGACCTTGCTGAAGGAGGTGAGATCCAAGCCAAGGCCTGAAAGATGAGTAGGCATCAGCCAGGAAGAAAGAGGAAGGGAGGAAGGGAAGGGTTTCCCAGGCAGACGGAGCAGCAAGGGCTAAGATGGGAACTAGCTTTGGCCAGCTTTGGTGTGTTTGAAGTTCCGTGGGTTAGATGGTAGAAAGCTCAGGGGGGAGGAGGGAGAGAGGAGGGCAGAGGCCAAACTGAGCAACTGAGCAGGGCCTGGTCTGCCATGATAAGGAGTTTGGCGCAAGAACTGCATGGGCAAAGGCAGGTGGGAAAGGGCACCATGAGGCCCATGTGGCAGGAAGGCAGGAAGCGAGGTGAGTATCCTGGAAGAAGAGGCTGAGGAGGTGAGCGGGGACCAGGCTGGAGAGCTCAGACATTAGCCTGCAGGCCATGCAAATGAACATGAACGAGAAGAGCAAGACGTGGAGGGGTGGTGGGGACTCTAGGGACTGGAGAGCACATGCTCCATCGCCAAGGGCAGCCAGCGCCCACACCCCTAGGTAATGACCATGCTTCGTAGCAGACTCAATGTCTCAGAACTTCTGCTTTGTCAAAGGTAGCCGGGAGGCCAGATTTTTGTATGAAATCAGTTAATTTTAAGTATTGGCAACACATTCAACACCAGGTAAGCCAATCAAATCATACCCATAGGCCAGTGAGTCCCAAATTTTGCAGGATATGAGCGTCACCTGTGGAGCCAATGCCCCAGTCGCATCCTATACCACTGAAAATGTCTGGGGGTAGAAGCCAGACATCAAAATTTCCCAAGTGGTTCCAATATGCAGCAAAGTTTGAGAACCACTGCCATAGGCTGAGTATATCCTTTGGGTTGCCAGGCAAAGCCATGGGGAGCCATGGGAAGTTTTAGAGCAAGGGAGCAGCAGACCAGTTTGGAGTTTAAGGAAAATCAATTCTTAGAAGGAAGGAAGTGTAGTCTGGAGTGAGAAAGGGCCTGGGAGCCTAGGGGCAGTGGTGGGATCCCAGTTTGCTGAGAACTGAGGGATTCCCGGGAATGGAACTTGAAGGGCTAACATGGGGAAAGTCCTGGGCAAACCAGAATGCTTGGTCACCCTAGATCCTACCTCTGATATCGTTCTGTCTCCCCAGATTTCTGGGGGACTGATGCGAGGAGAGGAGAGAAGACCACAACAGGAAGCTGAGGTTTGAAAGGTCCCTGAGAAAAGGCTATCCATCTCCCTGGGATGTACTCATCCAGGGCTCTGAGCCCTAGGCCTGACAGGTTTGTGCGGGGAAACAGAAACAGGCAGAGAACTTGGACCCATCTGCTCTCCACCCAGCAGAGCAATCCTAGTCAAAGACAAGTCTATGGCATCTAACCCAGCGATAGAAAGGAACAAACTACTGATCCAAGCAACAGTGTGGGTGACTCTCAGAAACATGCTGAGTGAAAGGACATGGATGCAAAGGAGCACATACGTTCCATGTATGCGAAGTTCAACAACAGGTTAACCTAATCAAAACCAAAATCAGAACAGCGCTGTCTCTAGGGAGCTGGGGACAGGGACGGGGCAACAGGAGACTTTCCGGGGGGGGACAGTGATATAGTTGATAAGGGCTTGCATCATGCAAATTATATATTTGTTGAAACTCACTGGATCACAGTTAACACCTGTGCATTTTGCTATATGAATAGTTTTGCTATATG